>NC_087152.1:26966816-27086816 GCF_035594125.1 Scylla paramamosain | reverse complement strand
CAGGCTGCAGTGTCTGTCCCTCGCCATGTAGGGCTTCAGTGCGTACATCAACGCAGTGAATGCAATGTATAATGCAAATGTATGTATGCAACGTATGTAGTATGCTTGATATTTTCATTTTTACTGATTTATTTATTTATTTATATCTTATTTTGTTAATTGCTCTGGTCTTCCTACTAATCTCAATTACTACCCATATCAGAATCTAGGAGGCATCGTTTTTCGCAAGTATCTTCTAAGCAAACAGTTGGATCAGTATGACACTTTAGCACAGCTTGTTTGACACCGTCCCCTAATTCACGACACAACAGTGCATCGCCAAGAGTATTTCATTGAGGTGTTTACTCTTGGCAGTGAAGGTGAAGCTAGCAAGACAATCAGACAGATGAAGGTTTTACGTGACATAATTGTGACGTGTAAAGGAGATACAGGTAGGAGGAAGGCAAAGCGGGAGAGATGGAAAGACGAGAGTGGAGGGAGAGGTGGTGGTCTCAACTACGTCAGGTAAAACATTCCCTGTGTGAAAGTCTACTCAATTGTTGCCAGCTTCACCTGCATACCCAAGAGTAAACTCCTTAATGAAACACACTTAGCAACACACTATAGCGCCATAAATTACGAGGGCGGTGTCAAACAAGCTGTGTCGAAGTGTCATACTAATTCAATTGTTTGTTTAGAAAATATATGGGAAAAACTTTTCCTATAACCTCTAAAATGGATAGAAACTGGTTTTATTTCAAAATCTACCATAAGCAACAATACGGTAACAACCAACCTGAGAGGAGAGAGAGAGAGAGAGAGAGAGAGAGAGAGAGAGAGAGAGAGAGAGAGAGAGAGAGAGAGGTTGGGGGAAGTGTGTGTGTGTGTGTGTGTGTGTGTGTGTGTGTGTGTGTGTGTGTGTGTGTGTGTGTGTGTGTGTGTGTGTGTGCGCGCGCGTCCGTGGAGTCAACTTTGGTTATATTTCGTTGCTATATTCACTTCTGAAACACTGTTCGTTACTGAATTCCAGAAGGGATGGAGGAGACACCGCTGTTGACACTTGCCGCTGTTGTGCTTGAGAGGGGTAGCTTCTGTATTCTTTATTTCACAACCTTTAAAGAAAGTATGTGCTCAAGAAATTAATGACATCATCAAGCAGAGGGGAAATCTCCATGTATAACTGAAAGTGTAATTTAATACTGAATCTCAACCAAAACTGATAATTAGCAAGTATCCAGACGTAACAACTGAGGACAAAGGAAGTAAAGGTGAGGCTGATAAATTATTTGCCTGGTCGGTTTTTTTTTTTTTTCTTTATTATGGTTCTTCACCTAGCAGCCCAGTCCTTCCTGTCCAATTGATTATACTCGCGATTATATAATTATAATCAAATATATGTAATTAATCATAATCGAGTCCAATCAAGCAATTGCAATCATGGATAAACACGTCTCCATAACCAAGCCTGCAATTACTGTAATATTAATGGAAAGTTTGCAATGACGTATGTATAATAAAGTGCGTAATTATTGTTTAAGTAATCAAGTTTTTGAACCCACGTATCCTAGTCAGAAATCATCATTAATTACCCGCAGTGGACGCCAGCATTGATGGAGCAGCAGAGGGCTTCCTGTGTGTCCTGCGCTGTCACCTGTTGTTCCTCAAGGTAGTTTTCCTTAGTAATAAAAAAAAAAAATAAATAAATAAAATAAATAAATAAATAAATAAAATTAAATGAAATAGCAGATCATATCGTAATAATCACGTTTCACTACAGGATCGGATATGAATTCTTTAACTTCGGATTCTAACGTCAGCAAACTTATTTCACTCGCTGACTTATTGAGCTGGAACAAACCACACATACACACACTCACCACCACTTGTTTAGCTTGACGGAGCCTCTGCTAGTGTTGCCAGACGTTAAAGCGTTAAGTTGCTCAGATTCGTAAGAGTAGTTGGGAAATTGCCATGGGGGTCACCTATCCTGAAATGGCTTGCCACCCAGGTCCCCATTGCATGGAGACCTGGGTGGCAAAGCCATTTCAGGATAGACGACCCCCATGGCAATTACCCGGAGTGGCGATCCATTTCAGGATGGAGACCCTGGCTGTAAATAGGGTGTTGGGGGATGGGGGAGGGGAGGGGGGAGGAGGGGGGAGGATGAGAATCCCACCCCCACCCCAGGAGCGACTCTGATGGCATGCCATATTGCGAATGGGGACGTGATCAAGCTGCAAATGGGGAACCCGGCAGCAATTTTCCGTAGACTTCAGTGGCAGTCCATTTCAGGATGGAGACCCAGGCTTGGGAAGGGGAGCGGGGTGATTCACGACGGCAACACCAGGGGGAGGTTAGCGGAACGGTGACGGCGACACTGACGGAGAGGTGGGGGGCGTGTGTCCTTATCCTTCGGCGATGATGGAATGACTAAATGAATCAATGATGGTGGGTGGAAAATAATTGAATGGAAAGGGGGTGGGGCTGACGGCCAGACGTGGAAGTCGCCACCAAACACGCGTGGTTAGGCGACTCTGACGGCATTGCCATGGAAGTCGCCCTTTCACTCACGTGCTCCCTCCGACAGCTCAGTTCATTCCAAGGTCGTCGCCACTGGGTGGTCAAGGTCAGGTGAAAGGGGAATGGGGTGGGGGAGGCCTGTACGTGTCAGGAAAGTGGCAGGTAATGCCGCCAGGCTCCATGCGGCCTTATGTCGCCAGGAACCATGCGGGCTTTTTTTTCTTTTTTAGTTTATTGTTTTTTTGGGGGGGCGGGAAACGGGAAGTTGAGGGCTATAGACTAGCACGTGGACGCCACGCGCTAGTCGCCCGTGTGAATCCTGGACGGTCTGGGCGGCGAGACTTGCCATCACATGTTCCCTCCATCATCTCAGTAAACCCCTCCCGCCCCCATATGGTCAAGGTCGTCGCGACTGCCCCACGAGGTCCCGTTACCTGCCCATCCTTTTTACCTGGAGGAAGCGTCTGTGGATGACCAGAGCGGGTGGCGGCCGCCTCACACTTTCACCGAATTTTTTCTTTTTTTTTGGGGCGGGGACAGGAAGTTGAGGGCTATAGAATGGGCGGTCGCGGATCCTGGACGGTCTGTACCCTCCGATATCTCAGTACATTCCCCCCTATGGTCAAGGTCGTCGTGACCGCCCACACGTGATCCCGTTACCTGTCATCCTTTTACCTGGACGAAGCATCCGTGGATGGCCAGAGCGGGGCAGTTGCCTCTTCCACTTTCTCCGACCACCAGCGGCGTGGCTGACGTAATACTTATGCCGGATGGTCGCCTTATTATTATTATTATTATTATTATTATTATTATTATCATTATTATTATTATTATTATTATTATTATTATAGCCGGCACGTGTTCCCTCCGATATCTCAGTACATTCCCCTATGGTCAAGGTCACCGCGACTATCCACGCTGTAACGCTATAATCTCGTCTGTCGACGTATATATGTCATAAAAAAGTAAAGTTTAAAGTCAGTCTGTTAGTTGACAGGGTTTAAAAAACATGTCATTGAGAGATAGTGACGATATATACTTATACCTATCTCCTCTTGCAGGTGGTAGGTCATTTCCCAAAAACACAACAACAGAATTTGAAAACAGAATCTTACCCATTCATTCAGGGATTATGAAGTCGGCTTGTGTAATATTTTATTCCCTAAATATTTCTACTGCATTATGGAAGGGGATCCAAATTCCAGTATATCGTTCTATGGTCGGGTTAAGCAGTCAGACTTTGATATGTATGAATATAATATGTATACCAATCTACCGGAAAGGAATATCATCTCCAATTTTACCGATAAGAACATACTGGCCATAACTAAAGTGATTAATGGACAGATAGTGAGAGAACTTCAAGCAATCTTGAATGAATCCTTTAAGATCTATTTCCCTTACTCGGATATCATTTATTATGACCACGACTTGGAGCGGGTCGTTGTGAATAATGCGATTGTCCCTTCTAATGACGATCGTATTTACAGTGATATAAGTATAAAATTTGCATCGCATATAGCTCGCATTCTGGGTTTCAATCCAAATTTTCGCTACACCGTCTACTTTCAAAGATCTGGCGACGTCATTTCATCTTCCAGCGCGAGCGAAGCTTCCTCCTCATCACCCATAAAATTATTCGCTCAATACGTACCGCGAGCTGATGCAGGGACGGATTATATGTACGTTTATACCGACATCATTTCCCCCACACGATTTGGTAACCAACTAGTTAATATATTAGACGTCATACCACTCCCCGGCGACAGCACCAGTAAAGGTGCGAAATCAATTACGTATAAACCACTTTCTGTATCAACTATAGAGAGTGTGGCCATCAAAATTGCTAATCAAAGAGGCAAACCTATTCAGTTTGAAGATGGGGAAAACAGTGTTACTTGCGTGTTACATATAAGACCACGTTAACTTTGCGTCTCGGACGTAAAGTTTTGAAGAGAATCGATCAAGGTGGGATAATGGGTGGAGGATAATGAAACAGGCAGGTGTTGCCTACTTCCGAGACAAGTCACGTGCCTCGCAACCATCTGCGCGGGAAGCTTCAGTGTTTCCCCGCGCGGCATGGCGGCCGGGACAAAAGTGTTGACAATGTTATAGAAAAAAAAAAAGAAAAGAAAATGGGTGTTCACTGTGGAACAGCAGAGGCGCGGCTTTTATGTGAAGTGTGTGGAAGATGGCACACTAATCCATCCTGCCCCTCATGTGTGGAAGACCAGTGTGATTTATGCGAGCGGTGTGGACTTCTGTTTCCACATCCTCCACCAGAACACACCTGCGAAGTTGGGAATCCTGCTTCTTCTGGTAAGCATTATTACTTATTTTGGCGGGAATGTATAAAAATAAAGATGAAATGACTGTCAATCTTTACAAGTTTGAGCTCTGAGCACATCTTCCTGTACAGGCTCACACTCGTTTGAGGTTGAGCAGAATGGTGGCGTAGAAGACACACGTTGGCGGGCGTTGCAAGGCGACATCCTACGCGGAGGCGGGGGAAGAGGTGAGAAAAACAAAAATACTACAAATAATAAACCAATAAATACGGTGCCGCCGCCACTACTAATATTCTTTTTTTTTAAGACTCGCCACGGCCGGGACCGAGTGGATTATCGGGGAACGTATTCAATTCTTCCGAGACGTCAAGTCCTTCACTACCTACACAAGGTAAATATCAATTCAATAATAATAATAATAATAATAATAATAATAATAATAATAATAATAATAATAATAATAAACTCTCGCTGCTACTTCTATTTTTCTTCCCAGACACGCCACAAGCAGAGGCAGGCCACGATGAACGCATCATGGCGGGAGAGTCTGCGGATGCTGACCTTGATGAGCGCGGGATGCCGGAAGAACCGCGGTTAATTGACTCGAGGGAAAATTTAATGAGGAGCTTCACCAGACATCAATATGACATACCTGATCATGTAAGCAGAGATCCATTCGGCCTACTTACCGAATACAGGGAGTTCTTTATACAGGAAATTAGATCATATTTCACGTCACACGGCTTGCCATTCCCCCCCACCCTGAAAATATTTTCACACATTTCTCTGTTACTAGTGAAATTCTCTACCTTAGGCGAGGATGAACATCGAGTCATTCATATTGCTTTTAGAGCACGACTGATCACCTATCAAGATGTGTCTGACCTTGTTGATTTATGGATCCATCAGCTGAACAGTCGGCTGGAAAGCCTTACCAGCGAGACTGAAGGATCTGGTTTTATCATTTCAAGAGTATATAATTTTTTCATCAACTATTGCTTACACGTCGCATGTAGTGGCATAGGAGATTATGTTGCTTATCCTAGAGGCGTGCAAGGTGGGAATGAAATTTTCAATCCTGATGGCCGACATTCATCCTTTGTTATTCAGTGTTTGGCGGCTTTCAGACTTCATGCTCGAGGTGTACCATGGAAAAGAATTCCAAAAATATTACGGAGACGGCATGGCGGAGAAAAATACGTCACGCGCGGAAAAGTAGAGAGTCCAGTGACTTGGGAGAACTTGAGTCAATTAGAAAGGTTAAATCGCCTGTCTCTGGATGTTTATACACTGACCAAAAGCGGTGAGATATACTATTTAACATTATCAAGAAAAGTCTCGCGGAAGTATAAAACTGTAGTCTCACTCCTTTTACTAGGCAGAAGACATATGACGCTCATTAAAGACGTGGAGAAGCTGCTCCGGAAATTGATGAGAAGCTGTCCCACCCCAGAGGGTCATCAGTTTTGCAAAATATGTTTCAGCTCAGTTCCCAAGTCTGTCAGTTTGAGCGATCACGAGTGTCACTGCGACTTCACTCAAACTCTTCTCTTTCCAAGTGACGGCAAAAAAGTAAAATTCAAAAATTTTGCTTACACCTATCAGCCTGCCTACTTAGCATTTTTTTATTTTGAAACTATGATAAAACCTAAGGAGAATAGGAGTGTGATAGCTGAACATGACCCAATTGGATACTCGTATCTCATCATCAATAGGCATTGAGATGTCGTGGAAAAGAGAAGTTATTTCGGTGAAGATCCCGTGAATAATTTCATTGATGGCCTATGCGAAGCTTGGCGATTCATCAAGGAAAGTGTATTTAGCTATCCAATTAGCATGTCTGCGGAGGATGAAGTCCACTTCAAACGTCAGCGTCACTGCAAACTCTGCCATCAACCCTTTAATGTGAAAACCCCACCTCATAAACATCACGACCACTCATTACCACAAAATAATTACAAGGGGGCATTGTGCGCATGATGCAACCTCCAGTGTCGTGACATGAGGAAATATTTCATCACTCTGGCACATAATATGAGCTTTGACATCTCCTTAATCATAAAAGACCTTCACTTGCCAGAGTCGCACGTGGACATCCTTGCCAAGTCAGAATCGCATTTATTGAAAGTAAGGATTAAGGAATTGCAGTTTCAGGACACGCTTTCCATTATGAATGCCGGCCTCGGTCATCTCGCTCAGAGTCATGTGCAGGCGGGCTATAGCACACGTTACACCCAGGAAATGGTGAATTACCTCCCCAAGGATGTAAGGCGTGTAATTTGCACTCAAAAACAGTTTCTTTGTTATGAGTACATCACCGACCTTGGCCGCTTAGAAGATCGACAATTGCCACCTCGCGAGGCATTTTATGACACGCTCAAGGGGAAGGCTCTGTCACCTAGAGAATATGAACACGCTCAAAGCGTGTGGAGTATGACATCCTGCCGCACTTTAGGCGATTACATAAGACTGTATTGTGAGATTGATGTGGGATTATTAGCCGACACATATCTCAAATATAGATCATACCTGCATGAATTTTATGGGCTGGACGTGGCACATTACGTTTCACTGTCTTCTTATACTTATGACGCTTTTTTAAAGTCGACAGGCGTTCAACTTTATCCACCTTACGACCCTAACATGTATCACCTGATCAAAAGAAATGTACGAGGAGTCTTTGTAACTTGCGTCAGGCCACACCTGCAGTCAAACCATGAACTCGACGGTGGACCCGGCACCTATGTGTTCTATCTGGACTATAATTCATCATATGCAAGCGTTATGTGTTCCCCCCTGCCTATGGGTGACATCAAAAAACTTTCTCAGTCAGAGATGGATGATTTTTTTGAAGATGGCATCCAGAATCATGCGACAGATGGTGACGTCCGTTACTGGCTGCTTTTGGACAGCTGTGACGTTTTCCCCGACGTGGCTCGGATCACGGACGAGTTGACTCTGTGCCTCGCACACATGACTATTACAGAAGATTACATCTCGCCGTACAGTAAAAGACTGTTAGAAGCTGAGGGTCGTAAGCTGGGGAGGAAAAATCGTAAACTCCTGGCCAGTCATAAGGGACTGAAAGATCATCTCATCAGTCTGGAATTGCTGCAACTTTTACTCTCACTTGGACTGGAAATACAATGTGTTCATGCTATATATAGCTTCAGACAGGCTCCATACCTGAAACCTTTCATAGAAAGGAACGTCGCTCAGCGTAAAAATGAGACGTGCGCCATTAAAAATCGCATTTGCAAACTGATGTCAAACGCAGTTTATGGCAGATCCATGTTATCTGAAGTGAAGTATGGCCTCCAACAGAAATTAGTGACAAAAAGAAAGTCTTTCCTGAAGTATGCAAGAAATTCATCCTTTAAAAGGGTCCACCAATTAGGCGAGGACCGAGTCATATGTGTCAACAGTAAGAATACGATTAAAATCAGGCAACCAAATTACTTGGAATACCATATTTTAGAAGTGGCAAAGAAGTACATGTACAACTTTTGGTATCGTGTCATCAAAGCTAATAATGGGGAGAGAGCTAAATTAGCTTATGAAGATACTGACAGTTTCATTTTCAGCCTGCACATACCTACAAACTTAAATGATGAACTGAAACATGGACCCATGGCAAATTTTCTCGACACCAGTAACTTTGCTTCAGATCAGCCGTGTTTTAATGGGGAGCGGAAGGGTCAACTAGGCTTGCTGAAATCTGAAACCAGATCTACGCTCATCAAAGAGGCGATTATATTATAGCCAAAGATGTATTCGCTGCTGTTGGAAGATGACAAGCAAGTATCTCGAGGTAAAGGCATTCCAACTCACCTTCAGCAAAATATATTGCATCAGCAGTATAGGGAAACACTTAATAATGTCGCATGTGGGATGGTGGATTGCTATAATATCAGGAATGTGAAAGGACAAATTTGTACCACTCGTATGCGAAAACGTACGTTGTCACATTTTGACGACAAGCACTTTCACGTCGATGGCTATACCTCAAGGGCGTATTATCACCCCGACAATGATCAGCGGGAAAGAGATGTGGAGAATGAGATGGAAGAGGAGGTGGCGGTGGATGTAGGGGAGGTGGAGGTGGATGAGGAAGAGGAGGAGGAGGAGGAGGAGGAAGAGGGGGAGGAAGAGGGGGAGGATGGGATAATGAGTGGTCTGTAGTGTGATCGGGAGAGACTTTCCACGACATTATTCACATCATGATTAAGGGGTAGAGAAAGAGAGGACGCAGCTGCTAGCAGCTGCCCTTCATGTAATGTAAAAAAAAACATTTGCACTGACCACGTAGGGTAAGGAAGAGGGGGAGGTGGAGGATGGGTTAATGAGTGGGTTGTGTCGTGATCGGGAGTGGCCTTCCATGACATTATTCACGTCATAATTAAGGGGTGGAGAGAGACCGCGGCCGCTAGCAGCTGCCATTCATGTAATGTAAGAACATTTGTTTTTAGTACATGGTTAAGGAGGGGAATGAGGGGATTGTTCATGTACTGTAAGAACATTTGTACTGTCCACGTGGGATAAGGAGGATGAGGAGGAGGAGGTGGAAGAAGAGGAGGTAATGAAAGAACATTTGTACTTTGGTAGGTTAAGAAGAGGGAGGAGGAGGTTGAGGAAGAGGTGTGGGTCGGGGGAGATCCACGTCATAATTAGAAGGCAGGGATGAGGATGCAGCTGGGAGGTTATTTATGCTGTTACCTACATGACCATGTAAATAAAGGTTAAGCAATAAATACTCTAAACATATCGTAGCGTCTTTTAGTAACCCTCTGAACTTAACATGGACAAGACATTTAGCAAAGAGATGCTGAATCTCTTCAGATATCCTGCATGCATAATTATTGCAGGTTATACAAATTCCGGCAAAACACATCTCTGCAATAAAATTATAGAGAAATATCAGCATGGATTTAACAGAATTATCATTTGTGGCGTCTCATCGCATTCGCTGCAGCAGAATTCCCCTTTTTAAGATAAGGTCGAAGTGCATGAGAAAATTATTGATCCCGTGATGGATGATGATGGCTCATACGCCGACCCGCAAACGCACACACTCCTGATATTAGATGACAATTTCCTCATGGCTGGCAATTCTCAAACGATAGCAGAGGCTTTCACCAAAGGGAGACATAAAAATTTGTCAGTTATAATGATAGCACAGAATGTCTTTTTCCCCGGAAAGTATGCTAGAACGATAACTTTAAATGCCTCACATTACATTCTTATGAAAAACAGAGATATATATCAAATTGAATGTCTGGGCAGGCAACTTTATGGAAGGGAGCGCGCCAAACACTTTGTGGAAATTTATAAAAATGTCGTGCTTAGACGAGATCACAGTTATTTGTTGTGTGATTTTTCCCCGAACGCACCCGAAGAAATTCAACTGCGCACGAATATTGTGGATGAGCCACCCTGTGAGAAAGTCTATTTGCTATGAATGCCGTTTTGGACGAACTTTACCAGGATATGACGAATCCTGCGGCTTTAGGAGGTGTGCAAGCACTCTACAGAGAGGGGAAGAAAAGGGATAAGAATCTAACACTCTGCGATGTGAGGGCATTTCTGCAGGGCAACCGCACTTATACGCTTCACAAGCCGACGCTGAAACGTTT
Source organism: Scylla paramamosain (assembly GCF_035594125.1). Lineage (NCBI taxonomy): Eukaryota > Metazoa > Arthropoda > Malacostraca > Decapoda > Portunidae > Scylla > Scylla paramamosain. Next base: position 27,076,396 of record NC_087152.1, on the reverse strand, counting down.
TCCGCGACGAAAAATTCTCGCTCCTAAACCGTCCGTCATTTTAACTTGCGATTTGGCTGATTTTGCGAGGCTGCACAGACACAATTGCGGCGTCCGATACGTCATGTTTTGCCTGGACGTCTTCAGCAGGTACTTGAAAGTGGCAACGCTGACAAGTAAATCCGGACGCAGTAGCCTGCAATCGCTGAAAGAAGTTTTAGAGTCGGGGAGTTTTACAGGCGTGTCGCGTCTTTTTACCGATCAGGGATCCAAATTTTATAATCAAGCAATGAAAAAATATCTAACTTTGAAAGGTATTACCTTGTATTCCAATTACTCGCATGAAACAAAGGTGAGTTTGGCAGAAAGGGTCATCCGAACCATAAAGACAAAAATATATAAATATCTCACGCAGAACAATACACTGACGTATATTAACGTCTTACCCACCCTAATAAACACGTACAATCACACCCCACACCGCGGTTTGGGCGGCAACCAAACGCCAGCCCAGGTTCACCGCTTCCGCGAGCTGTCACAAGTCAGGAGGCAATTTAAACGAATGTATTTAAATCGGCCAAGGGGAAAGAAAGTTGTCAGTCATAAATTAGACGAGGGAGACATTGTACACTTGCAACGTGCTTCCCAAACGCAATTTAAATTCAATAAGGGTTATACCGTCAACAATACCGAGGAGCTTTTTAAGATAAGTCGTGTGGATTACTCACATAAAATCCCTATTTATTACATAAGGGATTTGGCGGGGGAGGACGTGACCGGCGCTTTCTATAGGGAAGAATTAATCAAGTCCTCTCTTCCTTCACATTACCAGGTCGATATATTACGATCGAAGGTCGAGCGAGGTAAGAGAAAGTACTTCGTCCGCTGGCGTGGGTATCCAGATAAATTTGACAGCTGGATAGATGCGGAGGACTTAGTAAGATATGGATGAGGAAAAACCATTGATATTGAAGTACAAGAATTTGGTTTTCCTCCTCTCGCACATCACCCCTAAATTGCGGAAGCAGGTCTTGCAGAGTTTGAATAAGTGCGAAGTCAATTGCATCTCGGAAATATTCGCCAACTTTTTGAAGAAACGCCTGACGGACGACGATACCATCATTAACCGCCTGAAAAAATTCAAGAGTGATATTCGCACTGTAGCCTTGAAGAAGACGCCCGTGTACAAGAAGAAAGCCATTTTAATCTCCAAACGAGGTGGCAGCATATTGGCCGCGTTACTCCCGATAGCCGTGTCGGCAATAACAAGTTTACTACAGAGATGAAAGAATATTGTTTAGTTCCCGTCTCAGTTGCCGAGAAGTGTAAGTTTAAACCGGCCGACAGCACAACTCAGCACCGATTCACGTCAAAACAAGTCAAGAAAAAAAAAAAAACTTCACTTCCACCGCCGGCCACCGCCCTCCCCGACACAACCACCGTGGCACCACAACCATGCGCGCCTGTCAATCCGCCCTTGGATGATTTGATTCGAGTTGCTGTTCCTCCTTTCTTTAGAGAATATGGTTTATCTCTCTTGAAATTATTGGAGGATAAACCTGGGATTTCATGGGATGATCGCGGTAACTTACTTCCGCCATTATCGGGCATAAGCGTGTTTGATCTCATACGAGTATTCGGTCACGGAAAGGGGGTCGCAAAAAGACTTTCACCCGATAAGCGTCCATTGTTATCACTGCTACTTCGTATGGCGCAACTCCCCGCGGATGCCATCAGAAATACGACTCAACGAAGTAAACTGATAGGCGGCGGGGTCGGTGACATCCGGGAAGCATATTAAATGAGAAGGCCCCTGTCTTACTCTGTAAACGAGTAAGTACATCAATAATACATGAGAGCACGTGTTAGGCGCGTCAGGGGTGCAGGCCCACGGATGGATAATTGATAAGGGTTATGGTCAAAAAAGGTTCGCCCCCATTGTATCCTTCTTGTAGGTTCTCGGGCAACATAAAGTCACAAGTTCCCAGTGCTTTTAATGTGTAGACAGGTACAAGTACGTAGGTGCGAGCCGATGGCGGCGTGGTACAGAACTCAATGATTAATACAGAGCAAGGGGCGAAGTAAACACTAGTGAAACAGTGAAGCATGAAAGCAATACAAACTATGAACCCTAACCAATACAGTGAAGCCCCGTAACAATGAAGCATTCATACTTCACACATCTCCCCCTTCCTCTTCACGTTCATTAACTAGGTATGAACGTAAGGCTATACGCGCTGAGCGGCGTATGGGTCCGTCGGCTTCCCAACGGCGGCGTCGGCGTGTGTTTGGGATGGCGGGATCGGGGATCTTCTGAGCTGGGGGGTGTAAGGGCTGCCCGTCGTGACTGTCTCTTTCTGCGGTAGATGGGGCAGGGACCACACGAATGAAGCGGCGATTCCGCCACAATACGCGTCCAACGGTAGTCTTCACCAGGTAGTCGCGGCTCTTGCCAATCCCCATGACTACGCCCACTTTATCCCATCGCTTAGTGACGGGATCTTGGAGCCTGACGTGGGCGCCAAGGTCAAGTGGTGGCAGGGGGCGGGCGTGGGCGTCATAGCGTTCCTTGACAGCCTCGGTCCGTGCGGCAGCACGACGATCACACTCCTCGGTCCTCTCTTGCCAGTCAGCCGTGAAGAATACGCTGTGGGCGGGGACGCAGGAGCGTAGCGGGTGGCCGAACAACACCTGGGCAGGAGAACGGCCGTCCTGTCGCGGTGTGTTTCGTAACTCCAGCAGCCCGCGGTCGAAGTCCTCGGTGAGCGTGCCAGAAGGGGCCGTCTTCATCACCAGCTGCTTCACCGACTTAACTGCTGCCTCAGCGTGGCCGTTGCTCTGGGGGTAATGCGGCGAAGAAACCTCGTGCCGCACGCCCCAGCGACGCAGAAAGTCTTGAAAGTTGCGGCTGGTAAATTGCGGGCCCCCATCAGTCCGAAGTCGCACAGGTACACCAAGGTCTCGAAAGAACCTCCTGAAGAAGGCGATGGTGGCGGAGGCGGTGGTGTCAGACCCACACAAAGCCACCACAGGCCACCCCGAGAGCCTGTCTGCGTACACGAGGAAGGACTTCCCCGCCGTGCTGAAAAAGTCTGCAGACACACACTCGAACGGCCTGGAAGGCACTTCCTCAGTCATCAGGGGCTCCCGCTGCTGGCTTGGCTGCAACACCTGGCACGGCTTGCACGCCCTTACTACGTTGGTGATGTCTGAGTTGATCCCGGGCCACCACACTGTCTGACGCGCACGGCGCTTCGTGGCCTCCACTCCGCGGTGGCTGTCATGAAGCCGCGCCAAGACCTCATGTCGAAGGGTGGAGGGAACCACAATGCGGGGCCCGAGAAGAACAAGCTCGTTGTCGTGGTAGAGGTTGTGACGCTCCTTCCAGTAGGGCCGTAAGGCAGGGTCTAGGCTGTCGTGGGTAGAAGGGAAGCCTCGGGTTACGCACTCAAGTAGTCTGGTGTAGATCACATCCTCTCGAGCTGCTGTGCGTATCCCGTCCAGCACCCGGTCTCCTGTAGGCGATCTGGCATCCAGTGTAGCAGCACGAATAGCTACCATGACACGGACGTGTGCGTAGGCCTCTTTCCCAAGCGCCACGTCTTCAGGAGACGGCTTGTCCACCGGTGCACGGGATAGGGCGTCGGGAATGGCGAGAGACTTACCCTTACGCCACTCTGCCGTGAAAACATACCCAATGATCTTTTCTTTCAGGCGTTGCAGTCGAGGGTTGTCGATGGCGTCGAGCGTATACGAGTTGAGGATGGGAACGAGGGGCCTGTGGTCTGTCATGATGGTGAAGCGAGGCAGACCTAGTAGGTAATACCGGCACTTAGCTATGGCCCAGACCACAGCTACGAGCTCCAGCTCGATAGTTGCGTACCTCGTCTCCACGTCTGCTAGAAAGCGCGACCCGCACTGCACCAGACGCCACTGACCGTCTCCGTGGTCCTGTAGAAGGGCGTAACCCACGCCATACAGGCGCGAGGCGTCCGTCTGCAACACAGTGGGGAGGGACGGGTCGAAGTGTGCGAGCACTGGCGGTCGCGAGAGTGCCATCTTCACCTTCTCAAAGGCCAAGTCGTGGTCCTGAGTCCATGTGAAGGCTCGGCGGGGGCTCAAGAGAAGACGCAGTGGCTCTGCTGACGCAGCAATCTGTGGCGTGAACTCTGCTAGTTGGTTTGCCAGGCCTAAGAATGAGCGCATGTCCGTCACATTTGCCGGCTTGGGAAAGTTGGCAATTGCGCGCACCTTCTCTTCGTCGGCAGCAATGCCCTCCCTTGACAGCTTGAACCCGCAGAACGTCACGTCTGGAGCCGCTAACACAAACTTCTCCGCATTGATGGTGATGCCGTGGGTGCGGCACCGCACCAGGACCTCGTAGACACGCCGAATGTGTGTTTCGTAGTCCTCGTCCCAAAGCAGAATGTCGTCTACCACTTTGGCACACTGCTGCACGCCGTCGAGCGCCGCATCACCACGGCGGCAGAACTCGTCGCCCGTGGCCACGAAACCCATTGGTCCTCGACAAAACCGGAAGCGGCCATACGGGGTGACAAAGGTGATGAGGTGCTGGTCCTGCTCCGCCAGTGGTATCTGCCAATACCCATACAGAGCGTCCAGCGTGGAGAAGAATCGTGCCCCTGGTCCAACACGGCGCACGGCAGCGTGGGGTGTAGGAGAGGGGTGTGCGGGGCGTAACACCTGCTTGTTTAGCCCCGTGAGGTCCACAGTTATCCTTACACCTCCTTTGGGCTTGGCCACGGTCACGAGGGGATGGCACCACTGGGACGGGTGATCGCCGGCGGGTACTATGATGCCCTGTCTCACCATGGCCTCTAACTCCTCCTTGACTGCGTCCTGCCAGGCGAGAGGAATGAGTCGCGGCGTATTTACCGCGAAGGGCTTGGCGTCATCCTTCAGGTATATACGCATCGGAGGGCCACACATCTCCCTCAGCTCGGATCCATGACGAAAGTCATCCTTAGTCGTCAGCACGTCAGGGAACTCTCGCAGGAAAAACGCTTTGGCCTCCGCAGATGAAGCAGAGGGTAAGGGAAGTCGTGGCGTGAGTGGCGGCTGGAGGGATGAGGTGCGAGGCTGCGGCGCGGCGGGCGGCGGCGGGCCAAGAGTAGAGACTTGCCTCACCTGCCCTTCCCCCTCCTGCCGCCGGTCTCCTCGCACTCCGATCTGCCGTGGATAGTCTTGGGGAATGATCCTCAGCTGCTTCGTGTGGCCGTACGAGAGGAGCGGCTTGGGCAGACCCCTCATCACGATTATCCGGCCTTGGATGGTGGTGTCCCCATACGTCATAGTGGCGTATAACGACCCGAGAATCCGACAGGCCATTGACGTCCCATCGGGGTTGTTCAGTCCCAACTCTGGGTAGGGTTGCAGGTCGTCAGCCGACAGGCCAAGTGCCCGAAGAAGCTCGTCACCCATGACTGTCGTGTCCGCTCCCGTGTCTGGCACGCACTCGACCCAGCCTGACCTGCCACATGCTGCCACCTGAAGCTTTATGGTCGGGGACGTGGGGCCGACCGGTGGCGCATTGTCCACCGCTCGTGCGTGGGCGGTATGGGCAGTGCCGCCGGAGGGCGGGGCAGCGCCGCGCTGGTGCCCCGTTACAGACAACACTTTGCCGCACCTTACACGGTCACTCGGCGGCTTCTCAGCACTTGTGAGCGGTTTTGAGCGGCAACACTTTGCGAAATGACCCATTTTGTTACATAAACGACACCGTTCACCAATCGCTATGCACTTGTCCTTGGAGTGCGGCCCATAACCACAGTTACCGCACTTTGCGTTAGTCGGCTTCGAACCACTAGAATGACCGTTTGCCTTGGGCGATTCCTTTTTCAGACAGTCCCTTTTCCAACAGTCCTTTTTCTTTTTCTTATACGCCGACACTGCACATGTGGAAGACTGGATTGGCCTGAGCTCGTGTGACGTGGTTTCGGCGGCCTCGCGAGACTTGCACACTGTCAACACCTTCTCCAGTGTGGCGTCAGACGGCGTTTCCAACAAGCGCTGCCTCGTTTCCTCGTCTCTGACGCCCATCAACACTGCATGTTTCATTTGCGTCTCTACACAGGCAGGGTTGTGGGCCTTACACAAGTCGATCTCGTCCGAAGCGTCCTTCAGCCGCACGTAGAAGTCGTTAAACTTCTCTCCTTCGGCCTGTCTACACTGGAAGAAGGATAGGCGCCTCAGTGCCTCATTTCGTTGCCCTTTCACATGCTCGTGAAGGCGCTCCATCACTTCAGTCAGGCTCAAGGTAGAGCCCGGGGGTACGCCCAAGCTAACCTCGAGCGTGCGCCTCAGTTCGGACGAGAGGCAGGCCCGCAACTGTATGAGCTGCTTGGGCTGCGGCTGTTTCTGCAGGTCCACCATCACCGCATAGTCCTCCCACTGCTGTCTCCATTCCTTGAAGGCCTGCAGCGTAGCGTCCTGTGAGAGCGGGGGAGGCGGAACGACGGTCGCTTTGGGGACAGGCGTGGACGGCATCGGGAGCATGGTTGAGGGCGGGTTGGCGAGGCTGTCACTAACGGCGCCGGGTGTGCCTGCCTGCTGTGAAGGCTGCGTTCCAAGCGTAGCAACAAGCTGATTGAAGCGCTGCTCCTCGGCCTGGCGCCTCGTTTCGTCCTCCCGTCGTCTCTGCTCACACTCGTCACGGAACAGTTGCAGCATTTGAAGGAGCGCGTCTTGAGAGACTCCAGTTCCCTGCTCCTGCCCCATAGCCGAGGGCGTGGACGAAGCTGGCGAGAGGGGTGCCGGATCTTGTTACCTCCTGGTTTTAGGCTTAGTCATGGCGCCGGCACACTGAAGGCTCCTCCGGGAGACGCACCGCACACCACCGGCTAGTTGGGGCACCTTCACGCTGTCTCGCTGCCAGGTCCTTGTGAGTTGCACTACTCACTGCGCCATGTATCCTTCTTGTAGGTTCTCGGGCAACATAAAGTCACAAGTTCCCAGTGCTTTTAATGTGTAGACAGGTACAAGTACGTAGGTGTGAGCCGATGGCGGCGTGGTACAGAACTCAATGATTAATACAGAGCAAGGGGCGAAGTAAACACTAGTGAAACAGTGAAGCATGAAAGCAATACAAACTATGAACCCTAACCAATACAGTGAAGCCCCGTAACAATGAAGCATTCATACTTCACACACCCATCACCCACATCCCCTAATAAATAATACGTTCCCCGCCCTCCATCCCTTCCCACCAACAAAGGAAAAAAAAATAACACCTGCGTCAATTTGAATGAATAAATTCTACTACGCAAGAGGTGTAATATTGACCAATACGTGCGAATAAAGGTCCGCGATGTCACATTTCCCCTTCACTCCCCTCACAGAGGGTTCAACGTGTGGATCAGCCCTCCAATTACTCGTCAAGATGAAGGTGGTCGAGGGCAAGCTGACCGATGGCATCTTCCGCGACCGCCGCTGTTATATCATTTACTCAGTAAATACTGTCTCCACCGAACCGAGCGGGATTGCACAGGATCTCAAAACGATTTACCCATATGAGAATACACATGCAGCTAGAAAGAGACTCTACTCGCTTCATCGGGCCACGGCAGACACGAGAGATGACCCAGGACGTATCATTATCCACGCGCCTCCCACAGGAAGCGTAAATCTCCCTCACCTGGTGGCCTGCGTGACTCAGTATGGTTGGGATGAGGTCGTCGAGGGTAACGAGAATGCGCGACAGGCAATCGCGACGTCGAAGGATTTGCCTTACGTGAAAGGACTCAAGATGGATACAAGCGTGAACCGACGCCAACACTTCCAGAATTGCCTGAAAATGATTGCCCTGCTAGCCATGGCGAACGCTTAAGTAGAGCAAATTATTATCCCGGAAGGACTGGGATGTAGAGGTCGCTGCCAGGATGAGTGGAGGAATAATTACCTGCCTATAGTGGAAGGGTTGGCGCAGCGACTTCAACCTTTTGGAGTTGAAACTATTCTGGTGAGGAAGTCTGAATAACTATATCATGTAAATTTTAAAATAAAGTTGATGTGTGTTTGACGAATCGAGTATAAATGTATTCCTTAATTGGGGTGGCCGTTAATATTTATTTTGGTCATGGCGGGAGCAGAGTATTATCTGCATTTGACGAGTCTGGGCAACGCCAAAGACTGTGTATAAATCGCTCAGTAAACTATTATCGATTCGATTGCAAGTCAACTCGCGGATCAAGTTGGCCGAGCCATTCACTTTGGGAGGGGTAAATCGATTACACTCTTGCTGCATATCAGACAGAAATAAATAGCCGGTGATTATGCTCAACGTCTTATTCATGACGTGACATCCATCATGACGAGAGCGTTCACACCTCCCACTCGAGTGGAATACGACTTGCTTTTTAGGCAAAGCAAAGGTGGAGGTTTAGACGACATCCGGGTTTTTATTCCACCCCATTCAAGAAGAGGTGGCGGTCTATTTTCCATTTTGAGTGGCTTTGCTAAAAGAGCAATTCCCTTTCTCATGCGCACTGTGGCACCCGAAGCAGTCCAAATGGGAAAAGGTTTATTAACAGATGTTTTAGAGGGGAAGCGACTTCGCGAATCATTAAGAAATAGAGGTGTTGGAGCCGTGAATGGCGTGGGGGAAAGGATAGTTCGAGGCGGACGAGTAATGAAAAAGAGAAAAGTTAGAGTCGGGAAAAAAAAAAGAGAAAACCACCAACCAGGCAACTGAAAAGAAAGACTTGCTATAAAGCAGATATCTTCAATATTTAGCTTAGTCGCGAAGATGACTCATTACGGACCGGATGTGCAGGGTGGAGCGACCTCCACCCCCATGAGCAATTATCTGACAGCCGTGAGTGAGAATTTTCTGCGGGTAAATCGCTTGCATACCATCGAATCGTCAGTCGCTGCGAGGGGAAAGTTGGACGTATTACCCGTTAATTTAGAGGCTAATGCTAATAATCATGCGGGGATTAACGATTCTAACATTGAATTTAGACTGCCTGGTATTCCAGGGCAATTTTTGGATCTATCAACGCTGTCTCTAGAATTGCAAGTTAGCGCGACGAAGGCAGACGGCGCGCCACTAGACGATGACGATCACATCGTTTTTAGTAATGGTTTGAATAATACGATGTTTAAGTCATGCGCTTGTTATTTTAACGAACAGCTTGTGGAGTCATCCTCTTTGTTCAACTATCACGCCTTCATTAAAATGATTACAACAATCCCTCAGGATAAAATTGACTCTATCGGTCGCGTCGCCTTCTACCACCGCGATTATGATGGATCAAAAGGCATAATCAATAAATTTGATGAAGACTATTTCACGGGGGGGAATAAAGACGAGAAACAAATGATAAAAGATTGTAAAATGCACGGCATTTCGATGACTGCGCCTTTGTTTTCGGATATATCAAGTTTGGACGCTTATCTGCTTGACTCTGTTGATGTGAGAATTCGATTAGAATTGGCTAACAAAACATGGATTCTTAATTCACACCAAGATGCCAGCAGTTTCAAATTTAATCTCGAGATGGCTATGTTATGGGTTGACTGCGTCACGCCACATCCGCCCGCCTTAGAATCGTTAAATAACTCCTTGACTCTAAATCCAATGCAATACACTTTTAATAGAACGCTCAATAAAACGTATGTGTTAGCTGCCAATCAAACGTCTTTGATTGCCGAATTACCTTTCGCGCAAATCATACCTCAAAATTTGACCATGGCAATAGTTGATATGGACAGCCTACAAGGCGTAATTGATAAGAATGGTTTATATTTTCAACACGCCGATCTGTCACATGTACATATCACCGTGAACGGGGCGACCATTTATAACGTTCGCAGCTCTTTCCCGCATCACGCGTCAAAATTGTTTTACACGACCCTTGAGTCACTAGGATTGGACACACGTAATTCCCTAACATTTGATGCTTTTAATAAATGTCGGACAATATGTTTCTTTAACTTTGTGACAGAGGACGTGCACAATGCCATCCCTCTGGATAAATCGGGAAATCTAAGAATTAATCTGTCTTTTGCTAAGGAACGTAATCACAACCGCGTCATCATGTTTTTCGCCGACACTACTGGCGTCATAGAAATTGATCATTATCGTCATGTTCGTTGCATTGTCCTCGCATAAGCCGTCATTAATGCACGTGAAATACAGGCTGGTCTAGCAGGCATCTTGGGCGATCGAGTTTATTTTTTAGGCTCTCACGACCATCGCCGTGTAACAGATCTGATAAATCTTGCCAGAAAACAGGCGAAGCCATGCGTTTTCATTCTAAATACATTGAGTGACTCAAAGACCATGGGACACTGGATTAGTGTTTATCTTAATTTTCAAAGTCAGACCATAGGCTATTATGATAGCTATAACTTGCACCCCAAATACAATTCCGCTGTCTTACATCATTTTATGCAAACTTGTCCACATATGAAAATTAGCACATTAAATTATCGACTTCAGGGGTTGAATTCCCTCGTGTGCGGCATTTATTGCATGTTCTTTTGCCTTCTACTGAGTTGGCATACATTAAAACGTGCAATGTGTATTATTCACGCTACCTTCAAAAAGCAACAACATCTATATAATGACAAAAAAAATTACTCGTATGGCTTACGTAATATTTTGTAAAATGCCCCATTGCATGCCTACGTTTTGCCCAGCCGGCAGCCGGGCGAGATGTCATAACATCTGTAAAGCGGTAATAAGGTAGATTGGGGGGGGGGGAAAGGGGGTCAATATGGGGTAATTGCTGACGGATAAGCGTCACTTCGTCATCACCTCTCAACCCAGTCGGTCGTCGAAGCCTCATCTCCGAGAATGGAGCAAGCTGACAAACGTTTCATCTTGAGAACTGCAGGTGAGTACACCATTGCCTTGCATGCCATCTTGCATCTTCACCATTGTAAATTACATTAACGTTCTTTGCCAATGAATAAGAAGAGGGAGAGGGAGAGGGGAAAATAAAAACTTTTCCATTGTTCTCATCGTTTTTTTTTTTTTGTCTGTTACAGAACGCATCTCTTTCCGCTTTGATATCTATCTGGGCGATGCTGGGGGTAAGCGAAGCCGTGCCGACCATGAGGGTGTCAATGTGGAGAAAATGTCAGAACCTGCAAAGAAGAAATTGATCTTTAGCGATGAAGACATGTCGCCGCTGCCGGTCAGCCCACCTCCTGATGCTCCATCAGGACAGGAGTTGCAACAGCAGCAGCCAGCACAGCAGTCGATGCCGCCACCTCAGGAGTCGCCGATGCCGCCTCCGACCGAAACACAGCCGCGGCGGTCAGATGAGTCGCCAGTAGGCGGCAAAGAGGGTCAGGAGGTGAAGAAGTCGCAGGAAAACAGAAAAAAAAAAAAAAAAATATTTCCCCTAACACGCCAGAGGATGACAGCACACCAAAACTCCCCGTTGCTCCAGCCGCCTCTCGTAAGAAGCTGATTCCTAGAGTTATTAAAACTACGCCCGTCATTGACAGCGATGACGATGATCTCTTTGCCTTCAATTCGCAAATGTTTTGAATGAAAGAGATGTATTTGCCCTAATAAAGCAATGAGCTGTATTTGTCCTAATAAAAATAAAATGTCCCATCGACTCTGCATAACCTTTCTAATAATAATAATAATAATAATAATAATAATAATAATAATAATAATAATAATAATAATGATAATAATAATAAGGCGGCCATCCGGCATAAGTATTACGTCAGCCACGCCGCTGGTGGTCGGTGAAAGTGGAGGAGGCAGCCGCTCCACCCCGGCCATCACAGACACTTCCTCCAGGTAAAATGGATGGGCAGGTAACGGGATCACGTGGGGCAGTCGCGACGACCTTGACCATAGGGGATGTACTGGGATGTCGGAGGGAACGCCTGATGGCAAGTCTCGCCACCCAGGCCGTCCAGGATCCGCGCGGGCGACTAGCATGTGACGTCCACGTGGCGGTCCATTCTATAGCCCTCAACTTCCCGTTCCCGCCCAAAAAAGAGAAAAAAAAGCCCGCATGGTTCCTGACGGCGTAAGGCCGCATGGGGCCTGGCGGCGTCACCTGCCACTTTCCTGACACGTGCAGGCCTCCCCCCATCCCATTCCCTTTCCGCCCGACCTTGACCATCCAGCGGTGACGACCTTGGAATGTACTGAGGTGTCGGAGGGAGCACGAGATGGCAACACTCAGTCATCCCACCCTCCAGGATTCACGTGAGTGAAAAGGCAGCCTACATGGCTTGCCAAGAGGGTCCCCTAAACCACGCGTGTGTGGTGGGCGGCTTCCACGTCTGGCCGCCAGTCCACTCCCTTCTTCATTCAATTATTTTCCGCCACCATCATTTGATTCATTTAGTCATTCCATAGTCGCCGAAGGATAAGGACACACGCCCCCCACCTCTCCGTCAGTGTCGCCGTCACCGTCCCGCTCCCTCCCCCCCTGGTGTTGCCGTCGTGAATCACCCCCTCCCCTTCCCAAGCCTGGGTCTCCATCCTGAAATGGACTGCCACTGAAGTCTACGGAAAATTGCTACCAGGGTCCCCATTCGCAATATGGCATGCCGTCAAAGTCGGCCCAGGGGTGGGGTGGGGTGGGGGGTGGGGGGATCCCCACCCCCACCCCACCCCACCCATGGGGTGACTCTGACGGCATGCCGTATTGCAAATGGGGACCCTGGTGGCAATTTCCCAACTACTTGTAAGATTCTACCACATATTTCCTTTTAATGTAAATTGGCATGTATATTTTACATGTGTTATGGAGAAATAAGGATACATAAAAAAAAATGCTCCATTGCTGACTGGTAACAACAAAGTGTAGATGGGTAACGATGCTAGATGATCCTACCATCAGTAACCTATCCACGTAATTCATTTGATACCATCAAAAAAATTTGACGATATAAAATAAAAATGGGAATGTACATGAGGAAAAACCTACAACTTATATTTCTCAGCTACCTATGTAAACGAGTCACGAGCCAATCAGCTGATTGATGATGGTCCTTTAAATTTCGTGGATTGTCCCCGCTTTCCCTCATCCCAATAATAGTAAACATTACTCACATTGCTGTCTTAGAAGGTTTACGGGAGAAGTTAAGCAAAATTACCTTATGAAATCACTCCTCGCTCTCCTCTACATGCATGCACTCAGACTGGACATCGCTAGGCAGATTTTCCTTCATATCATATTCCATCACGAGTATGGTAACGCTGCCACTGACCAAGGCTGTCGTCCTGCGTAAGTATTCACATTTTCTTTAGAGACGTGTGGCACCTGACATCAAATTCCTAGCAAAATTCTTAGGCATTTAAAAGAAACCTGACCATACGTACATATATACTCTGCCACCTTATATGTAAATGAAACTAAGAATACCAAGTCACTTTGCCTCTTGTTTGACACGAAAACCTGAATACTTGGGCCAATCAGCAGACAAGACCATAGCTAAGTGGCAGAGTTATACTGCTGTTATGTACGAGTGTCTTCAGATGGCATGTTTAAACATGTAGTGAGGAAATTCCTTATCTCTACTCTGTACATTCTGCCCCCACTTTCATTCACTATACAATACAATACCTTATCAATAAGCATTTATATCCATTACAAATAATAATAGCCACAGATTACATGCTTATTTTCTTTATATTGTAACTAACTCCTCCTTAATACTGTAGATGGTAAAGGGCAGTGTAGTTAAATGGAATAATCAAGTTAAGACTAATCTGAACTTTCTGCAATTAACTGGTGTTCATTTGTATTATTTTGCATCACGTTTTCCTGGGCCTGAATTTTCTTAGAATCAGGGACATTCCTTAAAAGTTATAAAATAAAACAGATTAGCCGTGGGAGAAAAAAAAAAAAGTTAATGGAAAAAACGGACACACACACACACACACACACACACACACACAAAAATCTAATTTCTTTCCAATTAATTCACAATTTTTCTGATACAACTTTTCTCCCGAGGCATCCTTTTACAGACAGCCAAAAAATAATCCAGAGAACGAACAGGAATTGATACGAGATAATCACCTACATTTCAATCACCTTAGCACAGTAACAGACTAACAGGCAAAACAACAACAACAACAACAAGACAATGTCTCTCGTCGATCATTAGAGAATACGAGAACTCCTTTGACGTAGCTGAACAAGAGACAATTATAACTCATTAAGCGAACGAGAAAATAGCGTGGCAATAAAAAAAAAAAAAAAGATTCTCCACACTGGCTACACAAAACAGCACAGCATTAATCACATCGTTATAGAAAAATGCAGACCGAATAGAGGAGAATGTTTCGCCAAATCTATTTGCTGCACCTCTTCAAAATATTTTCAGGGAACTAAAATGTGAAACGAAACGAATGAACATAATACATTTATCCCACCTTCTCGTCCTCCTCCTCTTCGTCATCTTCCTCTTCCTCTCTCTCTCTCTCTCTCTCTCTCTCTCTCTCTCTCTCTCTCTCTCTCTCTCTCTCTCTCTCTCTCTCTCTCTCTCTCTCTCTCTCTCTCTCTCTCTCTCTCTTTCTTTCTTTCTTGCTTCTTCTCCATCTTCTTCGTCACCGTTCTCTTCTTCTCTCTTTCCTTTTCCTCCTCCTTCGCCTCGCTTCTTTCTTTTCTCCTTCCTTCTTCCCCTTCTGATCTTTTCTGTCTCATTTCTTTCCTTCCTTCTCCTCATTCTCGTTTATCTCTTTCTTTGTCGTCCTCCCTCTCCTTGTGCTTTCTTTCTTTTTTCCTTCTTTCTTCAAATATTTATTCTTTTCCTCCTCCTTTCTCTTTCCTCGACCTTGCTTTCTCCTTTCTCTTCCTTCTCCTCCTCCTCCTCCTCCTCCTCCTCCTCCTCCTCCTCCTCCTCCTCTTCTTCTTCCTCTTCCTCTTCTTCCTCCTCCTCGTCCTCCTCCTCCTTTTCTTTCTCCTCCTCCTCCTCTTCTTTCTCCTCCTCCTCCTCCTCCTCCTCCTCCTCCTCCTCCTCCTCCTCCTCCTCTTCCTCATCATCATCATCATCATCATCATGATCATCATCATCATCATTATCCTTGCCATCGGTTACAATCGGTATTCAATGAATTAATGTCTAGTGTCCATCTTAATGAAGACAGCCTTTGTTTTTCAGCTTGATTTAATATTTCATCAATCTGATTATTTACAGTTAGCTTTACCTTTAATATAAGCTATTAACTCTCAGAACAAAATCTTAATCTCATTAGTTTTCATTAATTCACTATTTTTTTTATTTTTTTTACGTATTCACATTTATTCGCGACTTTGGTATAGAGACGGTCAGTTATAACAAAAAACAACTGCAATGTGCTTACGAGGATCAACTTATATCTTCCACTCTTCAATATTCTCGTTGATGCGCAAATCTTTCTGCCACAAACACTACACAAAGTACACATTCATGGACACACCTGAGAAACGGTCCATTAAAACAAAAACATCAGTGACCCACTAATGCTAGAAATACATCTCCGGTTTTTTTTTTTCAGCTTTCGTTCATGTAGTGCTCACTCTTCCCCACAAGCACCACACATTTATCTGTTGGCTCAGCAAAGAGACGGTCCATTACAGCAAAATTGTCAGCAGCCTCCCAGATGAGCTGGCGTCCAATCATACGGAGACAATGCCGCGCCGATGGACACCGCCAGAGCCGAGTTCAACATTTCCCTTCGACAATCAATGCTACCCAGGTCACGAGCTACTGGGTAAGGCTCGGCAGCTGCGGCGAGAGGGGTGGTGATGGTGGTGGTGGTGGAGGTGGTGGTGATGGTGGTGGTGGTGATAGTAATGATAGTGGGGCTTTTAGAGGAATAGTTTCACGTTGCCTAGATAAAAAAATAACTTATTTTCTTGCAAGTCATTGATTTCAAGCATAATGAGTGCCGAGTCAGTAAGGACCTCTAAAAAAACAGGTTGTATAATTTCATAGATGGGAATGGCAAGTGAATATAGGTAAGTATGTCTCACATGGGAACTGCCACGTGTACTTCTTGTAGCTTTCCTTATTTCTTTTTCTGTGTAATCGTCTCCTCTCCGACATAATGTTGCTCAAAACAAAACTAATTTCAAACAATGTTCTTGTATTTATGAAAAGATTAGTGTGTGAACGTTACATTTAGCCCCATGTCCTCTCTCTCTCTCTCTCTCTCTCTCTCTCTCTCTCTCTCTCTCTCTCTCTCTCTCTCTCTCTCTCTCTCTCTCTCTCTCTCTCTCTCTCTCTCGCGAGGGAGGTTGGTCAATAAGAATACAAAAAGCTTAACTGGTGCTCGCTCAGAAGTTGAGTAGAAAAGAACTTCAGTTTGTTCAACTCACACTCAGAGGTGTCTTGATACGCGTCTCTTGATACAGTCCAGAAAAGAACCGAGCAGTTTACTACGGAAAGATGCCGAAGAATTTTGCAAATGTCAAATTCTCAACAAGTGATCAAAAGAAACTTCAGTAGATGGTGGATAATAGAGAATGCAATACATACTATGACACTGGAGATTATACTGAACAATTGTGAAGGTTTCTAGGACCAAGTAGACACTTCATTATATAAGCATGTACTATAATTGAGGTTGTTGAAAAAACTCTTAAATATGAAGTAGTAACACTTGTAACTTGAGATAAAGAAAATCATTCTTTGCCCAGTCTCCTTCACACGTAAAACAATACCATAAAATAAGAAAAAGAAAAAAAAATCAGACGTGACAGCATGCATATCATGACTTTAAAATATCCATACAGATACGAGTATGACCAAAAAATCTGTTGTTTGTCCTTCATACTCTTTTGTGTTTCTTATCTTTTTAGAGCTATAGTGGAGGTGGAGGAGTCTATGTACCCTATTGAGCTGCCTCCATCACTGGCAGCACAGGCCCAAACAATACAATATTTAATATCACGGCGGCATCACAAGCGGCGAATTTAGTGGAGGCTGAGAGGGTAGCCGCGGCGAATTCTGCTGACCCTAAATTGAGTGAATTATATATATAGTTTTGAATAAAAATAACGTGGAGACCAAATTAAATGGTTGTATAACACTCCCATAGCCTCATTAAAGCAAAACAGGGGACCTTTATCAAATATTCCCTCCCTTCCCGCGGTGATAAAGTTCAGGGACGCTATGGTGGTTGGGGCGTGTCCAGGGCGGAGCTGATGAGGTTGATTCTAACATTAGATAAAATGAGTGAATGACGTGTTGTGTATGCCAGTGATAATGAGACCACCACCACCACCACCACCACCACCACCACCACCACCACCACCACCACCACTATTATTACACATGCTGACATTTTAAGAAAGGACAACCTGGTGCACAGTGTTCCCAAATCCTTCACAAATACCTGACAATGGCCACGCGCGCCTCTCTCTCTCTCTCTCTCTCTCTCTCTCTCTCTCTCTCTCTCTCTCTCTCCAATTAACGACACCACACACTCTCATATCAACTTAATTATGTATTTGTTACACCGCCCACATCAAGCTAATTGCAGTTAAATCAATTCTTATCCAATTCACGGATGTTATCATTATCGCGTTACGAATCATTATTTTACTCAGTATGAATTAAATGCTTGATATACACTACATCATCGTCCATTTCCTGTTAATAATCCTAGCAGCGTGTGAGTGGAAAGTGACACGTGAGAATAGTGCCATAAAACTCCTTGAAGACCATAAACGTTTGGAAATCTGTAGTTGATATTCTGCTCTGTGAATCTGACACACGTACGTTTCTTAGTTTCTCCAACAGTAAGCATCAATGTATACTGTCTTTCCACCACATAACACTGCCACGGCTTTTAAGAATATGCTACTCCGTTCAAGCTCTCCAGTACGCTTCTTGAACTATAAACTGCAAGGGTCTGTGTTGAGGTAGACTCGTCTGCCATAAATGCAACAGGCTGGTGGTATTGTTGGGCAGAAAGACTCGTACACATACAAAACCCCAAACTGGCACTATAGAGACTGGTGTGTTGCGCTGTCTGTTGCACGACCACAGCGCTGCCAAATTATGATCACGCTACGTAATTTGCATTTGAATAGTTAGATGTCGACGCCTTTCTGAAAATCCTAATATTCTGCCTGATGAAGACTCGCGCGAAACAACAATGCAGTATTATGTAATGAATAAATTATTTCCACCCACCAACCTTATATCAGCTCTTTGCATCAACAGGTGATGTCTGCGCCTACCCCACACGTCTTATCTCGACCTCCTGCGTACGGGATCAACAGGGTTCAGCACGCCCACGCTAATCTTTGTATCCTTGTTTTCTTTCCCCTACCGGTAATCCATCCCGAGCTCCTAATCTCTAAAGGCAACAAAGACAAAGCCCTCCCGGTGAGGTGAGGGCGCACGGGCACTCACCCAACACGCACATCAGCCTTACAGGACCAACAGTGTACGGGATGCTGGCGAGGCAGAGCAACTCCAAGAAGGAATTAGAAAAGCCGGGAGTGTTCGGAATTCCTGACATTGCAAGAAGAAAAGTCTATCTGAAATGGAGGCAAGACTGTCACGAACTTTCGACATTAAAGGAAGGGGAGATGGTCTCAATTGGAAGCAGGATGTGTCTGCCTCGGGAGTCAAAGCTGCTCGTCCACACGCACGTCTCAACTTGGAGCTCCCTCCTGCAGAAACGAAACAAAATTCAATAACGAAGAGCATTTTACTCTGCCTCTGAACACCAATTAATGAAAGAAATAGAGAGAAAAACGATATTCTCTCCATAATAAAGTGATATATAAAAGAGACAACAGAAAACCTTGAGATGAAGGTGGTATTATTTCCTATGAGAACATAAAAATCCTGTGAGTGTAATTGTTTCTTTGCAGATCAAGAAAAAAAAAAAAATCCTGGGATGTAGACGGTAGTTATTTTATTTTATTTTATTTTAGCAAATTTATAAATGAAAAAAAAATCACAAACACCTGGAGGTTAAGTTTATTTTTCTCTATAGATTAATTAAAATACGAAAAAAAAAAATAGATGAAATGAAAAGATATTTCCTCAAAGATCAATAACAAAGCAGTATAAAGCAACTAAAAAACTGAGATGTGAAGGTTATTCCCTTCCATACAACTTAAAAGAAAGAAAAATAATAATACTTTCCTTTACAATAAAAAAAAAAAAGAATAAAACTAGAGTTGTGTGGAGATCACGAACTTATTTTCTCCACAAACCAATGAATATGAAAAGCGGAGCGAGCGTGGGGAGATACAACAATGTTCTTCTCTATCCAATCGCCCCCCCCCCCAAGAAAAAAAAAATACTGGGAAAATAAATCCAATACTGCGCAGACTTCTTTTTTCCTGGATAAAGGAGGCCGGTGAACGACACAAAAAGGATAAGAAATAAAAAAAAACTATTCCTCTCCCACAAAAAAAAAAAGTTTAACAGAGAGGAAAATCTAAAATGGAGGTCGATTTTGTCCTGTAGGTGTTCCGATACTCAGGATATTTCTTGCTTTACAAATTTTCTAGAAAAAAAATGATACAATACAAAAAAAATATAGTCCCATTGGCAAAGGAACGATACTCTCTCTCTCTCTCTCTCTCTCTCTCTCTCTCTCCTCTCTCTCTCTCTCTCTCTCTCTCTCTCTCTCTCTCTCCTCTCTCTCTCTCTCTCTCTCTTTCTCTCTGCCCACACTCGTCACATCCAGGCCTCTGCGTCCCATCCTTCCAGCATCACCGAGTTTTAATCACACACTCAACACGCATTACACACGTGACCCACATATACACACGATGATCTCTCAGTGACTTAGAGGGAACGCCCTACACACTTCTCCTTTCCCAAATTCGGTAATTAAACTCCATTCTCTCCCCTCTCACAAACAAATATTTTTTTCCGATGCACTTTTGTGTCTTGAGGCTATGTGTGTTCTGGTTGCCAGCTGCAGTCGTGTTTAGTTAACGTTAAGATCACTGTAAGAATAAAGTGCTTCTCTAGAATTACGTACATGTAAGAGAGAATAGGTTAGTTTTTTTTTTTTATCTTTTCAGGTGGCAGAGGTATTTAAGATACTATAGTACAAAAATGTGTCTAGGAACTTGTACAATTGATTATGGAAAAATTTTGCTACCAGTAAAAAGACTCAGAGAAAGAGAGAAGAAGAGGGGACGGGGGTAGCAGAGAGAGAGAGAGAGAGAGAGAGAGAGAGAGAGAGAGAGAGAGAGAGAGAGAGAGAGAGAGAGAGAGAGAGAGAGAGGGGGGGGGGGGAGGAGGGTCAACAGACAACAGAAAATGAGTCAACTAAATTAATAATACACAGAAGCTCCTCCTTGCTACTTTTACTCGTAGTCTCCCTTGTCAATCAGTCCAGTAACTCCTCATCGCTTACTGAGTATTTCAAGTTCCCGGAGCTGGCTGGCATCCCCGATAAGATTATGACCTGCAAAGACACCTGAAGACAACGACGACGAGAAAACTGCTAGACGAGGAAGAGGTGGACAACAGCAACAACAGCAACAACAAATACAAGTAATGGTAGACAGAAAAGAACGTCATTAAAAGGCCAGAATAAAAGAAGTAAGGAAAACGAGAAGACTGGGAGAAGAAGAGGTGGAAAAGAAAAGAAAAAAAACAAAGAAAAAGAGGAAGAAGAAAAAAAGGGGAGGGTGAAAAGACAAAGGTGAAGGTGAAAAGTAAGGAGGTATTACAACGAAACTAGACCAGGGAACAATAAAACAATGAGGAGGATGAGGAGGAGCAGGAGGAGGAGGAGGGTGTCTTGGCCGTTGGAGTAACCTCGGGTGGGTATTACCATAAAACACGTGGCTGGAAGGACGACACGGTATTTCTCTATATAATGAACAGAGAGAGAGAGAGAGAGAGAGAGAGAGAGAGAGAGAGAGAGAGAGAGAGAGAGAGAGAGAGAGAGAGAGAGAGAGAGAGGAGAGAGAGAGAGAGAGAGAGAGAGAGAGAAAGAGAGCATCAGCGATATCTGTAGTAGTAGTAGTAATACGGGTAG
This sequence comes from Scylla paramamosain, assembly GCF_035594125.1. Lineage (NCBI taxonomy): Eukaryota > Metazoa > Arthropoda > Malacostraca > Decapoda > Portunidae > Scylla > Scylla paramamosain. Next base: position 27,055,458 of record NC_087152.1, on the reverse strand, counting down.
TACCAGCAGTGGTAGTAGTAATAATAATAGGAATTATAGAACAGTAGTAGTAGTAGTAGTAGTAGTAGTAGTAGTAGTAAAACCAAAAACAATGATAACGACTATAATAAACAATAATAATGAAAAAAAATATAATAGCAATGAAGATAATAAAATTTTCCCAGAAGCAGCGGCTGCATGTCGTAACGTCCTAAAGCACTGTGAAACACACACAGATTAAAGTATACATTCCCACATTAAAACATATGATAGCAAATTGAAATTTGAAGTTGCACATTAAAAGATAGAACAATGCATTAAGAGATGAAGATATGGATTAAAAGATATCGAGAGAGAGAGAGAGAGAGAGAGAGAGAGAGAGAGAGAGAGAGAGAGAGAGAGAGAGAGAGAGAGAGAGAGAGAGCAATATCACGTACTTGTCTTCAAACAAATAAAGAGAAATGCGTATTAAAAAAAAAAAAAAAAAAAGAGAGAGAGAGAGAGAGAGAGAGAGAGGAGAGAGAGAGAGAGAGAGAGAGAGAGAGAGAGAGAGAGAGAGAGAGAGAGAGGAGAGAGAGAGAGAGAGACAGAGAGAGAGAGAGAATGACAAAAACATCCCCCAAGACTAAAATACTACCACTCAGACAGAATTCACATTAGCAGCGCAGGGGACGAGGTCAGTGTGAGGAAGGGAGAGAAAGCGAGGGGCGGAAGAAGGAAAGAGGAAGGGTAGGGCAGGGCAAAAAGAGGCAGAAGGGAAGGCATGTGAAGGGAAACTGAAGAAAGGGAAGCAGGCGAGGAGAGGGAGGAAAACACAAGAAGGAAAGGAGAAACGGCAGCAGGTAGGGAGGGAGGGAGGGAAGAAAAGAGGGGACGAGAGAGGCAGGAAGACACGAGAGGAAGAAAATGGAAGGAGAGACGAGTTATGGAGCTAGATCATGAAGAAATATGTCGGAAGCAGAAAGTATTTTCAAGAGAATTTAGAGATTGCCTGGGAAAAACAATAGTAATGGCAATAGCAAGCAGTAGTAGTAGTAGTAGAAGTAGTAGTAGTAGTAGTAGTAGTAAAAGTAGTAGTAGTAGTAGTAGTAGTAGTAGTAGTAGTAGTAGTAGTAGTAGTAGTAGTAGTAGTAGTAGTATTAGAGGTAGTAGTAGTAGTAGTAGTAGTATAAGTGGTGGTGGTGGTAGTGGTGATGATGGTAGTAACAATAATAGTAATAACAATAGTGCTATTATTGTTACTGCTGTTACCATCATTACCAACATCATTATCAGCACCAGTAACAGATTATCACAATTTTCACCCCTATTTTTAACTCCGATCATCAATACCACCACTGTCATTAAACAGAAACCACATTCAGATCGTCGCTGGTTTTCCCTGTGAGTGTTGACACAAGAGAACTCGTTGAGGCCGCTTCCCAGAATTCCTCTCTCCACTTTTCTCCTGCTATCTGCCCCTTCGATCTACTGATCCCTCCCCCTTATACTCTCTCTCTCTCTCTCTCTCTCTCTCTCTCTCTCTCTCTCTCTCTCTCTCTCTCTCTCTCTCTCTCTCTCTCTCTCTCTCTCTCCACGTCTCCTTCATTATTCCTCCTTCTCCTTTCCCCGACACATTTCTTTTTCTCCTTTCTCCTACACCCTAACATTTCTCCTCTCCTTCTTATCCTCCCTCCTCTCCTTCCTTTCTTTTATTTCTTTCCGATCACTGAGAAGAAAAGAAGATAAGTGAAAAACAGGGAAAGAGAGAGGCAAAGGAATAGGGAATAATTAAGGTGAATGGACAACTGAAGGGGAAAGCCAACGAGAGAGAGAGAGAGAGAGAGAGAGAGAGAGAGAGAGAGAGAGAGAGAGAGAGAGAGAGAGAGAGAAAGCAAAACAGGGAAGAAGAAGGCTTGGTAAACAATATAATGGAAGATGGATGAAAACGAAAGACAAAGAAAGAAAACGGAAAGGGAGGGAAGGAAGTAGGAGGAGGAGGAGGACGAATAGAGGAATGAAGTAAGAAAGAAAAGAATTGAAAAAAAAGGGAAAGGGAAAACATGAACAAGGTCAGACAGTGAATGAGAAAGAGACTAAGAGAATTGAGAGAGAAAACTGAGAAATGAAACAGGAAGGGGAACACGGGGAAAACGGAAGAAAAAGAGGACAAAAGGAGGAGGAGGAGGAAGAGAGCGGGATTGTTATGAGTCTGAAGGCCCCACCGCGTCTTGGGATCCGTGAGAGGGTTACAGGAATGTGAAGCGAGGGCTATGAGAGCCGTATGAGGGATGACGGCGGGACAGGACGGGGCGGGACGGGACAGGATGGGATGGAAAGCGACGCAACTGGAGAGAAGAGAGCTAATCTAAAGAGTACGATCCGCTGTGCCTCGCTATTGCTGGTCTAGATTATAGGATTTAAAAGAGGATTAGATCAATTTGTGGGTGGGGATGATTTGTGAGGATTAATGTGTAGGTTTTAATATACAGTCTGGTGGTTTCTCTCAGATTTCCATGAGTTGTTGTGTTCTTCAGTTGAAAGAGGTAGGTGATATTGGTGCTGCTTTCGGTGTGTTTGTATGGTAAGTTTGTGTTTAGTTCTTTTTGGATTTCTTAATTGGAGTTGTTCTTTTTTGTTAGTAGATTATATTTTTATTTTTTATTTTTTTAGCTATTTTTCTTAATTACTGTGATTTTTTTTCTCATTGGTAGTCACTTTTGTTTACCTACTTATCTGCTATCCCAGTGACACACTTCCTTAATTTAGCCTAATATAACGTAATCTAGCTCAAATAATCTAACCTTACTTAACCTATTTCCCTTAATCTAACCTAGCATAACCTAAATTAAATTAACACTAATTCTCCTATCCTAGCATCGCTTAGTGTAACAAAACCTATCCTAATTTATCAGGGGTGGAATTATTTAAAAGGAGAAATTTACTTAGTATGGAAAATGTTTGGTAAGTTACGGTCTACGCGAACACCGGCCTATCGCTGATGACAGGAAGGGCGGCAAGTTACGACCGGTGTTATTGATCCGCCACGGCAACTGTTTGGGTGAATATTAAGTGTGAATATTAATATCAAGTGGCGCCGTGGAGGAAGGCTAGCAGGTTGACAGAGAAGCAGACAGGTAGATATAAAAATACATCCAGATAGAAAGAAAGGAAGGAAGGAAGGAAGGATGCAGAGAGTGAGGACAAAAAGGAGAGAAAGTAAAGAAAGAAGGAAGAAAAAGATGAATGAGGGGAAAAGGAAAGAGAGAAACAGAAAAGGAAGCAATGAGGGGGACAGAAAAGCAAAGAAGGAAGGGAAAACGAGCGAACTAATGAATGATAAATGAGTAAATGAAGGAAGATAAGAAAAAAAAATGAAAAAAGAAAAAAGAGAAAAAAAGAAAAGAAAGAAAAAAAGAAGAGGAAATTAAGGAACAAAGGAAAAAGTGAAAGAAAAGGAAAAGAAAAAAAATGGAATAGGAAGGAAGGGAGGCAACTAAGCCGGAAGACAAACAGGTTAACAGGTAAACAGACAGGTAATGAGAAAATGACAGACACGCTAAAAGGAAAAACTCGATTGGGGAACATAGGAAAGCAAACTTGTATTCATACAGGTGAAATATATAAAAAAATACAATCAAATTTATCAATAATAATCATTTCTCAGCTTAAAGAATTTTTCGGGTCGAAAACAGACTTCCTGCAAATTAAAAGAATAAAAGTCAAGCACTTTTTTGCATATTTAATAACAATAGATCGCGAACTGAAGAAAAAAAACTGTCACATAATTCATATCGAAGTATCCTTTAATCTTTAAATTTTTTCCTCTGTGGATATAATTCAGCTGATGACTCCGGTGCGGATGTCGGAATAATGCAGAATTAAAAATAAAATTCCTTAAAAGTATTGAAAAATTAAAGGTGAATAAAAAAAAAAAAAGTATAACCAGAACTGTCGGGAAATTACAGAATCAAAATTCGAACACCTGGGAATATTGCAAAATTTAAAATTTCAGTATCTGTGATTATTATGCAATAAAAGATGGAATATTATAAAATACCATGTAAGATTACTTGTGAATACCACGCATATAATAAGAATAGCATCACCTTAACATTATTTTCACCCTACTATGAGTTTCAGAGGCTGTGTTACACAATTTCTTCGGGAATAGCTTTTTAACAAACTAATGAATTATGTTACTTTTGTTCATTGACCACAGTAACGAAAATTAGTGTCTAAAACAAGCTCTGTTAAAGTATGATCCCAATTCATCAGTTTGTTGGAGAGTTATTCTTGAAACACTACGTACCACGCCCTGTGAGTCCCATAGTAAACGTACAAGACAATGCAAATGAAAAATACTGAATGATCTTTTCACTCACATTAATATAACTAACGCAGGTTACATACAATTGAAGTAACTATAAGCAGCTTACGTTACCGGCAGCCTCCTGGGCCCAGCTTGTACTGCATCGTTCACTATAATGATTAGACCCTTGGGCGCCGAGTATTTATGCTGCTATTAATAATGGCAGCATATTTTCCATCAATCACTGAGTTTAGTGGGCGTGCGTCACTCATACGGAATGGAAACATCTATCATTAGTAAATTGACAAGCCCGCCTGGACTTAGATTTCCTGCTGCCCTTGCAGAATGAAATAGGACGTGAGGCAAGTCCATAGTCAGCTGAAGTGCTTGTACATGGAGAAAATAGACTGTTCTTTAAGTTCGTATTGAATTTTCTGTCAGGCAAAAAAGACTACAAAGTTGGTAAGTAGCTGAGAAACTGAAGAATGATTATGTTTGAGAGAATCTTTCGCATGATAAGGAAGATGAAGGTAGAAAACACAGCAAGAACTATTCACCCAATGCCAACAAATAAGCAAATGAATAATAAAATAATAAAACGGAGAAAATAAATAAAAATAATAAAAAAAAAATGTTTAATGATTCCTCTACACCAAAAAAAAAAAAAAAACTAAAAAATGTAGAGATCAACGTACGTCGGAATGACTTTAGATATAGCGAAATACTTCCATATCCCAGAGATATTAAACAAAGTAGAAGACAGGCATGCAACACCACGCTTTCGCCTTTAAAATAGACATGAAAACCAAATAATGCGAAAGAAGTAAATAAACCTATACAGAAAAGAGAGAGAGAGAGAGAGAGAGAGAGAGAGAGAGAGAGAGAGAGAGAGAGAGAGAGAGAGAGAGAGAGAGAGAGAGAGAGAGAGAGAGAGAGAAAGAGAGAGAGAGAGAGCAATATCACGTACTTATCTTCAAACAAATAAAAAGAAATGCGTATTAAAAAAAAAAAACAGACCAATATGAAAGTTCAATGGAGTGTTGGGATCAATGGAGGCCCGGAGGATTGAAAAATAAAGTAAAAGACGAATTTTTAAAGCACAGGGAATAACAAGAATACTGTGCACTCTCCTTAAGGAAATGTATTTATGATTCCCAGAAGTAGTGGAATAATAGTTACCACTTTTTTTTATTTCATTCACATAAATTTTTACTACACATTGGGTGTAGAGAACCACAAGTTTTGCTATTAATAACTAATGCTGACTTAGTTACTCGTATTTCTTGAAAAGAGAGAGAGAGGCGTGTGAACCAGATCTTTGTCACCAGCAGTTCGGCTTTTAATTACACCACTAGCTTGTGTATAAACTAGACAGCATTTCGAGAAGCAGTACTCGTGCTCCGGTGGCTGAGGCAAGGCTTCATTCACTCAACCTCACACACTCAGCAACACCGGGCGCCTCTATCACCGGCCATTGTCCACGGTGATAACCACGGTACACACCTCACCACACTATCAAAATTACATACAAGAGTCATATACGTTGTTTATATGATATAAAACTACCAAAAAGAAGGCAGTCTTTTATAAGGTTATATTTAGACCAAACCAATAAAAGACAGTTTTAGTGAGTGTAGGGATCAATAATGAACACAAATGATTTAATATAAAGCAAAAGATAGATTCGTAAAGAAGGAATGGTAACAAAAATATTAGGCACTGGTCGTTTAAAGTTAAGTAAGCCAAGCCATTAAGACAGTTCTAAAATGTTAAACAAAATATATAAGCCAATCCATTAAGACAGCCCTAAAATTAGCTCTGAGAGTCATTGGAGTTCCCGAAGATCTTAAAATAAAGAAAAAAGACGAACTCCTAAAACACGAAGACAATGCCACGCACTCTCCTTTACCCATTCAAGTGGTACTGAGAAGATGACACAAACTATTCTATTCAAGTATCCCTACATATTTTAGATAGATAGATAGATAGATAGTTTATTGACCACAGTGCATATAAAGAACAATAGATAAAAAGTACAAATAAATTCACTAATACTACTAAAGTTAATAGTAACACTTTATAACTGGTGTAGTCCACAAAAATTTCCATACTTTAATACATTTTTAAATAATTACAAACAACTGCAACCATTATACCACTATTCTAAGACATTTAGCACCTCATGTAACATCTTACACATACTTTCACGAGGAAAAGTATCAGCAAATATGTCCTCTAATACAGTGACATTATAAATATGTCTAAGATGAGCTGTTAGAGGACACACTTCTACCGCATGTCTCTCTGTCTGTATTCCTCCACAACTACACAACCGCTCCTCCACTGGCAAACGCCCTCTCCCTCTGCGGTTCCAGCGCCCAGTCTCGATCGCAAGACGGTGACCACTCAGACGGAAACGGGTAAAAGATATTCTGTGTAAATCGTTAACTAGATGTTTTTGTTTGTAAAGGTCAGGTACTTTAAATTGTGGATTTATCTCTTTATATGTTTTGCAACGGGATGAATCTGAATGTGCTATATCATTACAAACATTTTCTATAATTGTTGACATACTCAGTGGCTCAGTATTAATAAAGGTGTCTATATTTCTTGATGTAGGTGTACGTGAGGCAAGTGTTACTCTTATAGCCAGTATCAGAGGATCATCATTCATTCCTGACCTTTCTAGCCATATATTCCTAAAAAATTTATGTTGCTTAACTTTGATAAGGTCTGAGACTGATGGCAAACCCACCTCAGCGTAACATACTATGTTAGGCGTTGTTTTTCTAACCCCCAGCATTTGTTTTAGTGCCCAGTTATACAGTTTGGTGACAGGCTTATAATCAGCACTAACCCAGGATTCACATCCGTATAGAATTGCAGACATTAAAGCGGCCTCAAAAACTCTACGTTTGACAATAAAAGGCAAATCATTATTCTTTGTAACAAATGAAACATATTTTAATACATGACACAACTTTGCTGTTGAATGTGCTTTAACTGCTGAGGACACTGACCCATCACTGGTGAATGGTGATCCCAAGTAAATGTAACTGTGGCAGTGTTCAATCACCAAACTGTTCACATGAATTGCATCTGCATCGCCGTCATCACCATGAATAACAAAGAAACTAGTTTTAGCGTTGTTTACATACATACCGTAATCTCTACAGAACTGGTCCAATATTTCAACCTTCTTTATTAAATTAGCTCGACTTGTTGACAATAACACGGTGTCATCCATTAAAACTAAGACATGTAACCAGTCTAAAAATCTCTCTGGCATACACTGTTCTTTAATCATTTTAACCAATTCATTGATGTAGATTATGAAGAGGATGCAGGAGGTGGGGGAGCCCTGACGCACCCCCAGCGTAGCAGTAAACAATGCTGAGCCCACCACACTTTGTGTCACCCTGTACATGGCGGTCAGCGCTCCCAGCATCACCATCCCACAACTCAATCTTTTCAACACAGTTAACAATTTGTTCCTTGGTATTAAGTCATAAGCTTTTGAAAAATCTACGAACATGACAAATAATTTTTCTTTTTTACGTCTAGCAGTATCAACCAGCAAGCGTAGCGTAACAATGTGTTCTATACAGCCGCGACCTCTCTGGGCCCCGGCTTGTTCCCTCAGTGGTCTGAACCAGTGACTCAACCTCTCACACAATACCATGTCAAACAATTTTGCCAGTGAATTCAAGATGCTGATTCCACGATAATTATGAGGGTTGTGTCTGTCACCCTTCTTAAAAATAGTGAATACTTTTGCCTTAATCCAAGAACATGGGTAACTACCAAACAAGAAAACGTTGTTAAACAGAGTTACTATAGCTAATACCCACTGAGCTGGCAACAAGCTAAACACACCCGGTGGCAACCCATCTGGTCCACACGACTTATCAGGATGCATTCTCTTTATCTGTTGCTGTACCTCCGCGACAGAGATTTGTTCGTCTAAGACAGGAATTGTCACGTCAGTAGTTACTTCCACATCATCATCATTAACCGTATCCGCGTTTAAGATGGTCTCGAAATAGGCTTTAAACTCATCACTGCTAGGACACGAATTTCCATTGTTTTCACTTGCATACTCGCCCTTCCAATTTATAGCTTTCCAAACTCTACTGTCGTCCTCTGTCACTCAGCAACCTTTCCCACCTACCAAGCTGCATGTCTACCTGTTCACTTCTCTGATTCCTACAGACACTCTGTTGCACACACGAATATAGGGCGTTTGTAATACCACTCTCTACCTCTGAAATTTCTACATTTCCATTGAAAAAGTTTAGGTCTTTTTGGGAAATAACATTGCTGAACACTTCTTTATCAATATTCATGAATTTCAGTGGTCTTCTAAACAAGTTCTTTTTTACACTGACACTGTACAGAGCCGCGTGGTCTCCCAATTGGCGTGTTCTGTCGATAAGATTGTCCAGGTCCATACCAGTGCCAGAGACTGTGAGTGTTATGGGGGCGTGGTCTGATGGCAGGTCGACGCGTTGTACTACAGAAAAATCATCTATGTACCTAATCATAGTACACGATGCCATGCATACGTCAACCTCTGAGATCCACGCATCTCGTCTCCGAAATGTCTTATTTCCAAGAAAATGTTTCTGTTCAGTTTTCAAATTGTTCATAACAAGCATAGAACTTTCAACACATATTGCTGAGAGAAGCTGGGCATTGTCATTCGGTACATTTATATCATCAGCAACAAAAGGATATGACAATTCATCGCTATTTGACACATTAAGTGGCGCCAGTAAGTCCTTGACATTTTTGCCAAATCTTGCGTTCATGTCACCAATAATGATATGTCCTTTAGGCATAAATTCTGACAATTTCTCTTTTATGTAAGAAAAGGCACTCAAAGAATAATATTGTGAATCAGAAGGTGGAATATAACAAAACCCAAATAATACACCAGGAATATTACGCATCTGCATCCACACTTGGTCGCCTTTACTCGTGTCGACACCAAACACTGACTCTGACAACCAATTCTTAACTAACACCACTGTGCCTCCACGAGCAGCAGAGCCAACTACATCACTTCTGTACAACTTATAACCACTTAGATTTACTGGAAGCTGGGTTTTCACTTCATTAATAGCTATGATATCATAACCACATAACAACTGGTGCACGTTACCTTTTTCAAGCTTTGTACACACACCATTTACATTCCATGACATAATCTTAATACTACTGATGCACTGTGGTCGATCTAGAAAAACTGAGCATTCCAGATATCAATAACTGTATTATCTTTATATACTTTACGCTCACGCGTATCCAGGCGTATGACACAGCCTACATTTTCTGGTTTTGCCTTTTCTGCGGCTTCTACTTCGCGCAACCTACGCCACTCTTTCCTAACACTTGGATGAACATCCTTTTTTATGTAGATTTGATTGAAGCAATCACCGGAGGTTTTCAATCGACTTGCGTTGCTCAGGATGGTGGCGCGTTGGCTTTTGTCAGCGAGCGTTAACAGGATGGGGCGGGCTCGTGGTGGCGCACCACCACTGGCCTGACCCCCACCCAGCCTACGATGCGCTCCTGCCACGCCAGTTATCCCTACTGCTGTCCAAATCTTGTTCAGCTTGTCCTCGTCGGTAGTTGCGCCGTCCAGAGACTCTTGTTGATCAGGTACGCCCAGAATGACTACATTGCCTTCGCGCTCCTTCCTGTCAAGGTACTCCAGGTACTGCTGCTGCTTAGCAATGATCTCCTCCTGCTTATCGAGTCGTACCTTTAGTTCCTCATAATTCTTCTGTGCCACATTATTCTGGGACGTTATTATGTCCTTGAGGGTGTCCACTGCATTCACTAAGTCATCCATCCTTTTATTAATGCTGACTAGTGCAGTACCGTCTCCACCAGATGCCAGTAGCATGTCTATTAGTTCTTCCTTATTCTTCCTAGCTAGCTGGCCGCGTTGTAACGCCCTTCCGTCACCTGGCTGTTTTTGCTGATTGCTTGCCATCATAACAGTTAACTTGCTCAACAGATTGCAGTACTGCTAATGAGGTGGCAGGACCGTACGCTCGTGCAGGGTTATAAATTAGAGCAGAGAATATTCCGAAGTCACAGCAGAGTTGATGACTACCGGCGTCTTCGTTGCCATGGCAGCTGCTGACGTCACAGCGCTTCTAGTGCGCATGCGCAAACTCAAGGCGCTGGCGAGATGGAGGGGTTAGCCTGAGTGGTCGTGGTCTTACAGGCTAATTTTAACTAAGTCCAAAAACCCTTCACCATCACAAAATCAAACAGCGTATTCTTACTCCTTTCATAGACTTGGGGTAAGCGCAGGGTGCTCCAGAGTTGGTTTCTTGAGGAGATACTGTGCCAAAACCACGGACGTATTCCAGCAGCTGTTTACATGACCGCCATGACAGACACACAGGACAAAGATAAACCCACACGCATTAAACTATACTCCATCACTCTACTTACTGCCGGTTGCGTCTCCATTTACTGTCAGCTGCGTCTTTCGAAATCATATCCTACCTTTCCACCAGACCATTGTATTGCAACCAAGGGAAAAACCAAGGCAGACAAAGAGCTGAAGAACATGAACAGTATAAAATGTAAATACACAAAGCAACCCACTCCACCATCACAACGAGCTGTTAAAAGTAAACACAGACACAAAGAGACAAACGCTCCGGATATAACAACCCGGAGGGCCCTCGTTACCTCTCTTCCTGTCCTTCTCCTCCTCCTCCTCGTCCTTCCAGCCTAAACATTCTACACCTCACGCAGACATAAACAACAAATAAAGCGAGAGACATGAGACAGGATTCCACATTAGTGTAAAAAAGAGAAAAAAGATAACACACACACACACACACACACACACACACACACACACACACACAAGAGAGGGAGGTGTAACTGGGTTCCCTCACACTTCTACATTTTGTAAAAGTGATATCTAGTGCATTGTGGAACGTCCTTGAACGATTGCCAAGAGGGGAAAGGAGGAGGAGGAGGAGGAGGAGGAGGAGAAGGAGAGGGATGGATTGATGGATGAATGGAGCCGTTGAAAAGGGACGAGAGAGAGAGAGAGAGAGAGAGAGAGAGAGAGAGAGAGAGAGAGAGAGAGAGAGAGAGAGAGAGATAGAGAGACGGCCAAGAGAGGGTAACAAAAAAATACGGAGGCTGAGCAAAGATCCCAGAGAGAAGAGAAAGAAGAACGGCTGTTTCGAGGGAGCCGGGAAAGTTTAAAGAGAGTCATGGAAGATAAGGGTAAGTGACGCTGTGTGAATTAGGAGCGAACACGGAGAGAAAAGAGGCAGAGGAGGAAACAAGGAGGGGGAGTGAAGGTGGGATGGAGAGGGAGGGAGAGAAGGGAGGGCAAAGAATGGAGAGGTTGAGAAATGAAGCCTAATTTTTCTCCCATCGTGTTGCTTAATGAAAAGAGAGAGAGAGAAAGAGAGAGAGAGAGAGAGAGAGAGAGAGAGAGAGAGAGAGAGAGAGAGAGAGAGAGAGAGAGAGAGAGAGAGAGAGAGAGAGAGTCATTAATGTCCGTCAGATGGCGCGCACGCACACACACACACAGACACACACAGACACACACACACACACACACACACACACACACACACACACACACACACACACACACACCATGAAATGTTTTGGTCAACAACAGAATATATCTTCAAAATTTGCACGCACTTCACTGGTTTCTTTCTGACTACTCTCTACTCTCTCTCTCTCTCTCTCTCTCTCTCTCTCTCTCTCTCTCTCTCTCTCTCTCTCTCTCTCTCTCTCTCTCTCTTTCTCTCTCTCTCTCTATCACAAGATTAACAGAACGCGGAAGTCGAATTCTTGGCGACCCCGGCGACTGTTTGGGCGAGGGTCACTGAGGCAGCTTGTGATGTAATGAGCCTTAAAGCCTTCCTACCCTTACAGCGCCCTCCTCCTCCTCCTCCTCCTCTTCCTTTGTCACGTTCTCCGCTCATCACAAACAGGCTAAGAGCTTCTTACTCACAAACAGACTATCTCGATCGATTTAATGACATTTTCAGTATTTTTCTTTACTCTGAACCCGTACGTAAGCAGAATCACTTCCCTGTGTAATCATGACCACTACTCGATTAACCTCGTGCACTCTTCTGCTATACTCTTCAGTCCTTTGCTCTGGCGCCAGCTGTCACTTGATAAGACGCATTAATAGGAGCTGGGGAAAATTATTTTGGACTAAATGAAAACATGTGGAAAATCTTATGGACTGATATCTTTTGTGAAAATTTGGAGGAATAAAATTAGACTTTGACATTTGGATGCTCCCACGTTTCCTGTCAGCAGATAAGATGATTTTTTTTTAATGAAGTAATAAAAAGCAAAGCGTGATAGAAATATGTCAAGTTACTGGACTGTTGGATACAGCTGGCATTCATTTGAGCTTTCATCAGAACCATTTTTAAAGCCCACAGAGACGTCCAGTCGGACTGCCATGAATGTTTCCATATTGGTGATGTAAAATAAAATGTAAACTGTCTCTTGAATCGTGAAAATACTCCAGTAAACACTATTTACTGCCACTAGAGCCTATTAAGCCCGTGGACACTAATTACTTTCAGTAGAGTCTGTTAAGCTCGTGGTTTAGAATGGAATGAAAAGTGGCAGATGTCCTTCAATGTAGAAAATGGAAAGTTATGCGTATTTGAGATAAGAATCAAAATTTTGCCAAATGCGTGGTCAAGGAATGCACAAGTTTTAAACAAGGAAAAAAAATGGGATTAATCATAAACAGGAATCTAAAACAATGGGATCAATGAATATATGCAAGAAAAGAATGCATTTTTATTTATTTAATATTTCTTGTCTCAATTTCTTGTCTTTTATTATTTTCATTTTTTTTTTCTCTATTTTTTTTCTAGGCAAAAAATGCTTCTTTACCAGACATGGGTATGATTATAAAAAATTATCATAATTTGAATTTGATTATGGTCTGGAACACTTTTTTGTCATTAAATTATGATTAGTTTTGCTATTTTTTATTATGATTTTTTTGTGCATGATTTGGATTAGATTATGATTATAGTTAAAGTTCACTGTTATTATTTATAAAAAAAATAATGATTAGCAATGAATAAGCACAATGGCTAAATAGGTAGCAAACTACATCTATTAGGTGAACTGCTCCATATTTGAGCACAGTAATATAACTGTTTAAATCACTTACTAACTGATGGTATTAAAAACATACATTGTGTGTAAGAGGTCTTATTTGTTTTTGTTTTAAGTTAATGACCTTCAACCAAGGAATGTCCTTAATCCACTGTCCTTAATTAAGACTGCTCTCTCAATCTTCTGTCCTTAATCCAGGCTTTTTTTCTTAATCTGCTACCCTTAATCAAGACAATTATTTCATCCAGTATCTTTAATTTTTGTCCGCAGTTTAAGGGTTAACAGAGACTACTTTCTTAATCCAGTATCCTTAAAACAGACCGTTTTTGATCCTCTGTCGTTGATCCCAAGTATTTTTAATCCACTCTTTTTAATTCAGAGTATTTTCTAAGTCTACTATCTTTAATACCGACTATTTTCTTAATTCAGTATCCTTAATCGAGACTATTTTCTTAATCCACTAGCCTTCATTCTCATTATTTTTCTAATCCAGTATCCATAATTTAGACTATCCTTAATTCGGACTATTTTCTTAATGCATTCTCCTTAATTCAGACTTTTCCTTAATTTACTATCCTTGTTCTGAATTTCTTAACTCTAGTATCATTGCTGCAGTCTATTTTCTTAATCCACCATCCTAAATCGAGATAGTTTTCTTCATTTAATATCCTTAATTTAACATCCTTAATAAGTTACTCCTTGTCCTGCCTCTTCTTCTTACCCTGCGTGTCATGTTCCTCGGTGTCCTGCCTCTTCTCCTTAGACTCGGTGTCATTTTCTCATCATTAAGTGATTTTTTGACATCATCTGATCTGTTTGTTTGTTTGTTTGTTTTTTTCTTTTTTTATGCATTTTATATATTTATTTCAAGACAGTGAAATTGCGCTTGTCACGCAATGATTTTTGTCTCAGCTTCTTCCTGAGCAGCAAGATCTCAGTGTGATTTGTTTGTGCTTCTTAACTGTCTTCAATATCCATCGCAACATCCTCTTCCTTGTCCTATGGCAGAATCTCCTGGCGCTCCACACCTTAAGGCTTCTTCACCTGCATCTAAACTGGTCCCATAATGCTGTGTCGCTTCCTAGCTGCTCCAAGCCTGGTATCGATGTCTCTGTTGAGGCCTCTGCTCACGCCCCTTCCTCTGGTAATACTGTTTCCAATAATCTTGCTGACCGTGATGATGACGTGTCTCCTCATGCCTTTGGTTACACCACTCGATAGAACTGTGGTAATAATAGCCCTGGTAAATCGTGTGGTGACGTTGTTGTTGAGGACTGTGGCGATACACTTCCCCGTATCTCTGCTGATGACTGTGGTGATTGCTTTTTGATCCTGTGTGGCTTGGGTATTGGTTGTTTCGTTGAAGGATTAGACGAGACACCGGGTGATGCTCCTCCTGAGCAGCCAGATGAGAACTCTGTTCATACTTGTGATGACGCTCCTGCTGAGGCAGGCGAGGGACTTGTTGTTGATACGCGCACTGACGGTTGTAATGAAGGAGGCTGTCTGGGAGGCATCGCAAGGGAGGGCCGTACCCTAGCAGCAACTGGCCCAGCAAGGAGCACGGCGAGGTGTACCGGCCTGGGGCGTGTGCGGCGGGGGCCAGCACCAGGTACGCGTGCTGGAAGGCCCTTCGCGCCTCCCAGACACGGAAGGACGATCGGCCCAGATCATTGCCGGGTGTCAATGGATCCTGGATACACAGATCTGCCCGGCGGTGGCCGCCGGGCATGACGGTGGGCACGTCATCTTTCCGCAGGTAGCGGCCGCCCCCCAGCACGCTGATGCCCGTCGTGGCGTACGAAAACTGGTGTCCATAAAAATAGAAGAATCTCAAAAGCACCAGAGCAGGATCTTCTCGTTCCTCAGGCGGGACCTGCATCTGCAGGAGGCTAGTGGCCATGAGCGTGACGGCGTAGGAGGAGACGCCTCCTGTGAAAACTTGGCCAAGGTTTAATTGTTTCAGATAATGTCGCACGAACAAAACCATGGGCGTCAAAGTGTTAAACTGCTTTTTGAAGTCTGCCACCAGCACCGCGGTGCGCACAGCAGCCTCGCCGCCGAGAGACACTTCCACCTCCACTCCGGTCTGCTGATGGACAAATTTAACGAGAGGGACAGTGGCCTTCTCAAGAACCTTGAGTGAGGCAGGCAGTGCCACGCCCTGCTGCAGGAGGGCGTCTCTCAGGACCAACAGAGGCGGCGGCGAGGGCGGCCACTGTCCCACCAGCGTGAGGTCGACGTCGCTGTCCGGCAAGTACAGGCCGTTAGCCAGGCTGCCCGTGACCTGGACTTGTGCCGCGGGCCACAGCGCACCAACCGCGCCCCTCACGTCTTCCACGGGGCGCATTCTGCGCCGGGACTCCGCCTCCGTTCCTCCCGCCCAGCGATGGAAGTCCAGGACTTCTTGGCGAAGAGCCTGCAGGGAGCCGTTGTAAGAAGGCGGCGGATACTGCCATGGTGGAGGCAAGTAGGAGGCTGCAGGCTGTGTGATTGCGGCAGTGTGGTGATTTGGATCCTGTGTCAGGTGGTGATCTATGACGGCGACTGGGGACCTGTTCACGTCTTCCTCGATGTGTTCATCCACCTCAGTAATCGCTGCTTTATGATGCTGCTCAACAGCAGATTCCCCCTCGAGAGTGTCGCCAACAGGGAAACAAGAGTAACTGTTGTTGTTCTTTGCTTCTACAGTTTCTTCCTGGAAATTGTGTTGAGACTCCAGACTTTCGTTTTCCCGCGGCTCTTCCTGAATTGTACACTCCGCGTCAGACACTTCCGCTGTCGTCACTTTCCCTTCCTCGTCAATATCTTGGTTGTCCTCGACTTTCTGCCCCTGTTTCTGTTCATTCTCTTTTCCCATGCCCTCCTCTTTCTCCATCATCGTCACTTTCTCTTCCTCGCCAGTGTGCTGTTCCTGGTCACCTTTCTGTTCCAGTGTGCTATCTAGGAGGATCGTCCTGGCCTCTTTCTCTTCCATCATATTAGTTTCACCTTCCTCATCGCTGTGGTCCGCCGTCAGAGTCACCTGATTCCCTGCCTGCTTTGGCTCTGTGGTTAGGACTTCATGTTCTTCCACTACCCACACCTCAACTTCCTGTTGTTCCACCATAACTTCCTGCACTACTGGCACTGCCTCCTTGTTTTCCACTAACGTCACGTTCTCTTCTTCATCCTTGTGGTGTTCTGCACCCTCTCGTTCCACACCAGTGACTGGTCCTTTTCCAGTGATAGTTGGCAATGTTACATTGACGACGGTTTGTACCTCTTCAGGGACTGGAGGCACCTCTGCACGGGAGGACTCTTTAATCGTGCAAGTACTTTGGTTATTGCAGTGATTAACGTTATTTTGAAACTTATGGTTTTTCTTCCTACGACAGCGACGAGTTCTTTTTGCTTTGTGAGTTTGTTCTTCGTGTGTCGCGGACTTCTCTTCCGTGGAGGGCTTCCTCTTCATCTTGTGCGTCTGTTCCTTAAGTGAAGAATGACCGTCAGACACTTTCACTTCCTCGACAACATCATGATTTTCTTCGTCTCTCTCTTCCAGCATCTGCTCATTCCCTGTTCCCATCTCTTCTTCTTCCATCATCGTCACTTTCTCTTCCTCAGAAATGTGTTTCTCGTCACGCTTCTGTTCCACCATCCTCACGAGGAGGGCCGTCTTTGCCTCTTCCTCCTCCATCATATTCGTTTCTTTTTCTTCATTATTTTGAGACTTTTTCTTGTTCTTCTTCTTACGATGGCGCCGAGATCTTTTTGCGTTCTTATGAGTTTGTTCTTTGCATGTTATGTATTTGTCTTCCGTGGAGTGGTTTCCTTGAATCTTGCCCGTCTGTTTACTTTCATTCTGAAAGACAGTGGCGCACTCTGCTTTTAGTTCATCGTTCAAGTGATTCAGGTTGTTATTCTTCTGTTCCTCATGAACAGCCCCATTCTGTTCATTATGATTTGTTTTCATGATGTTATTGAGGGACTTGTTCTTCTCCAGTTCCTTATTTATGGACTCATCCTGTTCACCAATGCACGCAAAATTCTTTTTCCACACCACGCCTACGATAATTGGAGAGGTGAAGCCGGTGAATGGTGGCGTGGTCGTGCTTGTGTTTTCATCTTGAGAAAGGGGTTTCAAACTTGGCTCGACTGAGTCTGTTACTGGTGACTGATCGTGTACGTTATCTTTAGCCTCACTACATTTCTCTTCCTCTTCCATCTCACTGTGGTCAGTGAGTGGAGGAGGTGAGGCGCCGTCATGTTCCTCAGCACCTGTCTCCCCGTGAGGCAGGGAGACGGTGAGGTGCTGGCTTCTTTTCCGCTTCCTCAGTCGTCGGCAAAGCTTTTGGAAGCAACAACGGACCCATGAGAAGCAACACGCCTTTTCAGGCTGCTCGTCTGAGTCGCTGCCAACTTCCATCGTGCTGCTTTGCTGCGACAAGGACTCGGAGTGGCTCATTGCGGCAAATTCACTCTGAGTTTTCTTCATGCGCTTATTATAAACCATGTGTTCCTGAAGGCTCACCATGGAGACTAATCTTACTGAGAGATGGCTGGTAGACCCTGGCCTTGGCATACACTTGGCCCACCCTCTAGCGCCATCTGAACCAACTCCAAGCTAGCACTCCAAGGACTCACCAGCCAATCACCTTCCGAGAAGTAACCCTTTCTTGATTTTCATTGGTAGAGTAGTTAAGTTATTTATTTATTTTTTTGTGGGGTTTCCCAGGTCTCTCTTTTTTTTTTTTTTTAAACAGTAAATATTTCTATGGGTTGTTTACACTAATTTTTGACTCGGCTCCACCACTTTTTTTTATATGGCAGTATATATTCATGTGACTTTTCACAATGATTTTTGCTTAAGCTTAATTTATTTTTTCTTTTAAAGGCATTAAATTATATTACCTACGGCTTATTCACACATTATTTTTTTGTCTCAGCTTCTTCAATGTCTATTTCATTTTTTTATTATTTACTTTTTTCTTTTAAGGCAGCAAATATTCCTACGGCTTCTTCACACAGTGTGTTTTGTCTTAGAATCTATTTTTTTCTTACTTATTATTTTTTTACCTCATATTTTTTGTATTTTTTTCTAAGTCATTTTTTTTTGTTTGCTCTTTTACTAGATCGTAAATATTAATCCGACTTGACAAAAATTTATTTCCTTGTCCTACGGCGGGATCTCCATTTGCTCCACACCTGAATGATCCTTCACGTGCATCTCAACTGTTCCCATAATGCTTTCTCGCGTCCTTGCTGCTCCAAGCTTGGTATCCATGCCTCTGCTGAAGTCTCTTCTCACGCCCCTCCCAACGTGCGCCTATTCGTGTCTCTGCCTAGCCCATCGTGAGGCCTGGCCCTCCATGCTTGCTTCTCTAATTTGGTTTCTTCCTTATTTCTTTTTTTTTTTTTTTTCAAAGCAGTAAATACTCCTCTCGCTTGTCACACAGTGATTTTCGTCTTATCTTCTTCAGTGTCTTTCCTTTCAAGACTTTTAATTATTTATTTATTTTATTTATTTTTTTTTATTTTCAAGGCAGTAAACATTGACACGGCTTGTTCACAAACTGACTTTGAACTCTGCTTCTCCACTTTGTCTTTCTTTTCAATTTTTTTTTATGTATTTCATTTATTTATTATTTATTATTATACTTCTACTTCTTTTTCACTTTTTTGAGAATACATATATATATATATATATATATATATATATATATATATATATATATATATATATATATATATATATATATATATATATATATATATATATATATATATATATATATATATATATATATATATATATATATATATTTTTTTTTTACTTATTTATTTATTTTTTTTTCTCAAGGCAGTAAATACGACTACGTCTTGTCACACATTGATTTTTGAATAAGCTTCTTCAGTGTCTTTTAATATCTTTTTTTTTTTTTTTTGTCAAAATATAGTATACCCGAACGGCTTCTTTATGCAATAATAATAGTATTTTTTTTTTTCGTCTCGACTTTTTCATTTTTTTTAAGGCTTTGTTTGTTTAATTTCTTTATTTGAAGACAATAACTAGTCATACAGCTTGTCGCAGCGATCTTTTGTGTTGGCTCCTTTAATATATTTTTTTTCTGGCATTAAATACTCCTTCGGTTTGTTCATACTGTGATTTTTTGTTCCACCTACTTCAGTGTCTTCTTTACAGCTTTTTTATTTACTTTTTCTTTCTATTTTTAAGGTAGTAAATACTTATATCACTTCCCCACACTGAGTTTTTTTGCTTCTCCAAATTTTTTTAATTATTATTTTTTGTATCACTTTTTTTTGTTTGTTTGTTTTAAAGGAATTTTTTCGTAAAGGCAGTAAATATTCATACGGCTTGTCACGAAGTATTTCTATTTTTTTTTATATATTTTTATTTATTCATTTTCAAAGCCGTAAATAGTCCTACCACCGGTCACACACGTGTTTTTGTGTCAGCTTCTTTAAAGTCTTTTGTTCAGTCTTTTATTTCGTTTTACTTTTTTCTTTTTTTTTTTTTACTGCTTCTCCAAGAATTTATTTTTTTTATTTTTTTTTTTTTCATTTCATTGATTTTTTTTTTTTCAAAACAGTAAATATCCCTTGGGGTCGTCCACGCATTGATTTTTGTCTCAGCCTCTCTACGGTTTATATTCTGCTAGCCTTTTTATTTGTTTAATATTTTTTTGTCTCAGTTTTATTTCAGTCTTTCGTTATATTTCTTTCTTTATTTTTCCTAGGCAGTAAATACCTGTACCGCTTCTTTACCAGACATGGGCATAATTATAAAAAAAATATTATAACTTTATTTTCATTATAGTCTGGAATAATTTTTGATTATGATTAAATTATGATTACTTTAGTTATGCTATTTTTTATTATGATTTTTTTTTATGCATGATTTGGATTAGATTATAATTATAATTACATTTCACTGTTATTATTTATAAAATGATAATGATTAGCAATGAATTAGCACAATGGCTAAATAGGTAGCAAACTACACCTATTAGGTGAACTGCTCCATATTTGAGCACAGTAATATAACTGTTTAAATCACTTACTAACTGATGGTATTAAAAACATACATTGTGTGTAAGAGCTCTTATTTGTTTTTGCTTTAAGTTAATGACCTTCAACCAAGAAATGTCCTTAATCCACTGTCCTTAATTAAGACTGCTCTCTCAATATTCTGTCCTTAATTCAGGCTTTTTTTCTTAATCTGCTACCCTTAATCCAGACAATTATTTCATCCAATATCTTTAATTCAGATTATTTATTTAGTGCAGTACACTTAATCTTAAATATTTCCTTAATCTGACATCCTTAATCCAGAAAATTTATCTAATCCACTATCCTTAATGCAGACTTTTCGTAATCTACTATCATTAATCCATACTATTTCCGTAAGTTAATATTCTTAATACAGAGTATTTCCTTTATCTAATATCGTTAATCCAGACTACTTTCTTAATCCACTACCCTTCCCTTAATCCTTAAATTGCGGACAGAAACAGACACCATAATACAAGGCGAAAATCTAAATGCAAAAGTATACAGTGTAATGAATGACAAGACGGTGATGTGAAATGTTACAGCACATGAAAGTGGTACATTATGTATTACACCAAACTTAAGAAACTCCAAAGAGCACGCCAAGATTTGACTTGCTGGAGAATGATGGCTCTGGGCAGGAGAATGCTCTCTCTCTCTCCCTCTCTCCCTCTCTCTCTCTCTCTCTCTCTCTCTCTCTCTCTCTCTCTCTCTCTCTCTCTCTCTCTCTCTCTCTCTCTCTCTCTCTCTCTTTCTCTCTTTCCACCCTCCCCCTCCCTAACCCCCTCTCTCTCTCTCTCTCTCTCTCTCTCTCTCTCTCTCTCTCTCTCTCTCTCTCTCTCTCTCTCTCTCTGTCGGAATCAAACAAACAAGAAAAAAAAGAAAAAAAAGGTAACTATTGCCATTTAATAGTAAAGGCAAGGAAGAGAGAAGAGAAATGAGAAGAAAATGAGGAGAGGAGAGAAGAAAGGAGAGGAAAGATAAGAGGAGAGAATAGGAGAGGAAAAGAGAGGAAAAAAGAGAAGAGATGAGAAGAGAAGAGAGAAAGGAAAAAAAGGAGAAGAAAGGAGAGAAGAAATGAGAGGAGAGAGAAGAGAAGAGAAGAGAAAAGAAGAGAAAAGGAGAGAAGAGAAAAAAGAGCAGAGAAGAGGGGAGGAGAGGAGAGAAAATATGAGGGGAGAGAAAAGAGGAGAGAGAAGAGGAAAGAAGAGGAGAGGAGAGGAGAGGAGAGAAGAGAGAGGTGAGAGGAGAGGAGAGAGGAAAGAAGAGAAAAGAAGAGAAGAGAAAAAAGAGGAGAGAGGTGAGGAGGAGAGGAGAGGAGAGGAGAGGAGAGGAGAGTAGAGGAAAGGAAAGGAGAGGAGAGTAAAGGAAAGGAGAGGAGAGGAGAGGAGAGGAGGAGAGAGGAGAGGAAAGGAGAGGGGAGCAGAGGGGAGGAGAGGAGAGGAGAGGAGAATAGAGGAGGAGACAGTAGAAGAGAGAGGAAAAGAGAAGAGAGCAGAGGAGGGAGCGACAACCGGAGCAAGAGCAGGCGAGAGCTTTCTCCTGTCCAGAGTCATCATTATACCCGGCAAGTGAAATTTTAGCGCGCTTTTTGAGTTGCAAGTGCTGGCCCAATATTTTCTGTACCACTTTCCTGTGCTGTAGTATTTCACATCACAATCTCCTCATTCATTATATACTTTTACATTTAGATTTTCGCCTTGCATTATGATGTGTATTTTTTGTCCGCAGTTTAAGGGTCAACAGAGACTACTTTCTTAATCCAATATCCTTAAAACAGACCGTTTTTAATCCTCTGTCGTTGATCCCAAGTATTTTTAATCCACTCTTCTTAATTCAGAGTATTTTCTAAGTCTACTATCTTTAATACCGACTATTTTCTTAATTCAGTATCCTTAATCGAGACTATTTTCTTAATCCACTAGCCTTCATTCTGATTATTTTTCTAATCCAGTATCCATAATTTAGACTATCCGTAATTCGGACTATTTTCTTAATGCATTCTCCTTAATCCAGACTTTTTCTTAATTTACTATCCTTGTTCTGAATTTCTGAACTCTAGTATCATTGCTGCAGTCTATTTTCTTAATCCACCATCCTAAATCAAGATAGTTTTCTTCATTTAATATCCTTAATTTAACATCCTTAATAAGTTACTCCTTGTCCTGCCTCTTCTTCTTACCCTGCGTGTCATGTTCATCGGTGTCCTGCCTCTTCTCCTTAGACTCGGTGTCATATTCTCATCATTAAGTGATTTTTTGACATCATCTGATCTGTTTGTTTGTTTGTTTGCTTTTTCTTTTTTTATGCATTTTATATATTTATTTCAAGACAGTGAAATTGCGCTTGTCACGCAATGATTTTTGTCTCAGCTTCTTCCTGAGCAGCAAGATCTCAGTGTGATTTGTTTGTGCTTCTTAACTGTCTTCAATATCCATCGCAACATCCTCTTCCTTGTCCTATGGCAGAATCTCCTGGTGCTCCACACCTTAAGGCTTCTTCACCTGCATCTCAACTGATCCCATAATGCTGTGTCGCTTCCTAGCTGCTCCAAGCCTGGTATCGATGTCTCTGTTGAGGCCTCTGCTCACGCCCCTCCAAACGCGTGCCTATTCGTGCCTGTGCCTAGCCCATCGTTGATACCTGGCCGTGCCTGCCACGCAATCCTCCTTGTTTGCTTCTCTGATTTTGTTTGACATTAGACCACGCCCTATAGCCTTGCTGATCTCGATGCTGAATGCCGTCAGTAGGGCTCTGGTAATACTGTTTCCAATAATCTTGCTGACCATGATGATGACGTTTCTCCTCATGCCTCTGGTTACACCACTCAATAGAACTGTGGTAATAATAGTCCTGGTGAATCGTGTGGTGACGTTTTTGTTGAGGACTGTGGCGAAACACTTCCCCGTATCTCTGCTGATGACTGTGGTGATTGCTTTTTGATCCTGTGTGGCTTGGGTATTGGCTGTTTCGTTGAAGGATTAGACGAGACACCGGGTGATGCTCCTCCAGAGCAGCCAGATGAGAATTCTGTTCATACTTGTGATGACGCTCCTGCTGAGGCAGCCGAGGGACTTGTTGTTGATACGCGCACTGACGGTTGTAATGAAGGAGGCCGTCTGGGAGGCATCGCAAGGGAGGGCGGTACCCTAGCAGCAACTGGCCCAGCAAGGAGCACGGCGAGGTGTACCGGCCTGGGGCGTGTGCGGCGGGGACTAGCACCAGGTACGCGTGCTGGAAGGCCCTTCGCGCCTCCCAGACAATGAAGGACGATCGGCCCAGATCATTGCCGGGTGTCAATGGGTCCTGGATACACAGATCTGCCCGGCGGTGGACGCCGGGCATGACGGTGGGCACGTCATCTTTCCGCAGGTAGCGGCCGCCCCCCAGCACGCTGATGCCCGTCGTGGCGTACGAAAACTGGTGTCCATAAAAATAGAAGAATTTCAAAAGCACCAGAGCAGGATCTTCTCGATCCTCAGGCGGGACCTGCAGCTCCAGGAGGCTAGTGGCCATGAGCGTAACGGCGTAGGAGGAGACGCCTCCTGTGAAAACTTGGCCAAGGTGTAATTGTTTCAGACAATGTCGCACGAACAAAACCACGGGGGTCAAAGTGTTAAATTGCTTTTTGAAATCTGCCACCAGCACCGCGGCGCGCACAGCAGCCTCGCCTCCGAGAGACACGTCCACCTCCACTCCGGTCTGCTGATGGACAAATTTAACGAGAGGGACAGTGGCCTTTTCAAGAACCTTGAGTGAGGCAGGCAGTGCCACGTCCTTATGCAGGAGGGCATCTCTCAGGACCAACAGAGGCGGCGGCGAGGGCGGCCACTGTCCCACCAGCGTGAGGTCGACGTCGCTGTCCGGCAAGTACAAGCCGTTAGCCAGGCTGCCCGTGACCTGGACTTGTGCCGCGGGCCACAGCGCACCAACCGCACCCCTCACGTCTTTCACGGGGCGCATCCTGCGCCGGGACTCCGCCTCCGTTCCTCCCGCCCAGCGATGGAAGTCCAGGATTTCTTGGCGAAGAGCCTGCAGGGAGCCGTTGTAAGAAGGCGGCGGATACTGCCATGGTGGAGGCAAGTAGGAGGCTGCAGGCTGTGTGATTGCGGCAGTGTGGTGATTTGGTTCCTGTGTCAGGTGGTGATCTATGACGGCGCCTGGGGACCTGTTCACGTCTTCCTCGATGTGTTCATCCACCTCAGTAATCGCTGCTTTATGATGCTGCTCAACAGCAGATTCCCCCTCGAGAGTGTCGCCAGCAGGGAAACAAAAGTCGCTGTTGTTGTTCTTTGCTTCTACAGTTTCTTCTTCTTCTGATTTTTTTTTTTTCTCAAGGCAGTAAATACGACTACGTCTTGTCACACATTGATTTTTGAATAAGCTCCTTCAGTGTCTTTTAATATTTTTTTTTTTTGTCAAAATATAGTATACCCGAACGGATTTTTTATACATTAATAATAGTTTGTTTGTTTTTTCGTCTCTGCTTTTTCATTTTTTTTAAGGCTTTGTTTGTTTAATTTCTTTATTTCAAGACAGTAACTAGTCATACGGCTTGTCGCAGCGATCTTTTGTGTTGGCTTCTTTAATATATTTTTTTTCTGGCACTAAATACTCCTTCGGTTTGTTCATACTGTGATTTTTTGTTCCATCTACTTCAGTGTCTTCTTTACAGATTTTTTATTTACTTTTTCTTTCTATTTTCAAGGTAGTAAATACTTATATCACTTCCCCACACTGAGTTTTTTTGCTTCTCCAATTTTTTTTATTATTATTTTTTTGTATTACTTTTTTTTGTTTGTTTGTTTTAAAGGGATTTTTTCGTAAAGGCAGTAAATACTCATACGGCTCGTCACGAGGTGATTTTTGACATCAAGTATTTCTATTTTTTTTTTCTATATTTTATTAATTCATTTTCAAAGCCGTAAATAGTCCTACCACCGGTCACACACGTGTTTTTGTGTCAGCTTCTTTAAAGTCTTTTGTTCAGTCTTTTATTTTGTTTTACTTATTTTTTTTTACTATTTCTCCAAGAAGTTTTTTTTTTCATTTTTTTTTTTCATTTCATTGATTTTTTCAATGAAATGAATGATTTCGTCCACGCAGTGATTTTTGTCTCAGCCTCTCTACGGTTTATATTCTGCTAGCCTTTTTATTTGTTTAATATTTTTTGTCTCAATTTTATCTCAGTCTTTTGATATTTTTTTTTCTTTAGCGGCAGTACCGCTTGTTTACCAGACATGGGCATAATTATAAAAAAAAATATTATAATTTTATTTTCATTATGGTCTGTAATAATTTTTGATTGTGATTAAATTATGATTACTTTAGTTATGCTATTTTTGATTATGTTTTTTTTTATGCATGATTTGGATTAGATTATAATTATAATTACATTTCACTGTTATTATTTATAAAAAGATAATGATTAGCAATGAATAAGCACAATGGCTAAATAGGTAGCAAAGTACATCTATTAGGTGAACTGCTCCATATTTGAGCACAGTAATATAACTGTTTAAATCACTTACTAACTGATGGTATTAAAAACATACATTGTGTGTAAGAGCTCTTATTTGTTTTTTGCTTTAAGTTAATGACCTTCAACCAAGGAATGTCCTTAATCCACTGTCCTTAATTAAGACTGCTCTCTCAATCTTCTGTCCTTAAGTCAGGCTTTTTTCTTAATCTGCTACCCTTAATCAAGACAATTATTTCATCCAGTATCTTTAATGCAGACTATTTATTTAGTCCAGTACACTCAATCACCATTATTTCCTTAATCTGACATTCCTAATCCAGAAAAATTATCTATTCCACTATTCTTAATGCAGACTTTTTCGTAATCTACTATCATTAATCCATACTATTTCCGTAATTTAATATTCTTAATAAAGAGTATTTCCTTTATTTAATATCGTTAATCCAGACTACTTTCTTAATCCACTACCCTTAATCCTTAAATTGCGGACATAAATAGGCATCATAATACAAGGCGAAAATCTAAATGCAAAAGTATACAGTGTAATGAATGACAAGACGGTGATGTGAAATGTTACAGCACATGAAAGTGGTACATTATGTACTACACCAAACTTAAGAAACTCCAAAGAGCACGCCAAGATTTGACTTGCTGGAGAATGATGACTTCGGGCAGGAGAAAGCTCTCTCTCTCTCCCTCTCTCCCTCTTCTCTCTCTCTCTCTCTCTCTCTCTCTCTCTCTCTCTCTCTCTCTCTCTCTCTCTCTCTCTCTTCTCTCTCTCTCTCTCTCTCTCTCTCTCTCTCTCTCTCTCTCTCTCTCTCTCTTTCTCTTTCTCTCTCTCTCTCTCTCTCTCTCTCTCTCTCTCTCTCTCTCTCTCTCTCTCTCTCTCTCTCTCTCTCTCTCTCTCTTTCTCTCTCTCTCTCTCTCTCTCTCTCTCTCTCTCTCTCTCTCTCTGTCGGAATGAAAGAAAAAAGAAAAAAAAAAGCAGTAACTATTGTCATTTAATAGTAAAGACAAGGAAGAGAGAAGAGAAATGAGAAGAAAAAATGAGGAGAGGAGAGAGGAGAGAGGAGAGGAGAGGAGAGATAAGACGAGAGAAGAGGAGAGGAAAAGAGAGGAAAAAAGAGAAGAGAAGAGAGAAAGGAAGAAAGGAGAGAAAAGAAAGGAGGAAAGGAGAGAAAAGGAGAGGTGAGAGGAGAGGAGAGAGAAGAAAAGAGAAGAGAAAAGAAGAGTAGAGAAGAGAAAAGAAGAGAAGAGAAGAGGGGAGGAGAGGAAAGGAGAGAAAAAATGAGGGAAGAGAAAAGAGGAGAGAAAAGAAAAAAGGAGAGGAGAGGAGGGGAGAGGAGAGGAGAGGAGAGGAGAGGAGGGGAGAGGAGAGAAGAGGAGAGAGGAGAGGAGAGATGAGAGAGGAGAAAATAAGAGAGGAGAAAAAAGAGGAGAGAGGTGAGGAGGGGAGAGAGGAGAGGAGAGGAGAGGAGAGGAGAGGAGAGGAGAGGAGAGGAGAGGAGAGGAGAGAGGAGAAAGGAGAGGAGAGGAGAGGAGGGAAGAGAAAAGAGGAGAGAAGAGAAAAGAGGAGAGGAGAAGAGAAGAAAGAAGGAAAGAGGAGAGGAAAGGAGAGGGGAGGAGAGAGGGATGAGAGGAGAGGAGAGGAGAATAGAGGAGGAGAGAGGAGAGGAGAATAAAGAAGGAGAGAGTAGAGGAGAGAGGAAAAAAGAAGAGAGCAGAGGAGGGAGCGACAGTCGGAGCCAGAGCAAGCGAGAGCTTTCTCCTGTCCAGAGTCATCATTATACCCGGGAAGTGAAATTTTAGCGCGCTTTTTGAGTTGCAAGTGTTGGCCCAATACTTTCTGTACCACTTTCATGTGCTGTAGTCTTTCACATCACAATCTCCTCATTCATTATATACTTTTATATTTAGATTTTCGCCTTGCATTATGATGTGTATTTTTTGTCCGCAGTTTAAGGGTTAACAGAGACTACTTTCTTAATCCAGTATCCTTAAAACAGATCCTTTTTTTAATCCTCTGTCGTTGATCCCAAGTATTTTAAATCCACTCTTCTTAATTCATAGTATTTTGAAAGTCTACTATCTTTAATACCGACTATTTTCTTAATTCAGTATCCTTAATCGAGACTATTTTCTTAATCCACTAGCCTTCATTCTGATTATTTTTCTAATCCAGTATCCATAATCTCTAATAAAGTATCCATAGTATCATTGCTGCAGTCTATTTTCTTAATCCACCATCCTAAATCGAGATAATTTTCTTTATTTATTATCCTTAATTTAACATCCTTAATAAGTTACTCCTTGTCCTGCCTCTTCTTCTTACCCTGCGTGTCATGTTCATCGGTGTCCTGCCTCTTCTCCTTAGACTCGGTGTCATATTCTCATCATTAAGTGATTCTTTGACATCATTTGATCTGTTTGTTTATATGTTTTTTTTTCTTTTTTTATGCATTTTATATATTTATTTCAAGACAGTGATACTCCTACCGCTTGTCACGCAATGATTTTTGTCTCAGCTTCTTCCTGAGCAGCAAGATCTCAGTGTGATTTGTTTGTGCTTCTTAACTGTCTTCAATATCCATCGCAACATCCTCTTCCTTGTCCTACGGCAGAATCTCCTGGCGCTCCACACCTTAAGGCTTCTTCACCTGCATCTCAACTGGTCCCATAATGCTGTGTCGCTTCCTAGCTGCTCCAAGCCTGGTATCGATGTCTCTGTTGAGGCCTCTGCTCACGCCCCTCCCAACGCATGCCTATTCGTGCCTGTGCCTAGCCCATCGCTGATACCTGGCCGTGCCTGCCACACAATCCTCCTTGTTTGCTTCTCTGATTTTGTTTGACATTAGACCACGCCCTATAGCCTTGTTGATCTCGATGCTGAATGCCGTCAGCAGGGCTCTGGTAATACTGTTTCCAATAATCCTGCTGACCGTGATGATGACGTGTCTCGTCATGCCTTTGGTTACACCACTCGATAGAACTGTGGTAATAATAGCCCTGGTGAATCGTGTGGTGACGTTGTTGTTGAGGACTGTGGCGATACACTTCCCCGTATCTCTGCTGATGACTGTGGTGATTGCTTTTTGATCCTGTGTGGCTTGGGTATTGGTTGTTTCGTTGAAGGATTAGATGAGACACCGGGTGATGCTCCTCCAGAGCAGCCAGATGAGAATTCTGTTCATACTTGTGATGACGCTCCTGCTGAGGCAGCCGAGGGACTTGTTGTTGATACGCGCACTGACGGTTGTAATGAAGGAGGCCGTCTGGGAGGCATCGCAAGGGAGGGCGGTACCCTAGCAGCAACTGGCCCAGCAAGGAGCACGGCGAGGTGTACCGGCCTGGGGCGTGTGCGGCGGGGGCCAGCACCAGGTACGCGTGCTGGAAGGCCCTTCGCGCCTCCCAGACAATGAAGGACGATCGGCCCAGATCATTGCCGGGTGTCAATGGGTCCTGGATACACAGATCTGCCCGGCGGTGGCCGCCGGGCATGACGGTGGGCACGTCCTCTTTCCGCAGGTAGCGGCCGCCCCCCAGCACGCTGATGCCCGTCGTGGCGTACGAAAACTGGTGTCCATAAAAATAGAAGAATTTCAAAAGCACCAGAGCAGGATCTTCTCGATCCTCAGGCGGGACCTGCAGCTGCAGGAGGCTAGTGGCCATGAGCGTAACGGCGTAGGAGGAGACGCCTCCTGTGAAAACTTGGCCAAGGTGTAATTGTTTCAGACAATGTCGCACGAACAAAACCACGGGGGTCAAAGTGTTAAATTGCTTTTTGAAATCTGCCACCAGCACCGCGGCGCGCACAGCAGCCTCGCCGCCGAGAGACACGTCCATCTCCACTCCGGTCTGCTGATGGACAAATTTAACGAGAGGGACAGTGGCCTTCTCAAGAACCTTGAGTGAGGCAGGCAGTGCCACGCCCTGCTGCAGGAGGGCGTCTCTCAGGACCAACATAGGCGGCGGAGAGGGCGGCCACTGTCCCACCAGCGTGAGGTCGACGTCGCTGTCCGGCATGTACAAGCCGTTAGCCAGGCTGCCCGTGACCTGGACTTGTGCCGCGGGCCAAAGCGCACCAACCGCGCCCCTCACGTCTTCCACGGGGCGCATCCTGCGCCGGGACTCCGCCTCCGTTCCTCCCGCCCAGCGATGGAAGTCCAGGATTTCTTGGCGAAGAGCCTGCAGGGAGCCGTTGTAAGAAGGCGGCGGATACTGCCATGGTGGAGGCAAGTAGGAGGCTGCAGGCTGTGTGATTGCGGCAGTGTGGTGATTTGGCTCCTGTGTCAGGTGGTGATCTACGACGGCGACTGGGGACCTGTTCACGTCTTCCTCGATGTGTTCATCCACCTCAGTAATCGCTGCTTTATGATGCTGCTCAACAGCAGATTCCCCCTCGAGAGTGTCGCCAGCAGGGAAACAAGAGTCGCTGTTGTTGTTCTTTGCTTCTACAGTTTCTTCCTGGAAATTGTGTTGAGACTCCAGACTTTTGTTTTCCCGCTGCTCTTCCTGAATTGTACACTCCGCGTCAGACACTTCCGCTGTCGTCTTTTTCCCTTCCTCGTCAATATCTTGGTTGTCCTTGTCTTTCTGACCCTGTTTCTGTTCATTCCCTTTTCCCATGCCCTCCTCTTTCTCCATCATCGTCACTTTCTCTTCCTCGCCAGTGTGCTGTTCCTGCTCACCTTTCTGTTCCAGTGTGCTATCTAGGAGGATCGTCCTGGCCTCCTTCTCTTCCACCATATTAGTTTCACCTTCCTCATCGCTGTGGTACGCCGTCAGAATCACCTGATTTCCTGCCTGCTTTGGCTGTGTGGTTAGGACTTCATGCTCTTCCACTACCCACACCTCAACTTCCTGTTGTTCCACCATCACTTCCTGCACTACTGGCACTGCCTCCTTGTTTTCCACTAACGTCACGCTCTCTTCTTCATCCTTGTGGTGTTCTGCACCCTCTCGTTCCACACCAGTGACTGGTCATTTTCCAGTGATAGTTGGCAATGTTACATTGACGATGGTTTGTACCTCTTCAGGGACTGGAGGCACCTCTGCACGGGAGGACTCGTTAATCGTGCAAGTACTTTGGTTATTGCAGTGATTAACGTTATTTTGAAACTTTTTGTTTTTCTTCCTACGACGGCGACGAGATCTTTTTGCTTTGTGAGTTTGTTCTTCGTGTGTCGCGGACTTCTCTTCCGTGGAGGGCTTCCTCTTCATCTTGTGCGTCTGTTCCTTAAGTGAAGAATGACCGTCAGACACTTTCACTTCCTCGACAACATCATGATTTTCTTCGTCTCTCTCTTCCAGCATCTGCTCATTCCCTGTTTCCATCTCTTCTTCTTCCATCATCGTCACTTTCTCTTCCTCACAAATGTGTTCCTCGTCACGCTTCTGTTCCACCATCAGCACGAGGAGGGCCGTCTTTGCCTCTTCCTCCTCCATCATATTCGTTTCTTTTTCTTCATTATTTTGAGACTTTTTCTTGTTCTTCTTACGATGGCGCCGAGATCTTTTTGCGTTCTTATGAGTTTGTTCTTTGCATGTTATATATTTGTCTTCCGTGGAGTGGTTTCCTTGAATCTTCCCCGTCTGTTTACCTTCATTCTGAGAGACAGTGGTGCACTCTGCTTTTAATTCATCCTTCAAGTGATTCAGGTTGTTATTCTTCTGTTCCTCATGAACAGCCTCATTCCGTCCATTATGATTCGTTTTCATGATGTTATTGAAGGGCTTGTTCTTCTCCAGTTCCTTATTTATGGACTCATCCTGTTCACCACTGCACGCAAAGTTCTTTTTCCACACCATGCCTACGATAATTGGAGAGGTGAAGCCGGTGAATGGTGGCGTGGTCGTGCTTGTGTTTTCATCTTGAGCAAGGGATTTCAAACTTGGCTCGACTGAGTCTGTTATTGGTGAGTGAACGTGTACGTTGTCTTTAACCTCACTGCATTTCTCTTCCTCTTCCATCTCACTGTGGTCAGTGAGTGGAGGAGGTGAGGCACCGTCATGTTTCTCAGCACCTGTCTCTCCGTGAGGCAGGGAGACGGCGAGGTGCTGGCTTCGTTTCCGCTTGCTCAGTCGTCGGCAAAGCTTTTGGAAGCAACAACGGACCCATGAGAAGCAACACGCCTTTTCAGGCTGCTCGTCTGAGTCGCTGCCAACTTCCATCGCGCTGCTTTGCTGCGACAAGGACTCGGAGTGGCTTATTGCAGCAAATTCACTCTGAGTTTTCTTCATGCTCTTATTATAGGCCATGTGCTCCTGAAGGCTCACCATGGAGACTAATGTTACTGAGAGATGGTTGGTGAACCCTGGTTTTGGCATACACTTGGCCCACCCTCCAGCGCCATCTGAACCAACTCCAAGCTAGCACTCCAAGGACTCACCAGCCAATTCATCTTCCGAGAAGTAACCCTTGCTTGATTTTCTTTGGTAGAGTAGTTAAGTTATCTCTTTTTTATTTTGTATTGTGAAGGGTTATATATATATATATATATATATATATATATATATATATATATATATATATATATATATATATATATATATATATATATATATATATATATATATATATATATATATATATATATATATATATATATATATATATATATATATATATATATATATATATATATATATATATATATATAAAAAGAGAAGCAACTTTTGCTTGATTTTCATTGGTTGAGAAGTTTACTTCATGTTTTTTTATTGTTATTTTAGTAGTTTTGATAATAATAATAATAATAGTAATAATCCTTTATTATTATTATTATTATTATTATTATTATTATTATTATTATTATTATTATTATTATTATTACTATTATTATGAAATGGAATAAATCACAAGGTACAAATATCATGCAAGAAACGTATAAGAAGTTCATATCTAATTATTAATCAATAATATCAAAAACATTCTACATAAACCACGAGGAATAAAATGATGGGTGACAAATGGATGACAAATGACACATTCACAATGTGTGACGAGCGGTGAGTGAGGAGCGACTGGTCTTGTGGAAGAATCACTTGAAGGTGGGAGCCAGAACAAAATTGACAATTTTACGTATTACGCTGAGGTAAAATTTACATAGTCTGGTCTCCGAAACTAAATTGTCTAAACACAAGCCTGTACAGTAGCATCTAATAAAGGAACCGTTTGAAAATTTGAATGTATTATTATTATTATTATTATTATTATTATTAGTAGTAGTAGTAGTAGTAGTAGTAGCAGTAGCAGTAGTAGCAGTAGCAGTCGTAGTAGTAGTAGTAGTAGTAGTAGTAGTAGTAGTAGTAGTAGTGGTAGTAGTAGTAGTAGTAGCAGTAGCAGCAGCAGCAGCAGCAGCAGCAGCAGTAGTGATACCTTACACTCCTCAACTAGAAGCTGCTGTCCTAAATTAATCGCCAGAAATTCTTTTGTCCATAATTACAAAGCGAGTTTCTCATCACGTCCGAAAGAATACAATGGACTTAAAAGGTCAACCGCCAGGTACTCATAACATAAGATGAGTAAACACTGCTCATTGAACCATCACTGGTACTCTATCGTTTTGAGCTATCGATTAATGCATCAAAAGGTTATATCGGTACTGGAGGAGGAGGAGGAGGAGGAGGAGGAGGAGGAGGAGGAGCAGCAGCAGCAGCAGCAGTAGTATCAAAGACAGAACTACATCTTCATAAGCTCTAATACTGAAGATATGGAGACATGACATGACCTAACCCATCTAACCTAATTACAAAGTATGCTATTGAAGAAATGGAGGCATGACCTGACCTGACCGCAAACCGAACCAGAAGCTATACTACTACAGAAATGGAAAACTGACCTAACCTAATCTAACTAACTTAATCTTAATACACCCAACAATTATTCAATACGGCACTTATAAGAACCACTCACCCACTCACTCACTCACTCACTCACTCACTCACCATCTTTCTCTCCTCCTAACACACCCCCACAAACCGCACACCATTACGTTCCTTCACGATTCCTTCGGTACATGCAACCTTTCACTCTGAACTCATGTAATAAAAATGCCATAATGAGTATAATTCTGTTTTCGCTGAGCATACAACAAACAATGCCTGGTGGATGAGTGCTGGTGGTGGAATAGGTGGAGCGGTGGAGTGGTGAAAGGAAGGGCGGAGGATTTGCAGAGTACATGCCAGGGTTTGTTCTTTTCCCTTCTTTTATTCACACAAAGACAGACAGACCAAGCAGTAAAGTTACGAAGGGAAAAATACGCCAGCTAATTGCCGCTCCACACAACACACAGTACCAGCTTTACAATGAACTCAGCCGTTTGCACTGAGCGAGATGCGAATGTTTGATATTTTTACTTCTGGGCTTTTGTACTCTCTCTCTCTCTCTCTCTCTCTCTCTCTCTCTCTCTCTCTCTCTCTCTCTCTCTCTCTCTCTCTCTCTCCGTCAGGCTTTTTCTCCTTAATTTATGCTGGGTCTTTAGATAGCTTCCCTTTACAATTATATCCTTCTTAATCTATACTCCCTTCCAGATATTTTCCCTCTTCATACGTATATTTCTTCTCATCTTATCCTCCCTATTGTATATTTCACCCCCTCCAGACATTTCTTTCTTAATTAATTGTCCCTTTTGGATATTTTCACTATTCATATTTG
The DNA here is from genome assembly GCF_035594125.1 of Scylla paramamosain. Classification (NCBI taxonomy): domain Eukaryota; kingdom Metazoa; phylum Arthropoda; class Malacostraca; order Decapoda; family Portunidae; genus Scylla; species Scylla paramamosain. The sequence continues at coordinate 27,020,841 of NC_087152.1, read as the reverse complement.
CCTCTTAATTTGTTCACTTTTTTACACATTTTTCCCCTCTAGATATTTCCTCCTTAATCTATCTCCCACGTCCCCCCTTTGCATATTTCCCACTCTGGGCATTTTCGCTCTGGACATTTTCCTTAATTTATACCCTCTTTGGACATTCTTCCCTTGTGAACATTCCACCTTCCTCCATTCTTAATTATTTAACTGTCAGCATATCATAATAATGTTACTAGCGATAGTTTCGACCAAAGAAGTAACGGACAAAGTGGTTCTCAGAGTGGCAGATGAATAGCCGTTAGTGCCGAGTCAACAGGAGTTTTAAAAGAATATTCGATATATTTACAAATAAGAACGGTGGCTGGATGGAGATAAATCTTGAAGTATTTAGTAAACTGCTTCCTAAAGATAGTTAATTCTTATCTATTTATTTTTATTTATTTGATAGTGGCCATCGTCACTGAGTTTCGAATGTTGAGTGGTGTGGGACATCAAGACTGAACTGCTATTCTGGTACACGACATTTCAGACATATATGTTTTATTCAGGGACTTCCTCGTGTGGGACTGACGACTTCTTGTAACTTTCTTCATGCTCTTATATTCTTATGGTCTTCATTTGATACAGTGCGATTTATTATATCACGAGAGAGGCAACACGTTCTACAGGGCAAATGTCAGGGGGTGGTGATCGTTGAGGGAGAGAATGACAACAGACAGCAACATGAACCGACCCCGACACCCAACACAAAAATCGCAGAACGCCCACAATATTCCCTGAATCTCGCCTGCACTGCCTTACGTGACTCTTGTTATGTATTTGCCACACCTCATTTTATTCACTCCTGACCCACTTGTAACACTTCCCACCCCAAGTCACTCGTTTGATATCACACAAGGGTCCCGCCCACGCTTGAGCTGCACCCTTGCACTGTACGGATGAGCTGCATGTACACAACGACGCTTAGAGCAGCACAAAAGTGGAGTTTAATGCTGTTGAATTAATCAGAATTTCCCCTCGGTGAGTCTCCGCTTCTCTTAATCCCATCGCTAATGCTTCACCCGCTTGCTGTCTCTTCGCTTTGGTTGTGACGAGTGTGATCAGTAAAAGCTGTGATGTGTGTGATGGGTAAGGACTTGCCATGTCTTTGATGGGTAATAGCTGTCATGGCTCTGATAGGTAACAGCCGTGATGTTTTCCATGAGTAGCAGCTGTGATGGCTGTAATGATGGTGATGTCTTTGATGGGTGATTGTTGTGATAATTGTGACGGGTAATAGTTGTGATGAGTGTGATGAGTAACAGCTGTAATGTCTTTGATAAGCAATAGCTATGAAGGTTGTAATGCTGTGAAGGTAATGCTATGATGACTGTGACGTCTGTTAAGGCTGTGGTGCTGTGAGGATGGTGATGCTGCGAGGGCTGAGAGCACTGTTATATATGTGAACGATGTTATGGCTGTTCCTCGAAGCCTTCCTCTCACTGTGCCTTCCTCCCCTTCTTCCTCCCCTCAACTTCACGCCCTCGCGCCCTCCCCGTCCACCCTTCAAACACTGGCCGGCATATTACGTTTAAAAAAATTGAACACTAATACATTTTCTGCTTCAACAATTAGGTATTTATAGACACTATCAGAGGGAAAAAATATATTAATATGCCTCGGTTTTAAATGAACGCTGAGTACTGTTTGTAAAGCAATACTAATGAACTACTTAACTTGAGTTTATAATACTTATTCGATGCAGTAGCTTTGAATACACCGGAGAAATATTAACGAGTATCTCACTGTCGAGTATTTCAACATGGGGAAAATTTGTATTCAGATCCGTATAGTGAAAAGTATATGAATGTACATGTTCTTTCGAATACACGGGAGAAATATGAACGTGTATCTTATTCTCGAGTATTTCAAGATGAGGAAAATATGTATACAGGACAGTCTTGTGGAAAAAAGATATATATATACAAGTTCCTGTTTATCTCTTTTATATCATTTAAAGACTACAAAAGCGATAGTACTCCCGTCTGTCTCATCCTCGATTATTCTTACAAGATTGAAAAAAAAAAAATAGACGCTCTTTTCCTTTCCCTTAAATATCTAGTGTCCCCTTCCTTCTTTCTCTTTCTATCAAAATCTCACTGTGTAATCTTTCCTGTCCCTTAAAATCAACGTGTCCCTTTTTTTCTTTTCCTTCCTTTTCCAGTTCGGTGATTTAGTTTCCCTTCCAGTGCAACCAACGTTTCCCTTTTCTTTTCCTTCCCTAACTTTCTTCTTTCTTTAAATTCAGAGTGTTCCCTCTTTCCTCCTCCTCCCCTCACCTCGCAGCCGTCACTCGGGCTCAGGTAATGTAGAATATATTGCAAAACTGCTAAAAACTCTCCAGAATAATACATAAAATGGCGCAGGGAGATTAAGGGATGACAGGATTAATCTTATAATATATAGGGGAGCAGCGTAACGACCGTGTGTGTGTGTGTGTGTGTGTGTGTGTGTGTGTGTGTGTGTGTGTGTGTGTGTGTGTGTGTGTGTGTGTGTGTGTGTGTGTGTGTGTGTGTGTGTGTGTGTGTGTGTGTGTGTGTGTGTGTGTGTGTGTGTGTGTGTGTGTGTGTGTGTGTCTCGTCACCTCCTACTCGCCCCTCCACACCAGGCTCCTCTGTAATAGTTGTGTTTTGTATCTCAAATGATTCCACCCTTCTCATTAGATTATTATTAGGGATAGCGGTATATTGGTGGTGGTGGTGGTGGTAGTGGTAGTAGTAGTAGTAGTAGTAGTAGTAGTAGTAGTGGATGAAGAGAAAAAGAAATTGAACTTTTTAAAATTTCCAATATTATCAATTATTGTTAGTTACTATTATTCCTATAATTATCATTTTTATTGCTATTATTAATATTATTGTTAATATTGTTGCTGTTATTTTCAGTATTATTGTTACTGTTATTACTAATATTATTGTTATAGTTATTATTATTATCATTATCATTATTATTATTACTATTATTATTATCAATATTATTATTATTATTATTATTATCATCATAATCATTATAACAATCATCACCAGCAGCATTACTATCATCATTTTTTTGTGTATGAGGGGGTGGGGGGACGTTTCAGCGTATACTCATGAAACTATGGACAAAATATCACTTCAAGCAACGCCATACTCACAACCATTTGATCCACTGCAGCACACACTGAGGCTGTGCGATTGTGCCCGCTACATAAAGCAGGGGATCGATAGCTGGCCTGGCTGGGACGTCTCGCTTTGGCACATGTTGACACCACTACCCACCGGCTCAAGGCGTTCCCTGTGACGGCTCAAACCTCCACCATGTTTCACAATATCTAGCCAGGCGGCGGCGAGCTTCTCTCAGTGTATGGACAGAATTGAATGTGATTTACTGGGGAGTAGAAGCTGGCATGCTGGAGTCTCATACCTTCCTTTGTGAGTGTAAGGGGATGGTGAGAGGCAAGAACGAACATGTATAATAGAATTGGTCATACTACCCTCGGTTAAAGGATTCCCGCTAAGCCTACCCCAGCGACCCTTGCCCTGTACCTACTTGACAACAAACTGCCCTCTACCCTCCAAGAAATATCGTTCAGTGTGGCCAGCACCCTCAGATTGCGTCCACTTCGCATATCATGGGCAGTTTTGTCATGTATTATGGAAATAATTGCAAAAGGAGTACAAATGAAACAAAACTGAAGGTGGAGAGGGACAGACTGTCACCAACCTTTCATTTATCACGTATCAGAACTTTAATTGCGGACTAATTTAATGCAGCGACTTTAAGGAAGTGTTCACCACAAATGTATCGCGGTCCTACCAAACAATTAGGTATCTTACTGTTAAGCGAAAAAAAAAGATAAAATTAAGATTACCTTAAAATAGTGACCTTTGTGTCTTACAGGACAAAGTATAAACAAACCACACACACACACGTACAGTATTTGCATAGTCAAGGTTAGTTAAACTCTGTCGTGAGTTCAATACAAACAGCCTTCCGAGCTTTTATAAAACTATTTTAACTCTCCGTTACCAGTAAGCCAGAGTTCAGCTGGTTCCTCTCCATATTCTATCTTATATTAAAATAAGTCATACGAGGAACACTCTACGTCATCTACAAATGATAAGACAATGGTAATTTTCAGACCTACAATTAATCTAAGGATACAATTAAGAATTAATGAAGTAAACGGCAAGGGAAATTAAGCATGTATACCAGTGTACCGTACCAGTGTACCTCTTACACACACACACACACACACACACACACACACACACACACACACACACACACACACAGGAAATATTGTCGGTGGCTTCCAGATTCGCTTTATATCAGATTACCCGGGTCCCGCTCACATCATCCCTCTAGGTTTCCTGCCCTAATCTCTGACGTAAAATAATAACAACTCCTCCATCCATCCCAAACTAGATTAAGACCCTCAAGTTCTCAGAGACAGGGATCATGTACAAAGCAACCTCTCTCTTTCTCTCTCTCTCTCTCTCTCTCTCTCTCTCTCTCTCTCTCTCTCTCTCTCTCTCTCTCTCTCTCTCTCTCTCTCTCTCTCTCTCTCTCTCTCTCTCTCTCTCTCTCTCTCTCTCTCTCTCTCTCTCTCTCTCTCTCTCTCTCTCTCTCTCTCTCTCTCTCTCTCTCTCTCTCTCTCTCTCTCTCTCTCTCTCTCTCTCTCTCTCTCTCTCTCTCTCTCTCTCTCTCTCTCTCTCTCTCTCTCTCTCTCCGCCAGACGACACTCTATTAAGGCGGGTCACGTAGGGCGGCACTGACTCGACAGGACGGCGGGGAAAGAAAGAGTGAGGTCTTAAGCCAGACGTCTTTGAGTGTCTACTGTTGCTGACTGGGTACAGGAAGGGAGGAGGGAAGGAATTGTTCATGTGCGTGCGGGCATTGAGTTGTTATCGTCGGCATCGGTATTGTCATCATTATAATCAACATATGCCTGACTAAATATTTGCTTTTCTCATCCTTTTCACTTAACTCTTCCAAATAGTTAACGTCACTATTATAATCAACGTCATCATCAATTGCATGACTAAATATTTCCCTAACACTTTTCCCTTAACACCTCCAAAATTTCCTTTTTTTACTTCACCGTTACAATGTGTTTGTTTTCAGTGTGACGGTAATGATGATAATAGTGAAGCAATGGTGCTGAAACAATAATGAACCTGAAATAATGATGCTGAAGTTACAACAATAACAATAACGGCAACGACGACAACAACGACATAAAAATAGAAAAGAATGATTTCGAAGATTCGTTCGTAGCGGACTCAAACCCACAGCCCAGAAAGAAACCCTGTAGTGTGTGATCCTGATCCTCTGCCAACCGAGGCACCTGGGCTCATTAGTAATGCACTGGTTGATTATCTCATTCTCTACACGATGGAATAGGTATGATTTTTTTTTTGACATGGCATTAACGTCACGTGGAAACATAGTTCTGTCAACGTAGACTTTACAATTAAAGGATGATTTTTTTTTCTTTTTTTTTTTATCGTTATCCCCATCACATTGGATTTCCGCGTGTAACATATACCGGCAGAAGAGACGAGAGCCAATCAAGGAGTCGAGCTACACAGACCACCTAACACCTGGGGCAGTGTATCAGCTGCTTCTCTCCGCAGTCCATACAATGAAGAAAGCAAGAACCGAAACATAACATGGACATGTAGGAGATACAACAGCTAATCAAGAGGACGAGCTACACAAACGCTCCGACACCTGAGTCGCTCACAGTACTCGTATATTACTTACTTCTCTCTCTACCCCATACACCCCCAAAAGAAAAGAACACCAGAAACATAGCAGTAATAAATAAATACCTCTGCTTCACCTCGTGTTTTCCTCAGCGCCACAATCCACTCATCTCTCATACAAGGATCACTCATCGGAAAGCTATCACGCCACAGACGGACCGCAGCTACGTCTCCAGAGTGCTGACAGGTACAAGACGAAGGAGGAAAACATCGAAGGTCTGAGGACAGAGAAAAGAAAAAAACAAAGTAGAGAGATAAGAGGCGTGACGGAGAGGCGGGCGTGATGGGGGGAGCAGCGGAGGATAGGAGGCCAGCAGAAGACAAAGGACAGGATCAAGGTCATGCAAAACGAGATGAGGAAGGAAGCGGTCCAAGCGTCTCTCTGGCAGCGGCTGGGCAGGGAAGCGGAGACCAAGGCTAGCATTTCAAGATTTTGCTCAGGAAGGACAATGGCTCGTATTCTTAAACCTTTTGTTCCTTGCTCCCTCATGAGGAATATTTCCAAAGGCCACAGGAAAGACTAGATGAATTCTCATGGTTGTTTTTCCTTCCACTGCTGATGCAGAATCCTTGTTAAACTGTCAGCATAATTGTGAAAACACTCTTCAAAACCAATTAACTCTCACTGTAATTGTTGCCTACATGGATGCGGAAATGCTTTGAAAATATTGCCAGTGATATACGTTTCAATGGTCACGAAAATGAAGACTTACTTTACTTAACTTTTTTCTATTCTTATTGTGTACTTATTTATATTTGTTGTTGTTGTTGTTGCTGTTGTTGTTGTTGTTGCTGCTGTTGTTGTTGTTGCTGTTTTACTAGCACCTTTATAACAGGAGTGCCAAACAAAGGAACAGTGAAAAGATCACCAGCAATAGATAACAAGAAATACTCCGATTACAAACATGGAATTTTCATTTACAAAACAAAAATATTTAATGAATTAACTTTCTATTCAGACATTAACGCACACTCCACACGCTATCCCTTTACTCTCTATCTCTCTCTCTCTCTCTCTCTCTCTCTCTCTCTCTCTCTCTCTCTCTCTCTCTCTCTCTCTCTCTCTCTCTCTCTCTCTCTCTCTCTCTCCCTCCCTCTCTCTCTCTGCTGGCTCAAATTCGGGAGTAGTGGCCAGAATAGTGGTGAAAAGATCACCAGCAATAGATAACAAGAAATACTCCGATTACAAACATGGAATTTTCATTTACAAAACAAAAATATTTAATGAATTAACTTTCTATTCAGACATTAACGCACACTCCACACGCTATCCCTTTACTCTCTCTCTCTCTCTCTCTCTCTCTCTCTCTCTCTCTCTCTCTCTCTCTCTCTCTCTCTCTCTCTCTCTCTCTCCCTCCCTCTCTCTATCTGCTGGCTCAAATTCGGGAGTAGTGGCCAGAATAGCGTGAAAAAACAATGAGGTGCCCCTCGAGAGTATGCACCGCAGCTTTGGCGAGGGTGCAGGACAGGGCGTGGTGAGGCCGGGTGGGGCGGCCTTGGGAGAGACAGATGCAAGGGAAGCGCGATGCCCACCATGGTGCGAGCCATCAATCAATCAATAGTCCCTTCTAGATTAGACTTGCCTTTAGGATTAATGTTAAGTATTTCCCTATCCCCTCTGTACATTTTCAGTTTGTTAACTGTCTAAATAATAAACCGTTTATTTTTATTATTATTATTATTATTATTATTATTATTATTATTATTATTATTATTATTATTATTATTATAATTATTATTATTATTATTATTATTATTATTATTATTATTATTATTATTATTATTAAGCGTGGTCAGGAGCTCGCAAGGGGAAGGAGGACCACCAAGGGGATAAATCTGCTCCACTTTTTTTTACCCTGTTTTGTTATTATTATTATTATTATTATTATTATTATTATTATTATTATTATTTTTTATTTTTTTTTTTTTTTCTTTTTTCTTTGTTTTTTCAGCAAATATTGGAATTTGTTATTTAATTGTTAGTTATTTACTAATTTACTTTAGTTGATTCATTTTTTGACCATACACTATTTTGTTTGTCGTTAATCACGTAATAATTTTCTGTTTTCATTAATCTCTATTTGTTATGAATTTATTAACTTTCTGCGTTTTTTATACTTTGTTAATAATATCAGCAGTATTTTTTTTCCACATTCTATATCCCCACGCGTTATTTCCTTTGATCTTAAACAATCCAAAAAGTTTATATGCTTCTTGTTTTTCTTTCCTTTCTATCATTAATTTTGACTTAATTTTATTGATCATTACTTTTTTCATCATCACTAATTCTTTAACAATTACCATTTACCACTTATTCCTTCATCTCGTCAATTAATTCCATTCACGTCTACTTTCATCAAAAACCAGTTATACTTCAGCATCGTCGTTTATTCACCTCTTCTGGCCTGTTTACGGATTTACTCGAAATACGCACGCTTGTTTTCGCTCCAGACACTCTCTTGTTGTGCTTCCAAACAAAAATTAATTAGCGCTCATCAAATGACGATCACACGACTCTAAAACAACACACACAGTAAACATCACAGTCAGCACCTCGCCATTTATCACCATCCCACATCTGTTCCCTCCCCCACCCACACCATCCACCACCCACTGCCTCTCTGCCACCCGTCTGTCACACTCACACATCCATGTTTTATTCCCAGACCTGCTATTCATCCATGCAACCATCTGTTCAGCCACCCATCTACCATTTACCCATCCTTCCATTCATCCACCAAGCATCCACTATCTATCTTTCTATGTACTGTCTAACCATTCATAACCCATCTCTCAGTCTACCCATCCTTCCATTCGCACAACTCACAACTCCATCAGTATTCCACCATCTAAATATCCAAATACACTCAGCCATCGCCCATTATCCCATTGCATCATAATGTATCCTTTCACGACGCCTCCAGCCACACCGTCCCCCCTTCTCATCGCCACACCACCCACCCATAACACTATCATATTTCATAAGTCTGCCCCACGAGACGATCCCCGTGGCAGCACCACCACCTCCTCGCTGCAGGCTATTGGTCCCCTAATGCATCGCCGAAGTACCTAAGAGGGCCAGAGGTGCCTCAAAATAGTTTACGAGGCAAGCGTCCCTTTCCTGCTCCCGCTCCTGGTCCCGTCCGCCTTCCCAATCTCATTCCGGGGACGGTCGCAAGAAAGTTTTATGAAGGAAGGGCGTTCTTTTCCTTCCTACTGCGTACTTCTCTCCTCCCTTTTCTTTGAGGCGCTCCAGTTGTGTTTCCCGGGCAAGAAAAGGGTATGGCCGTAATAGAGTTAAAGTGTCGAGGTGAATGTTTTGAAAATGAAGAACGAAAAGGCGGTTATGAGCTCAGAGCGACGCGGTGTTTGCCACTTGAATGTAAATGACAACACAAGCGAGAGTTCAAGGTCACGTGAGAGGAACATTTAACCTTTAGGAGACCTCTCGATTTTACAAAATTAAAAAATATCCAGGTGTATTGTTATATGTTATGATTTCTTACCTACGTGAGTTTCAGATATTTGATTTATTGATGCACGCACACAGCAACCCTCCATTACTGCCACCACCACCATCATCTTTCCCTTCTCATCCTTCTTCTCCTTCCCTTCTCCTTCATCTTCCTCTATGCTATCCTATTTCTCTCAGCCTATAAGGGGGCAACAAATCTGCTGTTTTTTTTTTCTCTCTCTTCCCTTGTGTTTCTGTTCTTTTTTCTCTTCTTCCTCTTAATTCTTTGCTCTCCTCCACATTTTTCTTTTCCTAATTATCCACCACTACTTTCTTTTCCTCTTCTATTTTCACTTCCTCTTCCTCTTCCTCCTCCTCTTTTTTTCTCCCCTTCCGCCTTAGCGTCCACTAACCAGACTGAATTTTTGCTAGAAATGGGGATTAGGGTTAGAAGGGTAGTGGAAGGTGAGAGGCGGGAAGTAAGAGGTGGTGGCGGTGGGTAGATATTGGGAAGTGAGGGGGTAGGAGTGGAGGGATGGGAGTGGAGGGCAGGGAGTGGAGGGGGTGGGAATAGAGAGTGGGGAGTGGAGAGTGAGGAGAGGTAGAGGAGCCCTTCCATCACTTTCCTTCCAGTCTTTTCGCTGACCGATTTTCAGAACTTTTGTACAAAAGTATAATAGAAAGGGATCTACCTTGACAGAGAGAGAGAGAGAGAGAGAGAGAGAGAGAGAGAGAGAGAGAGAGAGAGAGAGAGAGACAGGGTGGTGACAGGGTGGTATATGAAGGGTGGTATATGAAAGATGTCACTCTCTTGCCTTCTGATAAGTACCAAATATAATTCCACATACCATTGTTACCGGAAGAGGAATCATGACTGCACCCCTTTAAGATCTGCACTCAGCGACTCTGGAATGAAAAAAAATCAAAATAAAATAAATAAAATGATGTGGTTGGTTCTAAGCCCTGAACAGAACAGCAATTTTGACTTTAGTGAAATTAATCTGATAGTAATCCTGTAACATGATGTTTATGTGCCGTACCTTGTCACACAAAGGCACAGAGAGAGATTCAACACGTGGCCTCCATATTATTTCTGTCTCATACGCATATATTTAACAGGGAAAGAAATTAAGTACTCTCCCGTTTTCTTTGCGTTGCTCAAGTTAGAGGTCGTCACAGCAGATCGTGTACCTCCACCTTACTCTCTTCTGCGTCTTCTTTCACATCCATCATCCGCATGTCTTCCAATGCATTCATAAATAATCTCTTTGGTCGTCTTCTCTTCCATCTTCAGCATCCTCCTCCTCCTCCTCCTCCTCCTCCTCCTCACGTACTCTTCAACTTTCTCCTGCCAAACCACCTATTCCCGCCTCTACTTTCAAACACGCTTCAAAGTTACTATTGCTCCCTGTTGTTCCCTAATCGGCTGCATTATAGGGAACGCCACCACCAGCCAGGTATGGCGGTACACCTGCACAAAGACCTACATGGTGTTCTGATCCACTAATTATGAAAAGGCCGCTATATTTGTGCTCTTTCGTTGTATAATAGGAAAATAGTACACAATTACTTTTTTTTTTTTTTTAAAGGGGATGAGCTGCTCTGAATGGAAAGGGAGAATTATTTTTTTTGTTTGTCTGTCTGTATATGTGTTTGTTTGTCTGTTTGTTTGTCCGTCTGTCTGTCTGCCTGGGTTGTCTGTCTTTCCGTTTATCTATATTTCTGTCTACTTGTTTGTTTACTCTCTCTCTCTCTCTCTCTCTCTCTCTCTCTCTCTCTCTCTCTCTCTCTCTCTCTCTCTTTCTCTCTCTCTCTCTCTCTCCCTCTCTCTCTCTCTCTCTCTCTCTCTCTCTCTCTCTCTCTCTCTCATCTCTCTCTCTCTCTCTCTCTCTCTTTCTCTCTCTCTCTCTCTCTCTCTCTCTCTCTCTCTCTCTCTCTCTCTCTCTCTCTCTCTCTCTCTCTATCTCTCTCTCTTTCTAACTTAAGGGGACGAAACACTGAACATTGTATGCTAAGGTTGAGTGTACACGACATTTCCTGAAAAACAAAAGACCACGTACTCTTTCTCATGACATTTCCCCGCAACACACTAACCTTCATTCCCATAATTACGCAGCATAAAAATTACACCGGCGAAAGTGAACAACAAAGTAACCCTTGAAACAAAAAATTTAAAAAGCAAAAAGAGCTCCTTCATGCCCCTTAACAATTTTAGCTGCTCTTTTCACTCGGAGTTTTTATCATTATTCACCGTTTTTTTTTTTTTTTAATATTCCAAATGAGTAGATTCTTCATGGAAAAGGGACTTTTTATTGAGCGTTATTTGTATGTACGGTTTTCAAGTCTATAAAATTCTCAGCACCACCAGATAATTTCATGAACAACAAGGCTGCTACTTCTTCTTTCACATATTTCCCCCGTCTTGATGGCTCCTCAGAGACCCGGAAGTGGGAGCATTGGCAACCCACGAGGCGTCCTCTCACCATTACGCACGTCCAATACATGGGACGTGCGCAACTCAGCCAGTGAAGAATTCTGCTGAATCTCAGTTTGCAGAGTGACGCGTGGTTCCCAGGAGCACAAGGGCGTGGGGGGACGCGGGCGGCGGGGACGGTGAATGTCCCCGCCACCACCGGCGGGGGACGGTGAATGTCCTCTGTCCAGAGAATAATTCTTTGGACAGAGCACGTGACTGGTGCAGTTTGGAACACACTGCAGTATTACAGACGAGAGCAGTAAATAAGAGGGTAGTATATAGTTTGAAATGTTTCAGTATTGGGATGTGTTTTAGACTACTCGTAATTTCGAGGAATATTTTCGTAACTTGCGAGTTGCACATTGCTTCATCAAGTGTTCAATGCTTTCATCAAGTACTCTCTGCTTCCTCAAGTACTTCAAGTCCCTAACCAAGTGCTTCACAGAGGGATTCAAGTGTTTCACCGAATTCTTCATGTGTTTGAATTACCTCAAGTGTTTCACCAAGTGCTTCATTAAGTGCTTTAATTGCTTCACTAAATATTTCAAGTGCTCACTAAGTGTTTCATCAAGTGCTTCGCCAAGAACTACTTCAAATGCTACACACACACACACACACACACACACGAAACTTCTTGTTTCTATTCTTGCCTCACATTGCAACGTTTTATCGCCTACATTTCCTCCACGGAGAAAAATGATAAAAGAATATTTAAGGATGACCGAAAAATACTTCGGAGTCACACGAAACTAATAATGCAGCTTGGGATTAATAGCAATGGTATGGTAGATCCAGTTTTATGGGAAAATGATTATCATGTCTCCCGAATTCAACAAATGTTGGCAAATTTCTCTCTTCCAGAAATCATAATCAACTGGTCGTTTTTGTTTTTCTCTCTCTCTCTCTCTCTCTCTCTCTCTCTCTCTCTCTCTCTCTCTGATTATGCCCTGGTCTTAATCGTACAAGCAAAATTATCAATTATATTCAAAATCTTGCATGTAAATTTAGTTCAAGGAACTAATTATGTAAAGCACCTCACCAGTGTTTGAATGTCTGAATGTAGGTACGTAACATACGTAAATAAACAGGCAAAGAGTGACGCGGTGACTTTGCCTCGGGGTGTTTGTCTGTTCATGTGTTGTGGACAGCTGGTGCAGAGAGATCTTGTGTGACAATTTGGCGTTTTTTATCTTTTTTTTCTGCTTATTAATTTTAGTTGTTTTTTTGTTTACAGAATAGAAGGCATTTTTACACATGCATCTTTCTCTTATGCACTCTGTAGAATATCTCGTCTGGACTGAAATATTAAAATTAAAGATAAAAAAAAAAATCCTCACGGTCAGTAATTACGATAGAACAAGCTCAAGCCTGAGAAAGCTAGATGAAAAAAAAAAACAAATGAGAGGAAAAGTGGTTCTCAAATACAGTGGTAGATTAATACAATAGACTTAGTAATCAGGTTGTTAGTGGCGAGTTATTAGTGAGATCTAAAAGAAGATTAGACACATTTTTATGGGTGAGGATATTAGGTTGTAATAGACAAGCATGCTTTATGTAGGGACTGCCACGTCTTAACTTAAATAAGCTAAACTCTACTATATTTTACTTTTGTTTTACAACGACAATCGTTTAAACTTCCAGTAACAGTCTTTTTAGTCTGATCTGGTCGCTACAGTCTGGTCGCTACATTTCACAAGTTTTTACATGTTGATACAAAAAGAGGGTGACGAATTCTATACATGTAGTGAGCTTACACATGCTACATTTTGTTTGATAATGCAATATGTGTGTGTGTGTGTGTGTGTGTGTGTGTGTGTGTGTGTGTGTGTGTGTGTGTGTGTGTGTGTGTGTGTGTGTGTGTGTGTGTGTGTGTGTGTGTGTGTGTGTGTGTGTGTGTGTGTGCGCGCGTCGGGGGGGTGGCTGGTTAATGTAGTTATGACCTGAAAAAATAGAGATGACAAAATATAAACCTAGTTTTTGGCGAACTTTTCATGAAGAGTATGTTGTTTCATCAGCGTCTTTGTTTGAGAAAACTAGATCTATGTGAATGTATCCAATCACGAGAGTGAAAAACCACCACCACCACCACCACCACCACCACCACTGCCGCTGTCACTGCCACTACCCTTTAAATAGTACCACCACCACCATGACCACCACCACCATCCAGCCCGCCTCGCCTACACCCACCTCAGGCTCATAAAAATATAACAAATGACAATAAGCAAATAAAGTGAATATATAAATACGTAAGCAGCATTATAATGATAATAACAATAATAATAATAATAATAATAATAATAATAATAATAATAATAATAATAATAATAATAGTAATAATAATAATAATAATAATAATAATAATAATAATAATAATAATAATGATAATAATAATAATAATAATAATAATAATAATAATAATAATGATAATGATAATAATAATGACAGTAATAATAATAATATTAATAATAACAATAATAATAAAAACAACAATAATAATAATAACAATAATAATAATAATAATAATAATAATAATAATAATAATAATAATAATAACAATAATAATAATGATAATAATAATAATAATAATAATAATAATAATAATAATAATAATAATAATAATAATAATAATAAAATGATAATAGTAGTAATAATAATAATAATAATTTCAAAGTGCATACAGGGCAAAGGTGGACAGCCGAAACCAGAGGCGTGAGCGCGTCCACGCACGCACACACGCACGCACTCACGCGCACGCACACACACACACACACACACACACACACACACACACACACACACACACACACACACACACACACACACACACACACACACACACACATACACACACACACACACACACACACAAAGGTACCAACGCTGCACGACGCATAAACAGACCCAAGTTTAAGCACGTTTCCAGAGTCACTAGCTTTCCGACAACCTTTGTCAATGGAATTAGAGAAACAAAATCAACAAGTAAAGAAATAAACAAAAAGTAAATCAATATTATAAAACTTCCAGTGAAAATAAAAATGAACGTTTTCCTCCAATAATGGTTTTCAGAATTTTTTTTTTTTTCACTATTACTATGAGAAAAAAAAAATATTATACACAATAATATGCAGGTCAGGTATTTGTAATGACTCGAGGCTTCTGATGGTAAACGTCGCCCAGGGAACTGCGTGTCTGCTGCACCTGTCATGCCGTGTGCCGCTAAATCCACCTCCCCCTTGATGTTGACAGACGGAGCCACTGCGGGGTTTCTCGGTGATTACTGAAACTGAGGTTGTAGTGACGGACGTGTGGTGATGAGTGTGTGGTGATGGACGTGTGGTGATTGGCGTGTGATCATTTGAGGAAATGGTGATGAAGTGATGATGATATATGGTAATATGATGACTTGTAGTGATGGATGTTTGTTTATGATGAGTGATGAACTGTGGTAACGACTTGTAGTGATGTTGTAGTGGTGAATGTGTGACGATTGGTGGGTGGCACCCATCATCCATTGGTTGGTGGGTGGCACCCATCATCCATTGCCAAATGTCTGTTGTTTTCTTTAAATGACAGACAAGAGGTAACTACCTAAAATAGCTTGTAGTATATCTGCAAGCTATTTTCACGCCGGGTAGGGGACAGTTCTGTCTGGATGAGGAATGCAGCAACCTCACTCTCCCCTAGCTGCTTCTTGCTTTTCCTCCTGCTTATTACCTTCCATCTTTGAGGGTGGATTCAGACTCCCAGCCATAGCTGTGCACCCGGTCTTCCAGGGAGTTCCCACCCTCCCTTCCCTGATGGGTGACACATCAGGTCTTTCTCTTTCTCTTGCTTGTGACCTTTTGATCTTCTGTTTTACTCCTATCCTCTTTCTCTGTTTTCCCCTCTCTGCAATCTCAAGTCGTGCAGGCAGGATGAGGGGATGTATGGTGGCAGCAGTTTTATTTGCCATCCCTACTGTCGGGGTCCGCTTGATTATGGCGAACTTGCGGTTCCAGAACATACTCGTAATTGCCTTACCTGGTGTGGCGGCACCTCCAGGCTCGACCTCGTAGTTCCGCTATTTTAACTTTCAGTTTTATGGGTTTTTATTTTATTCATCCTCTGACTGCCTTACTGATTTTATTGACCCTGGCGTTCTCATTGACCATGTTAGTTTTCTTATCTCTTGACCCCTATTCACATCTTTTGCTGCTCTGCTGTGGAGATGTTGAATTAAATCCAGGCCCTGTTAGATCACGTCGTCATACATGTAGGGTCTTGTACTCCAACATCAGAGGTCTCTTTGCCAACCTTAAGGACGTTTCTGTTGTCAGCCAATGTCATGACGTGATCATCTGCGCAGAGACTCTCGTTTCTGACTACCGACATGACTCCGAACTCATGATTCCCGGGTTCAGCAAGCCGCTTTTCATTCGTCGCAGTGTAGCTAAAAGGAGACGTGGCATGTCGGTTCACATTCGCGAAGGCTTCTCAGCTCATCGGAAAACGAAATACGAGTGTACCTGTCATGAAACTGTCGTCATTCGTGTATGTGCGCAGCTCCAGAATTTTTACATCCTTGGCTCTTACCGAAACCCTGACAGTGACGATACTATCTTTGACTGCTTGTTAATGGCAATGGCAATGATTCAAGATGAGGACCGAAAGGCAGCCTTTGTTTTTGCTGGTGATTATAATGCCCATCACCGTGAATGGCTTGAATCAGTTCCTCCAACTGACTCCCATGGTCGTGCTGCTCTTGATTTTGCGAATGTCTCTGGATGTTCTCAGTTAGTTGTGGGTCCAACACATCTGGCTGGCAATCGGCTTGATCTTGTCTTTACCGACGTACCAGAGACAGTCAAGGTAACCACTATGGCACCTCTTGGCACATCAGATCACTCTGCGATTAGTATTCAACTTAACTTGAGACAAAATATTCCTGCATACACAGTCACCAAAGAGGTCTTCTTGAAGGGGCGCGTTAATTGGAGCTCTGTCAGAGAAGACGTTTCTCGTATTCGTCTAGGACCGGTCTTGAGCAACCCTGATCCTGTCTCAGCATTGAATGAGGAACTGAAGCGTATTATCTCTCGGAGGGTTCCTGTAAAGAAAGTTTGTTTGCGCTCCAACGACAAGGCCTGGTTCAACATTGATTGTCGTACTGCTAGAGACACTAAGCAAGCGGCTTATCGCAGGTGGTCACACTTAAGGACACGTGAAACTTGGGATGCGTACACTGTTGCCAGAGCTTCCTGTGCGGCAGTCTCTGTCGAGCTCCAGCCCCCACCAGCGAGTTGCCTCCCGCCATGCCAGTCTTGACAAAACTGGCTTTTAGGTCTAAGGAAGTCATGAGACTGCTTTTAGCACTCGACTCCCATGGCGGCACGGATCCGCTTGGGATGTTTCCTATGTTTCTGAAGGAAACAGCTGCAGTTCTTGCTCCCAAACTGAGTGCAGTCTTCAGACGCTTAATCCTGACCGGTAGTTTCCCCATGTGCTGGAGAAATGCGAACATCACAGCGATCCCTAAAGGCTCTCCATCATCTGATGCCAGCAACTATAGACCAATCTCTATCACACCGTTACTTTCTAAGATCTTTGAACATGTTATTTCTGGTCGTCTCTCTCGTTACCTTGAACACTCTCATTTGATACCAGCTAATCAGTTTGCTTATCGGAAGAACCTAGGGACTACGGATGCGCTACTCACTATCTCTCATAAGATTCAGCAAGCTCTTGACTGTGGGCATGAAGCCAGGGTAGTCCAACTTGATTTCTCTGCAGCTTTTGACCGAGTCAACCATGCCGGTCTTCTCAGGAAGCTGCAATCTTTTGGTGTCGGTGGCCCGGTACTGTCCATCTTGACTCAATTTTTGACCCACCGCACCCACCGTGTGTGCGTTGATAGTTGCTACAGTGACTGGTACAGCGTCCACTCAGGTGTTCCCCAGGGTAGCGTACTGGGACCTCTGCTGTTCAATGTCTACACTTCCGATCTACTACAAATCACTAGCAATCCTATTTACGGATATGCAGATGATGTGACACTTGTTGCTACTGTTGAGTCACCGAATTCACGTCTTGATGTTAGTACATCCCTGAATGAGGATCTCAGACGTATATCTGACTGGTGTCGCACCTGGAACATGAAACTGAATGCATCAAAATCAAAATGCTTGTGTATTTCACGCTCTCGCACGCTAAATCCCCTTCACGGCCCTCTGCTTGTTGATGGCGCGCCTCTGACAGTATGTGATGAGCTTGATATTTTGGGTGTCAGATTCGACTCAAAACTGCCTTTTGAACGGCACATCAGGCGTCTTGTCAGTTCTGCCTCGCAAAAGCTTGGCGTTGTGAGGAAGGCTTACCGGATTTTTGGTGACCAGTCTATCTCTGCCAGCTGCTTCCGGTGTTTTATTCTTCCACTGCTGGAGTATTGTGCTCCTGTGTGGTCTTCTGCAGCTGTGTCCCACCTCCGTCTCATTGACAGAGTTGTCTCCTCCGCTAGGTTCCTCTGTGGTGGCGAAGCAGCTTGGGATCTTGGTCACCGACGCAATGTCAGCAGTGTCTGCATGCTATATAAGATCCATGCCAACCAGCTTCACCCGCTGAATGCCTCCATCCCAAATGCATTTGTGCCCACCAGAAACACTCGACTTGCGTCAAATTCACATGCGCGCTGCTTACAGCAGGTTAGGTGTCACACCAGTCTAGTCAATTAAACTCTGGTTGCTTTTGCAGCTATACCGGTGATAAATTATGTAACTATACCTGTGATTTTATACCATCAAGTTTTAAGTAGTTATACTACATTTACTCGTGTTGTCTGACATATATTAAATAAGTCAGATTGTTGATTTTTTTTGTTGAATTTTTTTGTGAGTTTTAATAATTCTCAGTTCGTTGAGGCGTTCTTTATAATTGTTTAACCTATTTTCTCCTCCTGCTCTGATTTCATCCTACTATTGTGGTAATTGCTTTTCCTTTCTTCTTTCTACGGTCAAGGTGGGTGGGGGTTGTCATCTGGCAACTTATAGCGCTTGCGCTCGTCCCACTCTGCCTTCTCCGTTATGTTTAATAATAATAATAAAAGTGATAATGATAATGACTGGTGGCGCCGACGTGTGGTAATGACTTGTAGTAACATTTTTTAGTAATATATTAAGACAAGCGTACACTAGAAGCCGCCCCTTCAAAGTAGATAACCGACTAGACAATCAGTAGAACCAAAACAAATGAGTAGCGATACTTTAACAGAAAATTCACCGAGTTGTTGCAATTACGTTTATGGTCAGAAATTTGCATCACTTATAGAAGTAAAGTCAAATATTTTTCCGTCACATCAGGGAACTCTATGAACTGTTCAAAGTGAATAAACAGAATTAAGTATAAAAAAAAAATATGTATATATATATATATATATATATATATATATATATATATATATATATATATATATATATATATATATATATATATATATATATATATATATATATATATATATATATATATATATATATATATATATATATATATATATATATATATATATATATATATATATATATATATATATATATATATATATATATATATATATATATATATATATATATATATATATATATATATATATATATATACCTCACCAGAAAAAAAATTTAAATCCGGTACATGATTATTCGAGATTTTAATTCCTGCCATAACGAAAATATTTGCATGTTATTGGTATGAAGATTAAGGTTTTCTTTTTCATATTTTTACCATAAAAATTTATTTTTATTTAGTGACAACATACATTCTTGTATCAGAGAGAGAGAGAGAGAGAGAGAGAGAGAGAGAGAGAGAGAGAGAGAGAGAGAGAGAGAGAGAGAGAGGAAGGTAGGAGAAAGGAAAGAGAGGGGGATCGTGAGGAGAAGGAGAGAGGGAGGGGAGGGGAAGGGAAGGAGAATGAGAAGAGGAGAAAAGTGAGGTGAAAATGAGAGTGAAGAGAAGGGAAAGGGAGTCAGTGTAAGGGAACCAGAGTGAAGGGAAGGGAAGGAGAGAGGGATGGTGAGGGGAAGGAAAGGAGAGAGGGTGAAGGGAAGGGAAGTTGGTGAAGGAAGGGAGGGAAAGATGGTGAGGGAAAAGGAAGGAAGAAGGTAGGTGGTGAGAGGAAGGAAGGAAGAGAGAGTGAAGGGAAGGAAGGGAAAAGGGGTGAGGGAAAGGGAGGGAGGAAGGGGGGGGGTGAGAGGAAGAGAAGGAGAGAGGGTGAAGGGAAGGGAAGGGATGGAAAGATGATAAAGGGAAGGAAGGAAGAGGATTGTGAGGGGAAGGGAGGGAAAGAGGGTGAGGGGGAGGGCGGGAGGGAAGGGGGAGGGAGGAGGGAGGGGGGAGGGGGGGGGGAAAGGAGAATTACGAGTATATTCACAGACGTATGTACCGCTCGATCCTTCTCGGCACCTTCATGGTGTTGTTGGGCAGTACTTCGTAAGGAACGTTGTACGCCTCCGAGAGCTTGTTGCTCGGAGCCAACGACTCGTCGGATCTCATGTACTTTTCAAAGAACTCAAAGCTGCTCAGATTCTCTTCTACACCGCAGGAAGAGGCCGCAGCCTGTGCGAGAGCGCTCGAGGTCTCCAGCACCGTTTCGCCTCGCCTCACGTTGTAGTTGAAGGCAGCTTCTTTGGGAGGCAAGCGCTGCTGCCTTCTGGCTTTATTGTACTCCGCGTCGACGTATCTCTGCACCAACCCTCCTCTACGGAGGCGAGACTAGCTCTTCTTGTCCGGATCCGTCAACTGTAGATGTCTTTCCAACATCAACTCGTTGATTTTTTTCACGATCGTACGGGCTAGACACGATTCTATGCTGGCACTCGTCCAGTTCGCGCTTCATTCGTCTGGCTCGCTCTTTCAGCTCCTCAGTCTTGGGCGCAAAACCCGCTGTGAAGACGGGAGCGCTAGATATGCAGCACTGCATGAAGTTAGTAAGGTTATCGAACAGGTAATTATTAATAGCGATGAGAGCAAACATTCTCCGTTCGGTCGTCTTGAGCTGGAGAGATAGTTTTTGCGCTTTTAATTCATCAAACAAGATCTCGTCGACTTCTTCCCAGGTTCTCGGTAGTTGGTTCTCGACGGAAGGCGGCGGCTTGTCGGCCATTTTTTATCAAAATCAACGATGAAGATGTTATTGAACCCCTCCACTGTACTCCTGTCAGTTATTATCTTTCTAATAATACCACTGGCTTGTCCGGTGAATGCTGCTCGTATATGTTCGGTCTCTGACGGCAAGAGACAACCTCTCTTCTTCAAATATGGAGGCGAAATGATATACCCAAAGGCGAGCTATGGCCTCTTATTTTGTTGAGGAGAGCTCTTTGAGGACGTCGTTTGGGTGGGGTGCTCTGATGCCAGACAAAATAAGTTGTTGGGAGAGAATGGTGAAGTTTTGGCTGAAAACGGCAAACTGATAAGGGCGACGGCGGACACCACCACAAGGTATTACAATTGTAAATCCGTCAATTCAGCTTCTATCAAGATAATTGACGATGTTTTTGAATTTTTTTTCAGAGCAAAGGCAGGAAATAGAAGATAATTTGTTCACAACATCTATTTGTTCAAGTGGGATAGAACCCTGAACGCGCCAGTTTGGGTTAGACACGTCCCCTCTGCCTCTTTCTCGGATCCGTCGGTGATAGACACGCAGGTGAGAGCGCCGTGGAGGTACTCGGAGCTATTTTCGGCTACGATAACAACCCCAGGAGAGCTTTCTAGTAGGCCTGAGAGAAGTACAGGATGTTGAGGGGCCACTTAGCTCCCGCAGCTGATTTTCTGCTGGCCGCTGAGAGCTGGGCGACATTTCAGCTGTCTAACGTCGTGCCTCAGCCTCAAACGCACAACAACGGCGAGTGGAAGAAGATAGAGGATCACGTAAGGACAGAATTTGATAAGAAGACGGTAAAATACGTAGAGACTGGGCTCATCCTTGACGAGAACGGCTAGACGGAGAAGATAGACGGGATTGTGCCCATTCCGAAGGGAATATACAAGAAGGTGATAGGGCGAAACGATGATAGAATACTCTACGAGGTGCGATAATTTTTCTCTTGATGAACATTTTTACTTAATAAAAGTTCTCTTGGCTCACACGGGTGTTTGATTCCATAGATACCATCTACCACTTGGCCGTATAACTCGAGCTCAAGCTCAGGCCTGAAGCAACAACTCAGGTTACTTTCACACGTTCCATCTACGACCGGCTGGCTCAAGTGGTGTCGCCAGCATCGTAATGCTTTTCATAAGTTTTATATTAACCTCCTGCATGAATCCTTTAATACCTTGGCATTATGTGTGTTGTGTCCTTAGGGGTGCCAAGAAGTTGAGGGTTAACTGTGTTTTTGCGTATTGCGTGTTGTTCTTTCGTTGTTGTGCTGCAGCCCCTGAAAACGCTGCGCAGTGTTTTGGTGTAAAAAGCTGTGCAGGTTTTTGATGTTCATCCGATCGACCCGTAAAAAGCTGCGCATGGTTTTGGTGCAAAGAGCTGCGCAGGTTTTTCGTGTAAAAAACTGTGCAATTTTTTCATGTTTATCCGATCGTTCCCTAAAAAAAGCTGTGCAGGGTTTTGGTGTAAGAAGCTGTGCAGGTTTTTGGTGTTCAGCCGATCGAGCCTTAAAAAGCTACGCAGGGTTTTGGTGTAAAAAGCTATGCAGGTTTTTGATGTTTATCCGATCGACTCCTAAAAATTTGCGCGGGGTTTTGGTGCAAAAAGCTGTGCAGGCTTTTGATGGTTAAAAAGGTCGGAAAAAATTATTCTGAAAATCCCAACGACACTGGCGACACCAGTTGAGCCGGGTCCGGGACGGAGAGGGTCACGCGCGCGCGGATGCAACCGGAGAGAGAAGCTCCGACCCCGACCCTCACTCTCCTCCCTCCCGTTACTAGAGTTGAATACAGGCTGTGCGCGCTCGCGACCGACACGCTAGCCATAGACGTGGTCATCGTGGGGACTACTCTAACGAACGAAAACGTGTGAGACCTAATCAACAGTTACAAGACAATGTTTGGCAGCTTCACCCATACGGATTTTGGGGCGTTAAGATCGATCGTGTGTATAACCAACCACAATGATAAACACGGCCAACGCCGAACACGAAGGAATCTCGGGAGAAGAAACCAGAAAAGAAGGGAGTGGCGAGAATGAACCTTATAAAGAGTTCCTGATGAAATATTTAAACGAGCTTCTTCAAAGATGCAATACATAAACTCAGCCATTTACGAGCACGTGGCCTCGAGAACGATGAATTCGTACGGCCAACTTCTAAAATTAGAAGGAGAAAAGGTCATTGATGTGGGGAAGGCCAACTATAGTAAGAGCGGGAGGAGAAGAAGGCAAGAAATCCGAAAAGGCTGACTGACATCCAACTGAGTTCACCTAGAGACTATAAAATCGACGCTTTCGCCGCTTCTGACAGAGATTGAAGAGAAGAGTATATAAGAAAGGGGGAAGGAAACCGATTTATCATTCGCGTTTTTTTCGCTGTCAAAGAAGAAGCTCTTCCTTTTACAGCAGCAGTCATCCGTCCAATCATGCCTTTGGCCAGGTTTAACGGAAGCGACGGACTCTTTGGGTTGATCACTAGTCTGATCAATGATCGTCTGAAACAGGACACAGGAGTGTCATGGACAGGAGTTCATGGACACACATAAATACGTTGAAGGAGGATAATCTAGTAGCTCTGGCAAAAGTATTGGGAGAAGAATGCGACATTTTTAAACACACTGATAAGGAGGAATACAATAGCAAACTTCTCGACTTTGACTATATGTTCGGGAGCGCTTCAAAAGTTGATAGATGCGGGGTACATTGGCATCGAATGGAAGCATTGCGGCGGCGACAAGAAAAAGAAAAAAATTAGAAACTAATCAAGTAACCTTCAACAGCTTCAAGCGGCTGGTGGAAGAGGCGACCCGAAACAGCAGCATTAACACCATTAGTAATAGTAATAGTAATAGTAGTAGTAGTAGTAGTAGTAGTAGTAGTAGTAGTAGTAGTAGTAGTAGTAGTAGTAGTAGTAGTAGTAGTCGTCTTAGCTCTTCGTACGTACCTCCTCAGCAGCGATCTGCTGTCAGTTTGTTATTTTTTATATCGACAAGTTGGCCAAAAAGAACTTAACAATGTTCCCGGAGATTAACCTGATGACATTTGTATGCAACAGAGTCTATAGCGGCTTGAACCTAGTCTCTGATACCAAGACCTTGCCCGTTAAACCGACGAGGAAGCGAAACGGTAGCAGTAGCAACGTTTGGTGTTAACTACGATACAACTTTTACACCAACGTGATGAACGAAGACTCCATCGCCTTTGCCGTGAACGAGATGGGCATCGACGAAAGTTGTCTAAACAAGAGTACGAGAGTGAAGGTGCTGTTTGCTATGAGGGACGCTGTCGACACCAATAATGAGTGGGCTTCGTGCCCCCTGTTACACGTCGGAACCAACTTCAAGACGGGTGAGATCTCCCAGAGCTTCTACAATAACATAACATACGGTGATCGAAAGACGTCTGTGGCGTTTACTCACAAAAGAACCCGACCCTCGAGATACCCGCCAAACTTCAAGAAGCCGAGGTCATCGTTAGATCTTCTCTAAAAGAAGCCAACAAACTGTACATTGCCAAACAGAGAGTCAGCGACTCACGAACTGTGAATCTAGCTTTCTGTCACCCCAAGGCGAGAATGAGACATCTCTTTATGGCGAGGCCACTGCCTCGCCGAATGGAGTTCCAAGAGTGGCCATTATGTAGATAGATTCATTGTCTTTATACAAAAACCTGCGAAGAGCGTCACCTGAACAAATGTCAGAAGACAGGACAAAGATTGTCTATTTTAGACTTATACCAGGAGACACTCGGACACTGTTGAAAAAAAATGTAAGCCTTCTGTTCGCTGTATCTCTTGGAACGAGAGATCAACGATCCCTTGAGGAGGTCCGCCGCGGCGAAGGCTATCGTGTCTAGATACAGCGACATGAAGTCGTGTTGGGACGGCAATGTTAGCAAACGGACATCCGCCGAAGGGTACGAGATACTGTGTCGGGATCCACTAGAGGACGCCAAGACGACGTGAAGGTGTCCGTCTAGGACGTAACCGGCGGCGAAGACGAACAGGAGAAGGTGACTAAAACCTTAAAGCTCATGGGTCCGTGGGGACCCAAGAAGGATATTAGATTCATATCAAGAGAGAAGAACAGGGCTAGAGTGGACGTGGATCCGTGCTACGAGCGTTATTACGAGTTCTATAGGCGTGTATCTCTGTTCAGTCTTGCCAAATTGACATCCGATACGTACGAAGACAGTAGAAAGGATCTAGTTGACGAGCTGTTTGAAACGCCTGCCGCGATCACAGAAGACAGGAGCCTAATGAGTCTGACGAACTGATCCAAGTTCACCAAAGAAGTCCTCGACTTAGACACATACAGCAAGTGCATAACCCTAGTGAAGGATTTCAGCTGCAACAGGAGCGACTTCTATGCGTCTTCGAAAAGGGAGAGATCAAAAAAGCACTTTCTGCTGCCGCTGTACTTTTAAAGTGCATCGCGGAGCGTTACCGGCTGGACTTAACAGATAGAATGGTGATGGGCACCGACACAGTCATCGATGAAGATCTCCACTTCAGAGCTATATTGGAAACGAGCGTCATAGAACAGTGGTGGACAAGACTATTCCCTGACAAGATTAAAGAAGACCTCAACGACGTAGTAGGTCAATTGAAGGCGGACCCGTTTGAAAGCATAAAAAAACATATTCGAGGTCGAATTGGATCCTAGCCCGTAATCTTATGAATTGATGGGCGTAACTCTAATAAAGGAGTTGAATGCATCTGGGAGAGGAGGAGCCATTCTCCCTTCCAGGAGGGGGCCAGTAACCATATACTCGAAGACGCATATCGAGGAGGGTCTGTCTAACACATCAAAGAATATGGAAAATGTTATAACGAGTTACTTTGGAAAGGAGATCCTCGCAGCCAACTGAGACAAAAGAAAAAAAGATGGAAGAAGAAAAGCTGAAGATACCGTATTGGTTTCATTGGGTATTTAATTTTTCTGATAGTGTTTTCTGTGCTCGTCTTGATAGAAAAGACTGTCTTATTCTTCTTCTTTCAGTGGAGAGAAAAAGACAACACATAAACAAAAAGATGGCGTTGCAGGCTCTTCTTCCTACTTGAAAAGTGCAATAGGCATAGATGACGGTTTTTTGTGATGGCGTCCAAAGAAGAAATAGTTGAAGGGAACAGAAAAAACACCTCTGGAATCGGTTTTCCAGAAATGTGGGAGGATGTTACTGATCAACAAGGTCGATAATGTGTTAACTCCTCAGATCGAAGAAATAATATTGGAGAACCATCGCTGCCAACAGTGATGCCATCGATACTTTGATAGAAGACGAAGTGAATAAACAAACCACATTGACCAAGAGCACTTGACGTTGCCACAGAACATGGCATGTTGCAGAGCAACCTACTCGAAAAAGTATTCTCCGATTTTAAAAATAACACTGATGCTAACAAACTGATGTCCAAGACGGACAGGACGCGGGCGTGGCCAAAATTAAGACTTTGGATATGTATTACGAGGACAGAGAGAACCCGGATTCGGACGTATTCGTGTGGACCGTGCAAGAAGACGTAGTGTCCCTCGACACTATTTTATTTGGATTTAGACTATGTGTCCTGTTTTCTGAATGTGAAGAATCACTACAAAGATAACGCCTATTTTGGTTAGTCGATGTCTCTAGAAACAGAGTAGTTCCTATAGACAACGAATTACTTCGTGCGGATGTAGGGGCTGTAGCGCCCAAGTCTGTCCCCTCTTTGACGATAAAGATACCCGTTAAACCGCAAGAGATAAACCACTTCTGAAATAGTACAGCCTCCTGAAAAAGACGGTGATGATGACGAAGACGACATAGGAACTCCTGCTACTAGGGCCTTGCTAGTTAATAAAACAGAACCTAAGGGACTGTCTTAGAATAATATTGTATATTGTTTCTTGTTGAACTATAAAAACAACATTTTGTAAAACATTTATGTTTTTTATTGCTCTTTTTCTACTGCTGAGAAGAATACAGAAAAGACCCTTTGATTACTATATTTGTAATCTAATCTAATCCAAACTCCCTCGACACTATTAGTTTGGATTTAGACTATGTGTCCTGTTTTCTGAATGTGAAGAATCACTACAAAGATAACGCCTATTTAGGTTAGTCGATGTCTCTAGAAACAGAATAGTTCCTATAGACAACGAATTACTTCGTGCGGATGTAGGGGCTGTAGCGCCCAAGTCTGTCCCCTCTTTGACGATAAAGATACCCGTTAAACCGCAAGAGATAAACCACTTCTGAAATAGTACAGCCTCCTGAAAAAGACGGTGATGATGACGAAGACGACATAGGAATTCCTGCTACTAGGGCCTTGCTAGTTAATAAAACAGAACCTAAGGGACTGTCTTAGAATAATATTGTATATTGTTTCTTGTTGAACTATAAAAACAACATTTTGTAAAACATTTATGTTTTTTATTGCTCTTTTTCTACTGCTGAGAAGAATACAGAAAAGACCCTTTGATTACTATATTTGTAATCTAATCTAATCCAAACTCCCTCGACACTATTAGTTTGGATTTAGACTATGTGTCCTGTTTTCTGAATGTGAAGAATCACTACAAAGATAACGCCTATTTAGGTTAGTCGATGTCTCTAGAAACAGAGTAGTTCCTATAGACAACGAATTACTTCGTGCGGATGTAGGGGCTGTAGCGCCCAAGTCTGTCCCCTCTTTGACGATAAAGATACCCGTTAAACCGCAAGAGATAAACCACTTCTGAAATAGTAC
The DNA here is from genome assembly GCF_035594125.1 of Scylla paramamosain. Classification (NCBI taxonomy): domain Eukaryota; kingdom Metazoa; phylum Arthropoda; class Malacostraca; order Decapoda; family Portunidae; genus Scylla; species Scylla paramamosain. The sequence continues at coordinate 26,993,280 of NC_087152.1, read as the reverse complement.
AGCCTCCTGAAAAAGACGGTGATGATGACGAAGACGACATAGGAACTCCTGCTACTAGGGCCTTGCTAGTTAATAAAACAGAACCTAAGGGACTGTCTTAGAATAATATTGTATATTGTTTCTTGTTGAACTATAAAAACAACATTTTGTAAAACATTTATGTTTTTTATTGCTCTTTTTCTACTGCTGAGAAGAATACAGAAAAGACCCTTTGATTACTATATTTGTAATCTAATCTAATCCAAACTCCCTCGACACTATTAGTTTGGATTTAGACTATGTATCCTGTTTTCTGAATGTGAAGAATCACTACAAAGATAACGCCTATTTAGGTTAGTCGATGTCTCTAGAAACAGAATAGTTCCTATAGACAACGAATTACTTCGTGCGGATGTAGGGGCTGTAGCGCCCAAGTCTGTCCCCTCTTTGACGATAAAGATACCCGTTAAACCGCAAGAGATAAACCACTTCTGAAATAGTACAGCCTCCTGAAAAAGACGGTGATGATGACGAAGACGACATAGGAACTCCTTCTACTAGGGCCTTGCTAGTTAATAAAACAGAACCTAAGGGACTGTCTTAGAATAATATTGTATATTGTTTCTTGTTGAACTATAAAAACAACATTTTGTAAAACATTTATGTTTTTTATTGCTCTTTTTCTACTGCTGAGAAGAATACAGAAAAGACCCTTTGATTACTATATTTGTAATCTAATCTAATCCAAACTCCCTCGACACTATTAGTTTGGATTTAGACTATGTGTCCTGTTTTCTGAATGTGAAGAATCACTACAAAGATAACGCCTATTTAGGTTAGTCGATGTCTCTAGAAACAGAGTAGTTCCTATAGACAACGAATTACTTCGTGCGGATGTAGGGGCTGTAGCGCCCAAGTCTGTCCCCTCTTTGACGATAAAGATACCCGTTAAACCGCAAGAGATAAACCACTTCTGAAATAGTACAGCCTCCTGAAAAAGACGGTGATGATGACGAAGACGACATAGGAACTCCTTCCACTAGGGCCTTGCTAGTTAATAAAACAGAACCTAAGGGATTGTCTTAGAATAATATTGTATATTGTTTCTTGTTGAACTATAAAAACAGCATTTTGTAAAACATTTATGTTTTTTATTGCTCTTTTTCTACTGCTGAGAAGAATACAGAAAAGACCCTTTGATTACTATATTTGTAATCTAATCTAATCCAAACTTTTACACGGGCAATAGTATCAACCTTAACAGCATACGAGGATTCATGAACAAGAGACAGTACAAGAACATGATTGATTAGGTCAACGAGCCCGCATCCGACGACAACGCTTCGGAAAAAACCAAGGACTACATCATTTCAGCACTTACTGACGCTCTGGTGAGCACTCTGGAAGAGAGAGACACACTCAAGCATTCTATTGAAAGTCAGCGTTCCATCTTGCCCAAGACGGAAACTTCCAAGCTCGCTGATAAGCTGGTTAACGTAAAGTGAGACATTGTCGACTTTACGTCTAAGAAGGCAGAGAGTCTGACGTTCATGTCCGATGTCGACAGGATGGCTATATACAGACACGAGAGCGTATTTAATCGGAGATTGATCCCGTCAAACTCGAAAAACGGCACCGATGATCTTGGGCCTTTTCCGGGTTAACGTTGGGACGCACAGATGCATTCAACGGTTCACCTCCATCCCAGGCCCGGCTCAAAATGCGTCGCCGGTATCGTTGGTTATTATGTAAATATCTATTGATTTATGTTCTGAAAAAGCCCAGTGATACCGGCGACGCCAGTTGAGCCGGGCCCGGGACGGAGAGGGTCACGCGCGCGTGGATGTATCCGGAGTCTAGCAATCGGAGGGAGGAGAGTGAGGGCCGGGGGTTGGAGCTTCTCTCTCTGGTTGCATCCCCGCGCGCATGACCCTCTTCGTCCCAGGCCCGGCTCTAAAGGCGTCGCCGGTATTGTTGAGCTTTTCTTTTCTACACCAAAAACCTTGTGCAGCTTTTTTAGGGTTGATCAGATGAACATCAAAAACCTGTACAGCTTTTTTAGAGTTGATCAGATGAACATCAAAAACCTGTACAGCTTTTTATACCAAAAACCCTGCACAGCTTTTTAGAGGTAAAGTTAACCGTGCTGAGAGAGAGAGACTCAGGAGATAGAGAGAGGCAGAGCGAGAGTGGAATAGAAAAAGCTGTGCAGGTTTTTGATAGTTAAAATATTCTTTTGGGAAGCTCAACGATACCGGCGATACCAGTTGAGCCGGGTCCGGGACGGAGGGTTACGCGCGCGGATGTAACCGGAGAAAATTTTCGGGCAAGGAGGGTTCGTGCTTGGGCTGCCTCCAACTTAACGTCGGGACACACAGATGCATTCAACGGTTTACCTCCATCCCAGTCCCGGCTGAAAAGGCGTGGCCGGTATTTTTGGTTAATATATAAATTTCTATTGGCCCGGGACGGATGGTCACACGCGCGGATGTAACCGGAGAGAATTCTCGGAGCAAGGAGGGCCGGCTCCAAGTTAACGTGGGACACACAGATGCATTCAACGGTTCACCTCCATCCCAGGCCCCGCTCAAAAGGCGTCGCTGGTATCATTGAGCTTTTCAAAACATTCGTATTAATACAAAAAAGCTGCGCAGCTTTTTTTGAGTTTGATGTGGTATGCTTAAAAAAGTTCTTCTGAAACGCCCAACAAAACCAGCGATACCTCTTGAACCGGGCCCGACAAGGGGTTGAGCTAGACCTCCCCTACCCGCTTCGAGCCCTCAGTTACCTCTGTTCCAGGCCCGGCTCAAGTGGTGTCGCCAGTTTCGTTGAGCTTTTAAGAAAGTTGATATGTAAATTTCTATTGATTGCTATTTTGAAAAGCTGAAGGAAACCTACGACGCCTGTTGATATGAGCCCGAGAAGGGTTTTGCACTGCGGTGTTGAACTGAGCAAACCTTTTGTTAACCTTTTGGGACCTTTTCCTAACAAGAAATTGTATTGCCTTTACCGCCTGGACGTTTTGCCTACGCACGCAATTCTCACAATCCTATTCTTGACCGTATCGGCCGTATCCCGGCGGAAGAAGAATCGTGAGAAAAGTGAAAAGGGGAGATGAGGAGGGAAAAGGAGGAGGAAATGGAGGGGAAGAAGATCGTACCAAAAGAGATCTTAGCCTTTGCCGAAGAGTACACAAAGCGTCTACTGATTGACGAGTACGTTGAGTGTGGGGTGAGCGATGCCATCGTGAAAGACCTTCCTCGCCCTCTCCTCCTTTACACCTACGCCTCCGACTACGAAAAGGCCTGCAACGGTATCGACTTTCCAAGATATGGCAATGTAGGAGACACCGTAAAAATATCATAGAATTTCTGATAAACAACTAGATACTGAGATATGTCAACAGCGCGCTGAGATCGGCCACTGCCGAGGGTGGCATGCTCAACAAGGTTGTGCGAGAAAAGATAATGAGGGACGCTGCCGAGACGACGGTTTCAGAAAGCGTCCTGCAGTGCGGCCGCTGAAGGAACGCGTCCTCTCCCAGCGCCTGCTGGACTACGAAAATAGAAACGTCTCGGCCGTTAACGAGGTCTGTGGAACGAAGCCGTTAACGACGTCACCGTGACCGGGAACGGTAGCAGCAGCGGTAGTAAGAACAAAAAGGTACACGGTATCTGCGCAGTCTACCCGCAACGTGGGGTTCATCGTTGACTTTTCTACCAAGAAGACCAGAGAGACCTACACTGAGTACATTCAAAGTAAATGCGGAAATAAGAAAGATTTTGTTCTCTTTTTCTGCAGACGACGGCAGTACTTTAATGATTTCAATAATTTGTCTGATGATGATGGGAGGAGAATAAAAAAAATGTAAAGTATATCTTTTTAATGAATAACGCCGTTTTACACATGAAATCGTTTAATTTTTAATTATTGGTTATAAGACAGACTCATTCATTTAATCTCTGTACTGCGCGTCAGGATGCGCACGGCACGTTTGGTGCACAGCACTGTAACCGAGGCGAATGCCACAATAACGACAGCGGCAAGAAATGTAATGTCTTCGCCGTTATCGTCGGTGTGAGAAGAGGAGACTGCGCGCCAAACGTCGAGTACGACAACATCATTGGGAGCGGTAGCTTGTTACAGCCACAACGAGATTTTTGCCTTGATGCAGCCATAACGAGATTGTTACCTCGATGCAGCCACAAGGAAAATGTAGTCTCGATGTATTAAAAACTAGATTGTTGCCTCGATGCAGTTGCAAGGAGAGGGTTGGTTCGATGCTGCAATAACGATATTGTTGCCTTGATGTAGCCACAACTAGCGCAGCTAGTTGTGCAGCAACGAGATTGTTATTTCGATGCAGCCACAACGAAGAGATTTACTCGATGCAGCAACAACATGATTGTTCCGTCATATACATCATTAAAGAGGGGGTTGGCTCCATGCAGCCACAACGAGGTTGTCGCCTCGATGCAAACACAATAAGCTTGCTGTTTTGAAGCAACCACAACGAAATTGTTGCCTTGACACAGCCACAAGGAGGGGGTTAAGTCTTTGCAGCCACAACGAGACTGTTGCTTCGATGCAGCCACAACGAGCTTGCTTGCAACCACAAATATGGGATTGGCTCGATTCAGACACAACGAGGTTGTTACCTCGATGAAGACACAATGAGCTTGCTGCCTCGATGTAGACACAACGAGATTCTTGCCTCGATGCAATTACAGCGAGTTTGCTGTCTCGATGCAGCCACAAAGAGATTGTTACCTCGATGAATTTACAAATGAGTTTGCTTGATGCAGCCAGAACGAGAATGTTGCCTCGATGAAAAAAAAAAAAAACGGAGGAGTTTGCTCGTTGTTCACACACAGACACAATGTTTTTGTTGCCTCCATGCAGCCATAACGAAGTTGTTGCCTCGATGCAGACACAACGAATGTGTTGGTTCAATGCAGTCACAACGAGATTGTTGCCACGATGGAGCCACAACAAGATGCAGACACAATGAGCTTGCTGCCTCGATGTAGATACAACAAGGTTCTTGTCTCGATGCAGTAACAACAAGATTGTTATTTCAATGCAGCCACATCGAAGGGGTTGGTTCGAGGCAGCCAAAACAAGACCACTACGAGGTTGTTGAATTTATGCAGCTACTACGAGATTATTGCCCCGATGCAACCACAGCAAAGTGGTTGGCTCGATGCAACCATAAGGAGATTGTTGCCTCGTTGCAGCCACAGCGAGATTGTTGCCTCGATGCAAGCACAACAAACCTATTTCCCCGATGTAGCTACAACGAGATTTTGCATTGATGCAACCTAAATGAGATATTTGCCTCTATGCAGTCACATTAAGATTCTTAATTCGATGCAGTTACAACGAGATTGGTGCGTCGATACAGGGGTTTGCTGGATGTAGCCACAAAGAGATTGTTACATTGATGCCTCCACAATGAGCTTGTTGCCTCGATGCAGCTACAAAGAGACTGTTGCCTCAAAGCAGCCACAAGGATTCAGCTACAAAAATTATTTTGGCTCTATGCAGCCACAACGAGCATGCTGTCTTGATGAATCTTTAAAGATGTTGGTTCGATGCAGTCAAAGCAGGACTGTTGCCTCGATGTAGCCAAAGCAAGGTTGCTGCCCCGATGCAGCTACAATGAGTTTGTTGCCACAATACAGCCACATCGAAGGGGCTAAAGCGATGCAGCCACAACGGAAGGTTGTTTCGATACAGCCACGACGAGATTAATGCATCGATGCAGCCATAACAAGATTGGTGCATTGATGCAAACACAGCGAGATTATTGCATCGATGCAGCTTCAACGAGGGGATTGGCTCGATGCATCAACAATAATATTGTTGCCTCAGTGAAGCCACAACAAGCACAACAACAGGCACAACAAGAAGTGGTTCTTTCGATGGAGCCACAAAGAAATTGTTGCTTCAATGCAGCCACAACGAAGGGGTTGGGCTCGATGCATCCACAAGGAGGGGGTTAGCTCGATGCAGGCACAACCTCGAAAACGGTTACAGCGATATTGCTGCTCAAGGCAGCCAAAAAGAGGGTGGTTGCTTCGATGCAGTCACAACAAAAGGGTTGGCTCGAAGCAGCCACAACAATATTGTTGTTTCGATACAGCTACAACGAATTTTTTTCCTCTATGCAGCCACAACGAGGAGGTTCACTTGTGGTCACAACGAGTTTGTTGCGTCGATGCACCTACAACGAAGGATATGTTTGCCTCGATACAACCACAATGAGAAAGTTGGCTAGATGCAGCCACGACGAGATTAATGCCTCGATGCAGCCACAATGAGATTGGTGCCTCGATTAAGACACAAAGAGATTGTTGCATCGATTAAGTCAAAACGAGAGGGTTGGCTCGATGCAACGACAAGGATATTGTTGCTTCGATCCCGACACAACGAGCTTGCTGCATTGATGCATTCACAACGAGATTGTTGCATCGATGCAGTCACAACAAAAGGGTTGGCTCGATGCAGCCATAAGGAGGGGGTTGGCTCAAAATAGCCAAAATAGAATTGTTGCCTCAAAGCAGCGACAACGAGCTTGATGCCTTGATGCAGCGTAAAAGAATGGGGTTGCAACCACAACGCGAATGTTCCCTCATTGCATCCACAATAAGCTTGCTGCCTCGATAAAGCCACAAAAAAATATTGTTGCCTCGATGCAACCACAACGAAAGTGACGTTATTAACAGGAACATATATTATAAGATTTTTTTGTTTGTTTGTTACCAAAACGCCAAAACAAATGAATAACATTCTACATGAAGAAATAGAACAAATTACCAAAAACGTATTTTGAGTGATTACCATAATATTACTGACAAAAACGAAAAAATGCATCCAAAGCACCCTGGAAGAAGAAGAAGAAGAAGAAAAAAAAAAAAGAACAATGATAAATAACGTGTAATATAAGAGTTTTATTTTGTGTTTGTCAAGTACCTAAACTCTAAGGTGCATGGAAATCATCTTTTATGTTAAAAGAAAACAAGATTACTAAAAACGTTTTGAGTGCTTTTCTTCTTCTTCTTACATACCAAAAGCTAAAAAGCATGTAAAATTCTGTATTAGAAAATAAAACAAAGTAAATCGTTTCTTTTGAGTATTTTTTATCTTACTTACAAAAACGTTAAAACCAATACTAAACACCTTCCTGGACCTAACAGAATAACTTTATCGAAAGCGTGTGTTTTGAGTGTTCTTGATCTTCTGAAGCATTAAAACGCGAAAAAAAAAAAAACACGTAAAGAACTCGAGATGGGGTAACGGGACGATGTTACCAGAAAGGTGTCATTTAGGTGTTTATGAGTGTATTTGGCGCCAAAAAGCTAAATACCATGTAAATCACTCTATATGGGAAACCAATTAACATTAACGCTAACTTATATTTTTTATTGTTAATGAGCTTGTTAGCTACCAAAACGGCAAAAAAAAATACATGACAGGTACCCAGTATGGGAAACGAAATGATATTAACAAAAACATGTATAATGAGTATTTTTCATTTTCATTTTCTGGAGCAGGACAACACTAACAAACATGTGTGTTTTGACTGTATGAAAACGCGAAAATGAAAGCAAAACACCATATATTGGGAAACGAGGCATTACCAGAAACGTGTCATTTGGGGTTTCATGAGTGAATTAGGTATTAAAACGGTAAAAAGCATATGTGAAACAAAACAACATTATCTAAAAAAAGGTTTTTTTGATTGTTGTTGAGCTTCTTACGTAGAAAAACGCTAAAACAGAACAACATTAACAAATACGCTTTTTTTTTTAACTTGTTATCAAAAAAGAATGCCAAAATACATATAGAGCATCCTATATAAGGTAACGAGTTACCAGAAACGATTCATATAAGCGAATCAGGCGCCAAAACGCTAAGAAAAAGCATGGAAAACAAAACACTATTATCGAAAACGTGTCTTTTACGAGTTTATTTGCCCGCTTGTTTACGTACCAAAACGCAAATACACATGGAGCTTTTTAGGCAACAAAGCGCTAGAAATGCATGCAAAGTACCCATTATGGGAGACAAAACAATATTAACAAAAACATATAATATGAGTGTTTTTTTTACTTTCTTATGTGTCAAAACGTTACAACGCATGAATAACACTGTCATATGGATAAACAGAACATCATTATAAAAAAAAAAAAACGTGTATTATGACCGATTCCCATCATTAAACAATGACTAAACCTACAAAATGCATATAAACCACCCTCTAAAAAGGATTCAGAACAAATTTCAGGAAAACGAGTAGTATCGGTTTTTTGAGCTTTTTAGGTAGGAAAAACCTAAAACTGCTAAAACTGCAAGCATCAAGCACGTTTTTTTTTGGGGGGGGTCATTTTTGTTTTCTTTTTCCATGAAGGTACATTGCTTGCAGTTTTAGAAGTTTTTGGTAATGCAGTTCTATCGCTCTAGAAAGACTATTTTGTGTGCGTTTTATACGAAAGAAGGTCCAAAACACTCTAAAGACACGATTTTGATAGTTATTTTGTTTTCCACTATAACGTGTTTTACATTATTTTTAGCGTTTTGGTAGATAAAAAGCAGAAATATAAAAACAGTTAAAACACATTTTTTTTTTGTACAATTTTATTGTTCTATAAAAGGTGCTTTCCATGCATTTTAGCGTCGAAAACACTCATAATATACGTTTTTAGCATTGTTGTGTTGATTCTTATTATATGCTGCTTTATGTGCATTTAGGCGATTTGGTGCCCAACATATTTTTAATCGTTTATAATACACATTTTTGGTTATGTTTTATTTATACATATAAAGTAGTATTTATGTGTATTAGCGTATTGGTAGCTAAGAAGGTGAAATACACTCAAATTATGCGTTTCTATTATTCTTGCTTCGTTTCCCATAATGGGTACTTTGCATGCATTTTAAGCGTTTTGGTACCTAACATGCTCAAACATACTCAAAATTTTATTATTTTTTTTTCATAATTTGATCTCTTTCTCTAGAAAGTTTGTCTTGTATGTATTGTAGCGTTCTTTTTTTTTTTTACATACGAACCTCAAAAACACTCAAAAGACAGGTTTTTTATAAAATTGTTTTGTTTTCCAATATAGCGTGTTTTCAAAACTTCGTAGCGTTTTGGTACGTAACAAGCTAACATTTACAGCACACGTTTTTAGTAAAGTTCTTTTGATTCTACAGGGTTTTTTTTCTTTTATGCGTTTAAACGTTTTTTTTTTTTTTTTACAAAAGCTCGAAAACACAAAAACAAAAAAAACAAAAACGATTTCAATAAAGGTATTTTGTTTTCATATATAGCGTGTTTTCCATCATTTTTGTCCATTTCAGCACGTAAAAAGCTGAAAAGCATTCAAAAGACACTTTTGTTTATATTGCTTTGTTTTACCAGTATAGAGCGTTTTTCTACCTGACAAATTTTTTGGTAATTTCGTTCTTTTCTCCATATCGAGTGTTATTAATGCATTTTAGTGTTTTGGCACTGAAGGAGCTGAAAATACTGATAATACAGGTTTATGTTAATATCTTTTCGTTCATAATACTGATAATACACGTTTATGTTAATATCTTTTCATGCATTTTTCCCGTTCTGGTACCTAAGAAACAGAAAAAACGCTCAAAATACAAATTTTCGTTAATGTTACTTTGTTTTTCTCTCATAGTATGTTTTCCATGCTTTTCATCGTTTTCGTGTTTAATACGCTCATAAAAACACAAATGGGACGTTTCTTGTAATAACATTTCCCCCATATGGAGTGCTTTGTAAGCATTTAAGCGATTTGATAGCTAACAAGTACAAAGACACTCGAAACACACGTTTATGTTAATGTTGTTCTCTTTCTCTAGAAAAAGTGTCTTGTATGCGTCTTAACGTTTTTATACAAAAGAAGCTCAAAAACACTTAAAAGACACAATTTTGATAAAGTTGTTTTGTTTTCATTATAAAGTGTATTCAATGCATGTAAGTGTTTTGGTACGCAAAAAGCTGAAAAACACAAAATACATATTTTTGGTTATACTTTTGGTTATCTTTTCATAAAAGGTGTTTCGCATGCACGTTAACGTTTTGGTAATTAACAAGCTCAAAAACACTCATTTTACATTTTTAGGATTGTTGTTCTGATTCTTCTTATACGCTGCTTTGTATTAATTTTGCCGTTTTGATCCCCAACATAACACATGTTATGTTAATACACGTTTTTAGGTAAGCTAATTCTGTTTATTCCTATAAAGTGGTATTCATGTGGTTTAGCGTCTTGGTAGCTAAAAAAGGTGAAAATCGCTCATATTACATCTTTCTGTTAATATCATTACATTTTCGATAATGGGTACGTTGCATTCGTTTTGATACCTAACATACTCAAAGACAGTAAAAATACACGTTTCTCTTAATGTTCTGTTTCTTCAGAAAATGTTTTTTTTTTTTTAGCGTTTATTTTTATGTAAGAAGCTAAAAAACATGAAAATACAATTTTTATAAATAAATAAATAAATAAATAAATGTGTGTGTGTGTGTATATATATATATATATATATATATATATATATATATATATATATATATATATATATATATATATATATATATATATATATATATATATATATATATATATATATATATATATATATATATATATATATATATATATATATATATATATATAATATAGCGGTTTTTTTTCCATGCATTTTAGCGTTTTCGTATGTAAGCTGAAAAGCAATCCAGAGACACGTTTTGGGTAATGTTTTTTTTTTTCTTTTACACATATAGTGTTCTTTGCATAGACGTTAGTGTTTTGATATCCAACAAGCCCCCCCAAAAAAACACGTATTAAAAGTTTTTAGTATTGTCGTTCAAATTCTTCTTATAGGGTGCTCTGAATTCATTTTTACGTTTTCTTTATTAGAATTGTGATATTCATTCATAATACACATTTTTGATAATGTTTGCATGTGCCTTTTATGGTTTTAGTGCCTAACAAACTGTAAAATACTGAAAATACACGTTTTTGATTTTTTTTCCCATATATTCTTTTTTTTTCAATGTTTTTTTTTTTTTTATCGTTTTGCTGCTTAATGCGCCCATAAACACACAAATGAAACGTTTCAAGGATTATCGTGCCTATGCTTCATGTGGTGTGATCTGCATGCATTTAAAAAAAAAGTCAAAAAATACGTCTTTAGTGAAATTTCTCCAGAAAGGGTGTTTTGTGTGCGTTTTAGCGTTTTTATACAAAAGTAGCTCAAAACACTTGAGAACACACGATTTCCATAAATTTGATTTTTTTCTCTTTTTAGTATTATTTGTTTTCATGTTCTTTTTTTTTTAGTGTTTTTTTAACAAAATAATGAAGGTTTCAGCTTCTCACGTACTAAAACGCTAAAAAAAAAAAAAGACACCGAAAACACGCAGTATTAAAAATAAGTAAATGAAAATCTTGTCTTTACAAAGCTTTTTTTTTGAGTTCCTTTCGTACAAAAACGTTAAATCGATTACAGAACACCCTATCTGCAGAATTAGAACAATATTATATAAAAAAAAAATGTGTTTTCAGTGTTTTTGAGCTTGTTAGGTATAACGACGTCAAAATGCCTCGATCCAGCCGCAAAGACAGCCTCGATGCAACCACAACGAGTTTATTGCCTCGATGCAACAACAACGAGGTTAATGCCTCGATTCACCCATAAAGAGATTGTTGCCTCTGTGCAGCCACAAAGAGATTGTTGCCTCGATGCAGCTACAACGAAGGGGTTAACTCGATGCAGCCACAACGAGATAGTTGCCTCAATGCAACTACAACAAGGGGGTTGGGTCGATGTAGCCACAACGAGATTGTTGGCTAAAGGCAGCCACAACGAGCTTGCAACCTCGATGCACAATGAGATTGGTGCCTCGATTAAGACAGAACGAGATTGTTGCCTCGATTAAGTCAAAACGAGAGGGTTGGCTCGATACAACGACAAAAATATTGTTGCTTCGATCTAGACACAACGAGCTTGCTGCATTGATGCATTCACAACGAGATTGTTGCATCGATGCGGTCACAACAAAAGCGTTGGCTCGATGCAGCTATAAGGAGGGGGTTGGCTCAAAATAGCCAAAATGAAATTGTTGCCTCAAAGCAGCCACAACGAGCTTGATGCCTTAATGCAGCGAAAAAGAGTGGGATTGCAACCACAACGCGAATGTTCCCTCAATGCATCCACAATAAGCTTGCTGCCTCGATAAAGCCACAAAAAGATTGTTGCCTCGATGCAACCATAACGAAAGTGACGTTATTAACAGGAACATATATTATGAATTTTTTTTGTTTGTTTGGTACCAAAACGCCAAAACACATGAATAGCATTCTATGTGAAGAAATAGAACAACATTACCAAAAACAAATATTACTGACCAAAACGAGAAAATGCATCTAAAGCACCCTGGAAGAAGAAGAAAAAAGAAGAAATAAAAAAAAAAAGAACAATGATAAATAACGTGTAATCTAAGAGTTTTTTGCGTTTGTCAAGTACCGAAACTCTAAATTGCATGGAAATCATCTTTTATGTTAAAAGAAAACAAGATAAAAAAAAACGTGTCTTTTGACTGCTTTTCTTCTTCTTACATAACAAAAGCTAAAAAGTATGTAAAATTCTGTATTAGAAAAGAAAACAATGTAAATCGTGTCTTTTGAGGATTTTTTATCTTACAAAAACGTTAAAACCAATACTAAACACCTTTCTGGATGTAACAGAATAACTTTACCGAAAGCGTGTGTTTTGAGTGTTCTTGATCTTCTGAAGCATTAAAACGCAAAAAAAAAAAAAAAAAAAAAAACATGTAAAGAAACCGAGATGGGGTAAGAAGATGATATTACCAGAAAGGTGTGACTTGGGTGTTTATGAGTGTATTTGGCGCGAAAAAGCTAAGTACCATGTAAAGCACTCTATACGGGAAACCAATTAACATTAACGAAAACTTATATTTTTGATTGTTATTGAGCTTGTTTGTTACCAAAACGGCAAAAAAAAAAAAAATACATGGCTGGTACCCAGTATGGTAAACGAAATGATATCAACAAAAACATGTATAATGAGTATTTTTCAGCTTCTTAGGTACAAAAACGGTAAAATACATGAATAGCACTCAGTATGGAGAAACATTACCAAAAACATCTATCATGAGTAATCACAACCATGTTAGGAACAAAAATGACAAAATGAATTGATAGCAAAATGCAAAAATGCAAAAAAAGTGTAATATTGGTGTTTTTGGGCTTATCAGGTAATAAAACACTGCAAGCAAAGAAAAAAAAAACTACAATACCAAAACGTTGTTTCAAGTACTTTTTTCCAGTTTTTACGTACCGAAACCTTGAAAAAAAAAACCCTGTACTGGAAAACACAACTTCATCAAAATCGTATCTCTAGATTGTTTTTGAGCTTCTTACGTACTAAAACATTTAAAAACGTAAAAAAGACACCTTTTCTGGAGCAGGAGAACATTAACAAACATGTGTGTTTTGACTGTAGCAAAACGCGAAAATAAAAGCAAAGCACCATATATTGGCTAACGAGACATTACCAGAAACGTGTCATTTGGGGTTTCATGAGTGAATTAGGTATTAAAACGGTAAAAAGCATATGTGAAACAAAACAACATTATCTAAAAAAAAGTTTTTTGATTGTTGTTGAGCTTCTTACATAGAAAACATTAAAACAAAAGAACATTAACAAATACGCTTTTTTTTTAACTTGTTATGTAAAAAGAATGCCAAAATACATATAAAGCATCCTATATAAGATAACGAGTCGAAATTACTAGAAACGATTCATATAAGCGAATCAGGCACCAAAACGCTAAGAAAAAGCATGGAAAACAAAACACTAATATCGAAAACGTGTCTTTTGCGGGTTTATTAGCCCGCTTGTTTACATACCAAAATGCAAATACACATGGAGCTTTTTAGGCAACAAAGCACTAAAAATGCATGCAAAGTACCCATTATGGGAGACAAAACAATATTAACAAAAACGTATAATGTGAGTGTTTTTTTTTACCTTCTTATGTGTCAAAACGATACAACACATGAATAACACTATTATATGGATAAACAAAACAGCATTATAATAAAAAAAAACATGTATTATGACCGATTACCACCATTAAATAATGACTAAACCAACAAAATGCATACAAACCACCCTATGAAAAGGATTCAGAACAAATTTCATTAAAACGAGTAGTATCGGTTTTTTGAGCTTTTTAGGTAGGAAAAACGCTAAAACTGCAAGCAATGCACCTTCATGGAAAAAAAAAAACAAAAATGACAAAAAAACGTGTGTTTTAAGTACTTTTCAGCTTCTTACGTACTAAAACGCTAAAAAAAAACACCGAAAACACGCAATATGAAATGAAAATGAAAATCTTGTCTTTACAAAGTTTTTTTTTTTTAGCTTCTTTCGTACGAAAACGTTAAATCGATTACAAAACACCCTGTCTGCAGAATTAGAATAATATTATAAAAAAAAATATGTTTTCAGTGTTTTTGAGCTTGTTAGGTATAACGACGTCAAAATGTCTCGATCCAGCCGCAAACACAGCCTCAATGCAACCACAACGAGATTATTGCCTCGATGCCGCAACAACTCGATGCACCCACTAAGACATTTTTGCCTCTGTGCAGCCACAAAGAGATTGTTGCCTCGATGCAGCTACAACGAAGGGGTTAACTCGACGCAGCCACAACGAGATAGTTGCCTCAATGCAACTGCAACGAGGGGGTTGGGTCGATGTAGCCAGAACGAGATAGTTGGCTAAAAGCGATGCTAAAAAACGGTGTACAAGTGACCAGCTGGCTTGGATTCGACGCCAGGAGCGGCCAATAACAAAACACAAGCGCTAAGCACAACACTCCACCATATGGCAAATACAACAAATATATTACATATTACAGATTATAGGTTACATTTTGCGAACAAGTTTATCAAAATTGTGTCTTTTGAGTGTTTTTGACCTTCTCGTACAGAATCTCTAAAACGCATACAAAAACCCGCTTTCTAAAAAAAAAAAACATTACTAAAAAACGTATGTTTTTATATTGTTTTTGAACATGGTAGGTACCAAAACACCAAAATGCATGCAAATCACCCTATATGGGGTAATGACACTATATTTCCAGAACCGTGTCATTTGCGTGTCTATGAGCGAATTAGCACAAGAACATTAAAGACGTGTCATTTGAGTGTTTTTGAGCTAAAAATATACGAAAAGTACCTATTAGATGAAACGTAAGGATGATTTTTTTTTCAGTTCCTTAGGTACCTCTAAAAACACTCTAAAAACTCTATATGGAGAAACAGAACATTACGAGTATCAAAAAAACGTCTATTATGAGTCATCACCACAATATTACGAACCAAAACGTAAAAGTGCATGCAAAGTACCCTATAAAAAGAATCAGAACAACAATGCTAAAAACGCGTATTATGAGTATTTTTGGGCTTGTCAGATACAAAATAACAATAAAGTGCATTTAAAGCACCTTATATGGGAAAAGAAAACATTACCAAAAACATGTGTTTTGAGTGTTTTTTCACCTTTCTGCGTACCAAAACTCTAAATATCGTGGAAAACACGTTATATTGGAAAACAAAAACTAAACAAAACGAAAAAAAAAAAAAATCGAAGTCGTGCATTGTGAGAGTTTTTGAGTTTCTTTCTTACAAAAACTCTAAAAGGCATACAAAACGCCCTTTCTAAAAAAAAAAAAAATAGTTCAACATTATCAAATACGTGTGTTTTGAGTGTTTTTGAAGTTGTTAAGTATGAAAACACCAAAATGCATGTAAAGCACCATACATGGGATAACGAGATGACATTAACAGAAACGTGTCATTTTGGTGCATCAAAACGCTAAAAAGAATAGAAAATACTGCATATGGAAAATAAATAACATTTTCGAAATCGTGTCTTTTGAGTGTTCTTGAGCTTTTTTTACGTACCAAAACGCTAAAACACATAAAAACACCCTTCAGAAAAAAAAAGTAGAACAACTTTATGAAAAACGTGTATTTTGAGTGTCATTGATCTTGTTAGGTACCAAAACGCTTAAAAATGCATGCAAACTACCCAATGTGTGAAACGAAATGATATTCACAGAAACATAATTATTATGAATATGTTTTTAGCTTCTTAGCTATCAAAACGCTAAAACACATGAATATATTTTTATATGGATGAGCAGAACAACATTACCAAAAACGTGTATTATGAGTGATCACCACGATGTTAGGAACTAAAACGCCAAAAGGCATGTAAACCACGCTATAAAAAGAATCAGGACAACAATGCTTAAAACGTGTAATGATCTTGTTAGGTAGCAGAACGTTAAAGTGCATACAAAGCATCATTTATGGGAAAATAAAACAATATTACCATAAACATGTGTTTGAGCTTTTATTAGCTTCTTACGTACCAATACGCTAAAAAGCATGGAAAATGCATTTAAAAAAAAAAAAAAGATCGTGTCATTTGAGTGTTTTTGACCTTCTTTCATACGAAATCTCCAAGACGCACACAAAATACCCATTCTAGAGACACAGAACAAAACATGTGTTTTGAGTGTTTTTTAAACTGATAGGTATCAAAACGCAAAAATGCATTCGAAGTCCCCTATATGGGGTAACGAAACGATATTACCAAAAACGTGTCATTTGAGTTTTTATGAGCTTATTAAACACCAAAACGCTAAAAAAAAAAAACGTGTCTTTTGAATGTTTTTGAGCTTGTTAGGTACGAAAACGCTAACACACTTGAAGAGGACTCTATATAGAGAAAGAGAACAACATTACCAAAAAGATGTATTATGAGTGATTACCACAATGTTATAGACCAAAACGCGAAAAATGTATGCAAATCATCCTATAAGAAGAATCGGAACAACAATTCTAAAAACGTGTTATGTGAGTGTTTTTGAGCTTATCCAATACCAAAATGCTAAAGTAAATGCAAAACACCTTATATGGGAAAAGAAAATATTATTGCCAAAAACATGTCTTTTCAGTGATTTTGAGTGATTTACGCAAAAAAAAAAAAAAAACCGCTATTTTGGAGATCAAACAACTTTATCAAAATTGTGTCTTTTGAATGTTTTTGAGCTTCTACAAAAACGGAAAAAAACACATAAAACACCCATTCTGGAAAAATAGAATACAAATAAAAAAAAATAAAACAACAGTAAAAGAAATGTGTGTTTTTTGAGGTTGTTAGGTCCCGAAACGGCAAAACACCCTATATGAGTTAAAGAGACGATATTACCAGAAACGTGATATTAGAGTGTTTATGTGCGCATCAGGCACAAAAATGCTAGGAATGGAAATCACCCTATATGAGAATCTAAAACAATTATTATCAAAAATGTTTCTTTTGAGTGTTTTAAGGCTTTTTTATATACGAAAAAAAGTAAAAACACATGCAAAACACTTTACTGAGAAACAAAAACAACATTATGAAAAACGAGAATTTTAAATGTCTTTGAGCTTGTTAGGTACCAAAACTCTAAAAATGCAAGCAAAGTACCCATTAGAGGACACGAAACGATATTAACGGAAACGTGTTATATGAGTGTTTTTTTTTTATCTTTTTATCTAATAATACGGTAATACATGAATAAAACTTTATATACATATATATATATATATATATATATATATATATATATATATATATATATATATATATATATATATATATATATATATATATATATATATATATATATATATATGTTTGGTCTCAAACATGGCTCATAATAGACGTTTTATGATGATGTTGTGTTTATATATATATATATATATATATATATATATATATATATATATATATATATATATATATATATATATATATATATATATATATATATATATATATATATATATATATATATATATATATATATATATATATATATATATATATATATATATATATATAAACACAACATCATCATAAAACGTCTATTATGAGCCATGTTTGAGACCAAAAAGTCAAAATGCCTAGAAAGCACCCTATATCAGGAATCAGAACAACAGTGCTAAAAACGTGTAATATGAGTGTTTTTAAGTTTGTTAGATACCAAAATGCTAAAATGTATGGAAATGGAAACAGAAAACAACTTTACCAAAAAAACGTGTTTTGATTTTTTTTTTCAGTTTCTTATGTATTAAAACGTAAAAAAAAAAAAAACATAGAAATTACGCTATATTGGAAACGAAAATAATTTTATCAAGGTCGTGTCTTTTAGGTGTTTTTGAGCTTTCGTGCAAAAAATCTAAAATGCATACAAAGCACCATTTTTGGGGAAGCATAATAGCATTGATTTTTTTTTTTAATGTTTTTTCAGGTTATCAGGGGATAAAACTCCAAAATGCATGCAAAGCAATTCATATGGGCTAACAAGACGATATTACCACAGACGTGTCATTTCGGTGTTTATTAACATATTCGCACCCCCCCCCCAAAAAAAAAAAAAAACATGAAAAATAACCTATATAGAAAGCAAAACATTATCGAAAAAAATTCTTTTGAGTGTTTTTGTATGTATTTTGTATGTATATAAAAGAAAAAAAAAATCAAAACTACAATGATAAAATCGTTTAATACGAATGTTGTTGGGCGTGAAAGGTACTAGAAAGCTAAAGCGAAAGCAATGTAACCTGTATGAGAAGGGGAAACGATATGAGCAAGAACGTGTCTTGTGAGTGTTTTTCAGCTTTTTACGTACGAAAACGTTAAAAAGCATGAAAAAAGAACACACTATATTGAAAACAAAACTTAATGAAAAATCGTGTCTTTTGAGTGTTTTTGAGCTCCTTTCTTACAAAACTCTAAAACGTTTACAAAAAACCCTCTCACGAGAAAAGAATATTACACACAAAAAAAAAAAAGTGTATTGAGTGTTATTAATCTTGTCAGTTATCAAACGGCGAAATTCATGCAAATCACCCTATATGGAGTAACGAGACGATATTATCAGAAACGTGTCATCTGGGTGTTTATGAGCGCATTAGCCACCAAAACGCTTAAAAAACATTGAGACCTTATATCAGAAAATAAAATAACATTATAGAAAAGAAGTGTCTTATGAGTATTTCTGAGCCTTTTAGGTACCAAAACGGGGAAAAAAAAAATGCATGCATGGACAAGGAAAAGAAGTAAAAAAAAAAAAAAGTCTTATGATTTTTTTCAGCTTCTTAGGTACCAAAACACTAAGACATATGAATGTCACTCTATGTGGAGAAACATAACATTACAAAAAAAAAAAGTGTATTATGTATGATTAACAAAATGTTAGGGAGCAACATGGCATATTGCATATTGTATGCCTCCCCTCCTCCCGCGGCCTCGATGCACAAGACTTTCTTCTTTTTCTCACCCTTATTCTGTCCATTTCTCTAATGCAAGATTTAACCAGTATTCTCAGTCATTCATCCCTTTCTCTGGTAAACTGTGGAACTCCCTGCTTGCTTCTGTATTTCCACCTTCCTATGACTTGAATTCCTTCAAGAGGGAGGTTTCAAGACACTTATCCTTCAATTTTTGAGTACCGCTTTGGACCCTTTTCTGGGACTGGCATCTCAGTGGGCTTTTTTTTTTTTTTTAATGGATCTTTGTTGCCCTTGGCCGGTGCTCCTCCTACATAAAGATATTAACAGAAGATATTAACATAAAGATATTAACAGAAACGTGTAATATGAGTGCTTCTCACCTCCTAACTTCCAAACCGCTAAAACACATAATACCACCTTATATGGATAAACCTAACAACATTAACTAATACGTGTATTATGAATG
Source organism: Scylla paramamosain (assembly GCF_035594125.1). Taxonomy (NCBI): domain Eukaryota; kingdom Metazoa; phylum Arthropoda; class Malacostraca; order Decapoda; family Portunidae; genus Scylla; species Scylla paramamosain. The sequence continues at coordinate 26,973,425 of NC_087152.1, read as the reverse complement.
ATTACCACCATCTTAGGGACCATCTTAGTGCACCCTATCAGAAGAATCAGAACAACACTGCTAAAAACGTGCAATATGGATGTTTTTGAGCTTATAAAGTACAAAAACACGAAGGTGCATGTAAAGAACCTTTTATGGAAAAAGTAAACAGTATTACCAAAGAGGTATTTTATTTATTTATTTTTTTTATTTTGTTACAAAAACACTAAAAAAAAAAAATGAAAACAAATTATACTAAAAAGAAAAAAAAATCAAAATTATGGAAATCGTGTGTTCTCAAGTGTTTTGAGCTACTTTTGTATAAAAACGCTAAAACGCACACAAAACACCCTTTCTGGAGAAATTTCACTAAAGACGTATTTTTTTACTTTTTTTTTAAATGCATGCAGATCACCCCACATGAAGCATAGGCACGATAATCCCTGAAACGTTTCATTTGTGTGTTTATGGGCGCATTAAGCAGCAAAACGATAAAAAAAAAAAAACATTGAAAAAAAAGAATATATGGGAAAAAAAAAATCGAAAACGTGTATTTTCAGTATTTTACAGCTTGTTAGGCACTAAAACCATAAAAGGCACATGCAAATATTATTATGAATCAATATCACAATTCTAATAATGAAAACGTAAAAATGAATTCAGAGCACCCTATAAGAAGAATTTGAACGACAATACTAAAAACTTTTAATACGTGTTTTTTTTGGGGGGGGCTTGTTGGATATCAAAACACTAACATCTATGCAAAGAACACTATATGTGTAAAAGAAAAAAAAAACATTACCCAAAACGTGTCTCTGGATTGCTTTTCAGATTACATACGAAAACGCTAAAATGCATGGAAAAAAAAAAACCGCTCTATTATATATATATATATATATATATATATATATATATATATATATATATATATATATATATATATATATATATATATATATATATATATATATATATATATATATATATATATATATATATATATATATATATATATATATATATATATATATATATATATATATATATATATACACACACACACACACATTTATTTATTTATTTATTTATTTATAAAAATTGTATTTTCATGTTTTTTAGCTTCTTACATAAAAATAAACGCAAAAAAAAAAAAAAAAACATTTTCTGAAGAAACAGAACATTAAGAGAAACGTGTATTTTTACTGTCTTTGAGTATGTTAGTTAGGTATCAAAACGCTTAAAATGAATGCAAAGTACCCTTTATCGAAAATGTAATGATATTAACAGAAAGATGTAATATGAGCGATTTTCACCTTTTTTAGTTACCAAGACGCTAAACCACATGAATACCACTTTATAGGAATAAACAGAATTAGCTTACCTAAAAACGTGTATTAACATAACATGTGTTATGTTGGGGATCAAAACGGCAAAATTAATACAAAGCAGCGTATAAGAAGAATCAGAACAACAATCCTAAAAATGTAAAATGAGTGTTTTTGAGCTTATTAATTACCAAAACGTTAACGTGCATGCGAAACACCTTTTATGAAAAGATAACCAAAATTATAACCAAAAATATGTATTTTGTGTTTTTCAGCTTTTTGCGTACCAAAACACTTACATGCATTGAATACACTTTATAATGAAAACAAAACAACTTTATCAAAATTGTGTCTTTTATGTGTTTTTGAGCTTCTTTTGTATAAAAACGCTAAGACGCATACAAGACACTTTTTCTAGAGAAAGAGAACAACATTAACATAAACGTGTGTTTCGAGTGTCTTTGTACTTGTTAGCTATCAAATCGCTTAAATGCTTACAAAGCACTCCATATGGGGGAGATGTTATTACAAGAAACGTCCCATTTGTGTGTTTATGAGCGTATTAAACACGAAAACGATGAAAAGCATGGAAAACATACTATGAGAGAAAAACAAAGTAACATTAACGAAAATTTGTATTTTGAGCGTTTTTTCTGTTTCTTAGGTACCAGAACGGGAAAAATGCATGAAAAGATATTAACATAAACGTGTATTATCAGTATTATGAACGAAAAGATATTAACATAAACCTGTATTATCAGTATTTTCAGCTCCTTCAGTGCCAAAACACTAAAATGCATTAATAACACTCGATATGGAGAAAAGAACGATATTACCAAAAAATTTGTCAGGTAGAAAAACGCTCTATACTGGTAAAACAAAGCAACATAAACAAAAAAGTGTCTTTTAAATGCTTTTCAGCTTTTTACGTGCTGAAATGGACAAAAATGATGGAAAACACGCTATATATGAAAACAAAATACCTTTATTGAAATCGTTTTTGTTTTTTTTTGTTTTTGTGTTTTCGAGCTTTTGTAAAAAAAAACGCTTAAACGCATAAAAGAAAAAAAAACACTCTGTAGAATCAAAAGAACTTTACTAAAAACGTGTGCTGTAAATGTTAGCTTGTTACGTACCAAAACGCTACGAAGTTTTGAAAACACGCTATATTGGAAAAGAAAACAATTTTATCAAAATCCTGTCTTTTGAGTGTTTTTGAGGTTCGTACGTAAAAAAAAAAAAACGCTACAATACATACAAGACAAACTTTCTAGAGAAAGAGATCAAATTATGAAAAAAAAAAAGTATTTTGAGTATGTTTGAGCATGTTAGGTACTAAAACGCTTAAAATGCATGCAAAGTACCCATTATGGGAAACGAAGCGAGAATAATAGAAACGCATAATTTGAGTGTATTTCACCTTCTTAGCTACCAATACGCTAAAACACATAAATACTACTTTATATGTATAAATAAAACATAACCAAAAATGTGTATTATAAACGATTAAAAATATGTTGGACACCAAAACGCCTAAATGCACATAAAGCAGCATATAATAAGAATCAACACAACAATGCTAAAAACGTATATTATGAGTGTTTTCGACGCTAAAATGCATGGAAAGCACCTTTTATAGAACAATAAAATTGTAAAAAAAAAAAAAATGTGTTTTAACTGTTTTTATATTTCTGCTTTTTATGTACCAAAACGCTAAAAATAATGGAAAACACGTTATAGTGGAAAACAAAATAACTATCAAAATCGTGTCTTTAGAGTGTTTTTGACCTTCTTTCGTATAAAACGCACACTAAATAGTCTTTCTAGAGCGATAGAACTGCATTACCAAAAACGTGTACTTCCAGGGTTTTGGAGCTTTTTTAGGTATTAAAACGGAAAATGTACGCAAAGTACCCTACATGGGGTAGCGAAACGATATTAATGTCATGTAAAAAAAAAAAAAAGCTAAAACGCACATAACATACCATTTCTGTAGAAACATTTAAGAAAGTTTTAAGAAACATTTAAAAAAAAAACATTTAAGAAAAACGTGAGTTTTGAGTGTTTTTGAGCTTGTTAGGTACCAAAACATCAAAATTTATGCAAATCACCCTATATGGGGTAACGAGACGACATTACCAGAAAGTGTCATTCATGTGCTTTGAGCGTACTACGCACTAAAACGGTAAAAAGCATAGAAAATACCCTATATGGGATAAAAACATTATCGGAAACGTGTCTATTGACTGTTTTTGTGATTCTTTACCTACTAAAAACCAAAACGCATGGAAAACAACCTTTCCGAAAAAAGAGAACAGTATTATGAGAAACGTTTATCTTGAGTGTCTTTGAGATTGTTAAGTACCAAACTAAAAATACATGCAAAATACCCATTATGGAAAACCAAGAGATAATAACAGAAATGTGTAATATGAATGTTTTTCACCTTTTTAGCTATCAAAGCACATGAATAACACCTCATATTGGTAAAGAAAACAACATTACCAAAATCGCGTATTATGACCGATTGCCACTATATTGCGGACCAAAATACAAAATTGCATAAAAAAAAAAAAATATATATATATATATATATATATATATATATATATATATATATATATATATATATATATATATATATATATATATATATATATATATATATATATATATATATATATATATATATATATATATATATATATATATATATATATATATATATATATATATATATATATATATATATATATATATATATATATATATATATATATATATATATATATTTATGCATGGAAAAATGGAAAATTGCATGGAAAACATGCAAGATTGGAAAAGAAAACAAGGCTTTCATTTTGTTTTGAACTTTTACGTATAAAAGCGCTAAAACGCATACAAAACACCCTTTCTAGAGAAGTAGAACAATATTACAAATTGTGTTTTGAATGATTCTGAGCGCTAAAAAGCATGGAAAACATCTTATATAGGAAGACAAATTAACATCAAAAACGGGTCTTTTGAGTTTTTATTTTTTTTGAGCTTGTTAGATACCAAAAAGCTAACAAAAAAATGTATGGAAAGTTCCCAAATTGGGAATTGAAACGATATTAACAGAAACGAATATTATGAGCGTATTTTTTTTTTCTAAAATGGAGAAAGAGAACAACATTACTAAAGATGCATATCATGAGTGATTACCAGACTCGTACGGACGGAAAACGCCAAAATGCATGCAAGGCACCCAATAAGAATAATTAGAACAACGATGCTAAAAACGTGTACTACTAGTGTTTCTGGGCTTCTAAGGTACTAAAACGATAACGAGCATGCAAAGGTCTCTTTATGGAAAAATAAACAATATTACCAAAAAAACGTGTCTTTTGAGTGTTTTTGAGTTTCTTTATTCAAGAAAACGTAAAAACACATGCAAAACACCCTTTACAGAGAAACATAACATTATGAATAACGTATTTTTTTGTGTCTTTCAGCAAAGCATACCAAAAAAAAAATGAAAAATGCAAATTACCCAGTAAATGAAACGAAACGTTACTGACAGAAAGGTATATTATAATTTTTTTTTCTTTAAAGGTAGCAAAACGCTAAAACACACGAGTACGACTTTATAAGGATAGATAGAAAAAAAACAAAAATACGTGTATTGTGAATGATTGCCATCATTTTAGAGAACAAAACGCTGAAATACATACAAATCTCCCCAAAAGAAGAAGAAAAAGAGTAATATGAGTTTTTGAGATTGTTAGGTTGTAAAACTAATGTGGATGAAAAGCATCCTTTGTGAAAAAAACTGTTTTGACTCTTTCTACCTTGTTACATAGCAAAAGGTAATATATATATATATATATATATATATATATATATATATATATATATATATATATATATATATATATATATATATATATATATATATATATATATATATATATATGGAAAAAACGCTATATTAGAAAACAAAACATGTTTATCAAAATCGTGTCCTTTGAGTTTTTTTTTCTTTTTTTTTTTTTTTGGGAGATTCTGTATTATGGGTGTTTTTCAGCTTCTCAGGTACCAAAACGCTAAACCACATCAATATCACTCTATATAGAGAAAGATAATGACATTACCAAAAACATGTGTAATGACTGAATGCCATCATATTATGGACCAAATCGATAAAATGCATATAAGGCCTCCTAAGAAAAAATAATAATAATAATAATGAAAATAAATAAATAAATAAATAAATAAATAAATAAATAAAAATAAACTTGTAATATAACTTTTTTTAGCTTGTTAGGTACCAAAACTCTAAACTGCATGCAAGCATGCTTTTTGGAAAAAGGAAACAATATTAACATGTATTTTGAAGGTCTTTCAGCTTTTCACTTACCAAAACGCTAATAACCAAGTATAACTAATAACTAATAAATAAGTTCATCAAAATCGTCCCTTTTTGATAGCCTCATTCACAGAAACAGAACGACATTACGAAACACGTGTATTATGAGTGATTAACAACATGTTAGGGAATAAAACGCCAAAACGCCTACAAAGCACCCTGTAAAATGAATTAGAACAAAACGTGTAATATGAGTGTTTTTGGGTTTGTTAAATAACAAAATGGTAAAGTGCATATAAAGACTCCTACATGAGAAACGAAAACTACATTACCAAAAATGTATCTTTTAGTGCTTTTCAGATTCTTACCTACTAAAACGTTTAAAAGCATGGAAAACACGCTTTATTAGAATACAAAACAAATTAAAGAAAACTGTGTTTTTCGCGTGTTTTTGAGCTTCTTTCATACAATCGCTAAAACAGAAAAAATAGTAACAAAAACATGAGTTTTGAGAGTTATTCAGCTTGTTACATATCAAAACGAGAAAATGTATGCAAAGCGCAGGAGCGTGTATTATGAACGCTTTTAAGCTTTTTAGGTATCAAAACCCTAAAACACTTAAGGAGCACTCTATTATGGAGAAACAGAACAACATTACCAAAAATGTGTATTATGAGTGATTACAACCATGTTAGGGACCAAAACGCCAAAATGCATACAAAACACCCTATAAGAAGAGTCCGAACTATAATCCTAAAAAACGTGTAATATGAGTGTTTTTGGGCTGGTAAGGTAACAACACGTTAAAGTGCATGGAAAGCAGTCTTTATTGGAAAAGCAAACAACATTACAAAAACGTGTATTTTGAGTGATTTTAAGCTTACTACGTAGCGAAAAAAAAAAAAAAAAAATATATATATATATATATATATATATATATATATATATATATATATA
>NC_087152.1:26559316-26606816 GCF_035594125.1 Scylla paramamosain | reverse complement strand
TGTATCTTGACTTCTCCCTTTTCTACATTCTTCATTTTCTCTTTGGTTTTCTGTGGCCACCCCCTCTTCCTCTTTTACATTGCTTTTCTCCTCCATCCTTGTCGTTCATGACCTCACTTCCTCTTTATCTCTTTTTTCTTTATCACTTCCCCTCTTCACCTTACATCTCTATCCCTCATCTACCTCTTCTCTATCTCTCTTGACCTCCTTCCTCACCCTACAGAGCCCCCCATGCCCCTCCAGCAGGTGTCCAGGGATGGGAACAAAGTAGGTGTGCAGGAGAACAAGGATAACCACAAACACAGGGAGCAGTTTTATGCCACAGTGTGCAAGATGTCACCCCACAGGGACCCCACTGCTGTTGACCGAATCCCTGGTGAGTGGCAGGCAGGGTGGCAGAGTTATGTGGGATTTTAAAGGGTAACTAAACACCAGTGCATCTTTACGTTCTTGTATAAGTGCATGGAGAGGAAAACAAAGTGTGCAGTGTAGGTTTAGCAAAAGTGACAGTCTCAGTTGTGTTTTTAAGGGATAACCAAGCAGTGTCACATCTTCAGGTCCTTCCTTCAGTGTTAGGGACAAGTTTGATCCATCAGGGAAGAGATGGCATGGCATATTTATTTCATTTTATTTTTTGTCTGTAGAATAATTACACTAGGCTACACAATGACAGACATGATTCGTAGCGTTTGTAAAAGGCAGACGTGTGTTATGGTGGCTGAAGAACCTGTGGGAAAAAATTAACTGTTTCCAGGGAGGCAAAAATACTGAAAATGAACTAAAAAATGTTGTTTATAAGATTTTATGTGTTTTATAAATATTTCCTGTGTGTGTGTGTGTGTGTGTGTGTGTGTGTGTGTGTGTGTGTGTGTGTGTGTGTGTGTGTGTGTGTGTGTTTGGGAAAGAGGTACACTGGATAAAATGGCAATTCACTCCTTGAAATATTATGTTACATGTGACCCCATTGAAGTGCCTTAGCATAAACAACCATTTGACTTGTTTGCAATGGTGAGAAATAAGATGCGAGAGAAACTTTCAGTCTTCTCAGCCTTCTGATGACCCATGACTGGTGGAGGGTTGGTGAGGGGCACAAACACACGAGAAAATCACTGCAGCGTATCAGGGACCAGGCAGAGACATTAGATATTACAAGTGGTGTGGCAGACAGTGTTTATGTCGTCAGCTGGCGGTGGATGGGTGAGCAGCGGCCGGCCAGTTGGACTTGTGAGTTTGAGTTTGTTATTCCAATTCAGTCTTTATTAAAATTTCAGTTTGTTATGGCAGTTGTATATGTTGCTGTGTACCTTACTGTGTGTGTGGGATTGCCACTCTGGTATCTAAATACATGCAAAGACTGTTATTATTATTATTATTATTATTATTATTATTATTATTATTATTATTATTATTATTATTATTATTATTATTATTATCATATTTTTATTATCATCATCATTTTATTATCCTCGTTGCAGAGTATGTAGACATCTACCCGTATGCAACCTTCCAAATGAACAACACACAACAACATCAACAACAACCACAACAACAACAAGCATCACAGCAACAACCAGTCACAGCCACCACAACTGCCACCACCACCACCACCACCAACAGCAGCAACAACCACAGCCAAAACAGCAACAACAACAACAACAAAAATTAGGCCAGACACAGTGACCTTGCTTACAACAACAACAACAACAACAACAACAACCCCACCACAACCCTTCCCACAGCCACTACCAGCCATGTGCTTATGATCATTATTATAGCAAAGTATTAATATAACTTGCAAATATACAGAAAGAGAGAGAGAGAGAGAGAGAGAGAGAGAGAGAGAGAGAGAGAGAGAGAGAGAGAGAGAGAGAGAGAGAGAGAGAGAGAGAGAGAGAGAGAGAGTTGTGCTAAGAGAATCAACATTAAAGCAAATATTAGAGTACTAAATGCTTAAACATCATCCCCCCCCTTCTCTCTCTCTCTCTCTCTCTGGTTTCACTTATTTTATTATTTTTCATGTTTTTTTTATTTATTTTTTTTTCTTTAAGTATTTTTTTCGTTTTTCTTTTTTACTTTTAATTTTCGGTGAGGATACAGTCTCTCTCTCTCTCTCTCTCTCTCTCTCTCTCTCTCTCTCTCTCTCTCTCTCTCTCTCTCTCTCTCTCTCTCTCTCTCTCTCTCTCTCATGATGTATGACACGTTTCATTAGCAGCACTTTCCCGTCACCAGTGAGCCTCTGTAAATGTTTTCCTTTCTTTTCACCAGGAAGTAAGGAGTGCTCGTGACTGGCTAGTACAGCGTGCGTGTTGCCTCAAGTGTAGCAGCTGAGTGACAGATGCCAGGGGCAAAGTAAATAGGTTTATAGAAAAGAAGGCATATAGAAAAATAAGTATATATAAAGGAAAATTAATAAATAGGTAAATGAAGAGAGATGTGAGAATTGTAGCTAGGGACTGCAGATGAAGGCGGTATAGTGACCTTGTGTATGTGTGAAGGGCAAGTCATTGCATGTCCTGAACAATGCCTAGCAATATTGCAAATTAACTGAATGATTAATTATTCATAATTTCCCCAAAATTGCTAGCAAGCAACATTTATTAGTTATTATGAAAAATACCTATTATATAATAACTGTTGCGTGCATTAATATCTAGATACAAGCGTATTTTTTAAAGTGGGATAAGTTAGTCCTGTAATATCCACTTGAGCGCCGCGCCAGCACAGCGTTGTCTCTTGTCAGCCGCGTGAAGAGCACCAGCAACCCTGCCTTGACTCATGATTAATTACTTGCTTTCTGGAAGACATAAACATGTTGTTGTTTCGTCTTCAGGAAGTGATGATGGCCGACGTGGGCCGTTTGTCATGGCAATGTCTTGCTGGTATTCAGAGACTGGCCGCCAGTCACTCACGTGGAAGCGTTACTGAGTCTTGCAGTGTTATAGCTTTATTTTCCAGGTTTCACGACAGGGAGGTACATTTTCCATAAAAGCACAAACGTTTTACTAGAATTCGTGTATTTCCAACATACATAGCTTTCACAGGAATGCGTTATTTCGCGGGTATTTGGAATTTGTATACTGGAAAATTGATGTTAAGCAACATCAAAAACCAATTACTTTGTCATTATTCATCCGTACCTAACGTCACTACAAAATATTTGAAAAAAAAAGCGCATAATCACTGAAAGACGCGCTTATCACACACAGACTACGTAGTCGCAGAAAAGAAATGCTTATTGTAATTTTTTCTGTGTATTTGTCGTTTGCGTAACTTTATCAGTATATTTCCTCCTCTCTCATAACAATTTGAGTTATTTTTTTTCATTATTAATTCTTAATAGTTCATCTGCAAAATGCATGCGTACAGTGGCCGTGGTCGTGGTTGGCGGCGGCAGAAGGGGAGCATACAAGATTAACTGGTTTGGGGCAAGTCTGGCGTGAGTTTGGGGGCGGGTAAGGTGGTGCGTGGGGTGGACACTGAGGAAAACACGAGTGGCGGGTGTGTGAATGACCTGCCAAAGGGCTTCTTGTAAACAAATGTTGTGTCGACTACGAGTTACGTCACGCGAGGAATTCCTGCACCAAGGCCACCACGGAGTGCAGCTTCTGTCAGCTCTTCTCGTGTTTAGAGTACCATCACACATTGATTTTCCTTTCAGTTTTGGCAATGATATTAATTTGACGTTATTGGAGTTAGTCTACGTATGTTAACTTTGCAGGATTATTTGAGTGAACGTCTGTTTCAATCATCAAAGAGGAACCCCAGTCCTTGCCTCAGTCCCCCGCTCATGAACCCGGTGACTCCAGTCTACACTTAGTAATTTCACTTTCATCTCCCATTCCTGTTCCCCCCCCCTCTCCCCTTTGGCCGGTGTTTACCCGTGGCAGCGCCCCTCCAGCGGCCGCCGTTCATCCCTCGCACTCACATGTCAAATACTGACAAATGGAGGTCCACTGACGACTGCCCGACAAAATTATCATCAGTTTTTCATTGAGTTTGTCTTATTTACAAGATTTTTATCAGTGTGTGTGTGTGTGTGTGTGTGTGTGTGTGTGGTATGCGATGCAATAAAACACCAAGATATTTGGAGCTTCACTTTATAGTCTTTTCTGTTGTAATTTATATTAATAGATATTAATTTTGATTTTTTTCTTAAATACACAAAATTTTCTCTCTAATAGGCTTAAGCAAATATTTTATTTATTTATTTATTTATTTTTTTTTTTATTCGTTAGAGATGAAACTTTAGTAATATCCAGGCAAACATCATTTTGATGTGCGCCAGTGTGACTCTCGCCACGGTGTGTGGCTGTAAGCTCATCATGATCATCACCTTGATTCTGGATATATATATAATGGTTCACTGGGACGGCAATCCTCTGGCTTGTTCGCGGCATGTGTTGCGCACTCATATATATATATATATATATATATATATATATATATATATATATATATATATATATATATATATATATATATATATATATATATATATATATATATATATATATATATATATCTGTCTGTGCCCTCCTCCTCCTCCTCCCCTCCCTAACATCGCCCACCCTTCCAGACCCCTCTTGATTTAAACAGTTAGTAAACGTCCTCCTTACAGCTGATGTTTTCTCGTCTCGACATCCTTGCCTCACTACGTTTTCTACCACTTTTCCTCCTCCTCCTCCTACATGGGTCGCCACTACCACCTTTATGAGATAGTTACTAAGAGACGACGAAAGAGAGAGAAAGAAAAAAAAAAACACACACACACACAAACACTCCCTACACCGGTAATAAATCACTAACATTCTACTAACTTGTGTAGGTTATGGGAATACAAGTGCGTAGAGATTAAAAATACAAATAATCTCCACCTAAGCTGTGGACAAAGTAACGTAACGAGATAACGTATTTAAAAGGCTGTGACTCTCTTGGGGAGCTAAAGAATAAAAGTCCTATTTGAATAAGAGCATTGATGTTTACTAGGCGAGACGCCTCTTTGGCCTGTACGTACGGACGGGATCTCCAGCTCGTGCTCCCCAGGGTGTTGATATGAATGAAATATCTTTTTCGAGGGGATATGTTAGGCTAACACTACAGCCCTTACTGCCGAGGGGTGAGAAGAGGCCCTGCGGGTGGTGCCGGGAAGAACGGTGCATGGTGCACGGGAGAAGTGGATCTCGAAATTTAGGGGGGGAAAGTGCCAGGGTGTGTGACGCAGGAGTCATCCAATTCCTCCGCTGATAGGCAACTGTCGTATCTTCACAACGCTGATAAAATGCAAGAAAACAACAAATTAACTAAAATTAAATATATATAAACTAAATAAGATAAACTGTATGAAGCTATCACGCCTACGTGGGTCAGTTTCCAAATGCCATTCTTATCTAGAAATATTTTCTTTTAAAGCTTGTTAATGACTACACTAACAACTTGATTAGTGGGTGTGAGGGAATCGCCAACCATGTAAGCACCCCTCTAACTACTGTGGTAAAGGGAGAGGAATGATTGTCCTTCCTCCACCTTAAGGGCGGTGTGTCTCGGTCACGGTTTCTCTTCCTTCTCCTGAATCCTCGAGCAGCTGACTCCTCGTGAGACAGCGTCACCGCTTCGGAGCAAAGCCTCGAGCGCCCTCATCACCATTCCCCTCCCTCCTTGGTAGGGATACTCTGCAGGAGCTGAGATAGTGAGGCCAGCAGACACAAGGAGGCACACAGCTCTCATCACTTGCCACCATTACGCATTTGTTCAGCTGTTCTTTTCTATCGCAACGCAACGCAACGCAACGCAAGGCAAGTCTCTCTCTCTCTCATTGTGAACGTCACCCTGACGGTAGTAAAAAAAACATTAAGACTGGAAATTGTATGTAATGAGTGCAAAACTAGGGCACAGTTAACCTACCTTAATTAGGCTCACCAAGCACTCACCACAAGAACCCACTGATTAATTTAAACCTCCTGCTTAGGTTCACAGAAACCTGGGCCACAATTTAAAAATTTAATGATTGAATACATAATAAAGAAAACACAAATGAGTACATAATAAAGAAAACACAAATAAAATATGAGTGCTTAACACTCTTAGAGGCCACACTGCTGGCACTCCAAAATACCTGATCCCATGAGAAAAATGGGTAAATCCACATACAAATAAACAGGAGAAATAAACACTTCACGCACCAACACAAGAAATGTTATATGCCACTGACAGTCCCACCCTAACCAGTACCCCCAGGACCCTCACACCCTATAGGCCCAACCGCACACCGACCCAACGCGCTGAAGGTACGCCACTACCACTACCCTGAAGTACTGCAGCTCTTCCTCCATGCGCGGCGGTACTAACACCATAGCAGCCAGGGACAGCAAGTTCCTCACTGCAGCCTCCTAGTTCACAGTATCTGCTACGGTGCCACCTCACTGACGTCCCACAGCACACTGCCAAGACCAAACTCCTGCCAACCAAGCGTACAAATCACCACCCTATCTCCCAATAATGTCCCCCAAAGTACACTGTTTCACCATGAAAGAATACAACAAATCCCAATAACATACCTGCAAATCAAATGGCAAATCCACCACTACTCTGCACCCTGTCTCTCTCTCGCTCGCCTCTCCCGCCAAAATTCCCACAACAACAAACCTCCAGGGCCTTAAGACTCGTTTTGGCGGGACTCGCTGACTAGTCTGTGAGCCTCTCGCAGGCGCGCCCACTTCAACTTCTTACACTCACCCCCCCTGAACTTTGTGCATGCCCTCATGCACAATCCCCACAGCCAACACAAGACGAACCCGTTGCACCCCTTTCAGCAATCCTACTAGACCTCCTGAGTTGAGGGGCCTGAACCCCTTTAACCTGCTCTGAGCCTTCACCACTCTGTTCATCTGGCTCTTCACCAGGCCCTAGGGCATCCTCTCCCTCCTGCTCAACCACTGAGTCCACTTGTTCATCTGAGTCCGGTTCTGGAAACCCAAAGCGCTTTAATACTTCTGTCATATCTGGCATTTCTACTTCTTCCTCCTCTGGTGGCCCTTCATTACTTGTCCCTGCTGGCACTTCATTACTTGTCCCTGCATGGCCCTCACTGCCATTCCAAGGACGCAAGTTACTGCGATGTAACACCTTACTACAGCCGGACTCACCTTCTGGTCTGACCCTATACACGCCACTCACCCCATCCAACACCTCCTCAACTTCCCACACCTCAGCTGCAAACTTAGGCTGAATCTTCCTCCTACCTAGTACTGCATTGTCCCTTAGCAACACTCTTTGTCCCACCCTCAATGGCTCTGCTTTTCCTTGCTCCTGACGCTTCCACCTATTGGTATTGTGGTAACTCTTGATGTTCAACTTAGCTGCTTTCCAAGCAGCCTCCTGTGTCTCTCTGAGCTTCCTAATCCACATGCTATGGTTAGTAGGCTCACTATCAGTTTCCTCACAGAACCTATCCAAAGGTAAATGGGGCTCCACACCAAACAACAAATAATGGGGTGAAAAACCAGTGACAGCATGGGGTGTGGTATTATAGATGGCAGTGAGGCTTGACAAGTGCCTAGGCCAATGCTCCCGCTGTTCCTGACCAAGGGTAACTAACATCCCATGTAAGGTGCGGTTAAACCTCTCACAGATCCCATTTCCTTGAGGGTGATACGGGGTGGTACGAGACTTGGCTACATGGTAATACTTGCATAGTTCCTGCACTAACTTTCCCTCAAAATTCCTACCCTGGTCACTATGTACCCTTTCTGGGCAACCAAAACGGTGAAAAATCTCCTCCACCAAGATCTTGGCTACTGTGCTTGCCTTTTGGTTTTTAGTAGGAAAGGCCAGGGCAAACTTGCTAAACACATCCGTCACCACCAATACATTTTCCTTGCCATCCCTGGCCGGATCCAGCAAAGTGAAGTCAACAGCCAACACTTCCCAGGGGCGGTTGGCTTCCAACGTACCCAACTTAGTCTTGGCCCGCACACCCTCCTCCTTCCCCATGACACAGACTTTGCACTTTGCCACATACAATTTGATGTCTTCATGTAGTCCTGGCCAAGCAAACCTATCCTTCACTAGTGACGTTGTTCTAGCAACCCCTTGATGACCCCACTGATCATGAGCGGCTTTAAGCACTTCTTGTCTCTGATTCACTGGCAACACCACTTTCCACTTCCTAGAATCTGTCTCCCTTCCACGCCAGTAGATCACCCCATGCCTCATAATGAGGGACCCTCTCACTCTCCACCATTGCCTAAACTCCTCTACTTGTAGCAACTGCCTTAGTTCTGCTGGCCTCACTCTACCAATCATTTGTCTCCACAACTTCCCTACAACTGGACAAGACTGTTGCATATCCCTAAGCTGCTCCTTACTGGCACCACGCCATACCTGCATCACAGCCACCCCTTTCACCGAGGTGTTAGGACTGGTTTCCCATATCTCCTTCTCTTCCTCCCCTCCCTCAATCAATTCCTGGGGCCTCCTCGACAATCCATCCGCGTTACCATTCTCCTTCCCTGGCCGGTATTTCACCTCAAAATCAAACCTTCCCAAGTCACCCAGCCACCTACTCTCCACTGCCCCAAGCTTGGCAGAGTTCAAATGTGCCAGTGGATTATTATCCGTCAGCACTATAAAATGTCCACCCACCAGATAGTGCTTAAACTGCTCTGTCACTGCCCACTTCAGAGCCAACAGCTCCAACTTCCTAGAGCTGTAATTGCTCATGTTCCGCTCTGACTTTCTGAGACCTCTACTTGCAAAAGCCACCGGATGCAACCTCCCATCATGCTCCTGAGATAAAACTGCTCCCAGTCCTTCAAAGCTAGCATCTGTCTCCACCACAAACTGCTTGCTGTAATCTGCACTTTTCAACACTGGAGCCTGACTTAACTTCTCTTTCAACAAGGCAAATGCTCTGGCCTCATCCTTCCCCCAATAATCACACACTGCTGCCTTAGAATCACCACTCATCAAAGCATGCAACGGAGCAGCCACCTTCGCAAAATTTTTCACAAACCTTCTGTAAAAGGAGCAGAATGCGACAAATGCCCTGACCTCCCTAACAGTGCGCGGAACTGGCCACTCCTGTACAGCCCGTATTTTCTCTGGATCTGTATTAATTCCCTCCTTAGAAATGATAAATCCAAGGTACCTAACCTGGGGCTTTAGTATGTGGCATTTGGAAGGTTTCAACTTCAGCCCATGTTTCCTCAAAAGCTTCAACATTCCCTCCAGTCTATCCAGATGCTCATCCACACTCCGAGCAAACACCAACAAATCATCCAGATACACCAAAAGAGTCACAAAAACCTGATCGCTAAACACATACTCCATAAACCTTTGGAATGTTGCTGGGCTATTGGATAACCCCATAGGACAGCGCACATATTGATAATGGCCAAATGGTGTTACAAAAGCAGTCTTGGGCCGGTCTTCTGCCCGCACAAGAATCTGATGATAACCTGCAGCTAAATCAAAAGAAGAAAAATACTGTGCCCCGGCTAATGCATCTAGTGTGTCTTGTACCCTTGGTAATGGGAAGGCATCTTTCACTGTCACCTCGTTCAGCCTTCGATAATCAACACAAAGTCGCAGCGAACCATCTTTCTTCCTCACCATCACTATTGGGGCTGCATATGGGCTCACACTCTCCTCTATCACTCCCTGTTCCAACAGTCCCTTTACATGAGCTTTAACCTCAGTGATACATGGGGGAGGAATATGTCTGTATGGAAGGTGAATGGGCACTGCACTATTGAGGTGAATTTCATGTTCCACTCCAGTAGCACATCCCAAATCCTGCTCGTTTTCAGCAAACACATCTCCGTACTCATGGATCAATCCATCCAGTCTCTCCAACTGTGCTGAATCAAGCTGACTCTCATCCACCTGCACCCCTAGTCTGTCCCTGAACTCCTTAACCACTGAAGGAGGTGCAGTCTGAGCTACTGTGTGTGTGTGAGCTCTTCCCACAATAACCTCCCTTCCATGAGAGACTTTGGCTACCTTCCACTGTGGCCTGAATTGCACATCTGCTTGTCCCAGGTTACCCACTGACAGCCATCCTTCACCCTTGACCACTCTGGTATAACTGGGAAATATACACAAACCTTCAGGCACCCAGTAGCCCTCACCAGGCACTAAGGGCTCCAACACCACACTATCTACATCTACTTCCTGTAAACTTTCCACAAACACTCTCATTATTCTTCTGGTACCAGCCGGGATTACTAAATCCTGTTGCTGCTGAATTACAGCAAACCCCAGAGGCTGTTGTGTCACCCTCAATTTTGCCTCAATGGCACGGACACACCTGCCCCACTTCTCAGTTAGCCCCAGGTGCACGGCTCCCTTCAACACATTCATCCCAAACAACACTGGCAATGTAGTGCCCTGCACCACACCACTCTCCCCACCACCACCTTTCACAAAAAGTCCACAGTCTTTAACACTTTTTCCCTCAATTTCCACATTCACCTTCACATAACCCAAACAGGGAATTTCCCTCCCATTTGCATCTGTAATCCGAATGTCCATCCCATTTGGTCAAACTTATTACACAGTTGTGCCACTGCTTGGGATAACTGAGCATTGGTACTGATTAAGTTATCAACTACCTCTGGGGTAACTTCCACCTCCCTGCTCTCCTCCTTACACTCAACTTTAGCCCCAGCTACACCTTGGCCATCAACATCACCCAAACACAACAAATCCTCCATTGTGCAGGAGTAGTGCCACACTAACACTTAAGTGGATTTTGCCAAAAGCACTGGACCCAAGCAGGAGTTTGAAACAATTTCCCCAAAAGGGCATAGAACTACGCTCTGCTACCAATTGTAATGAGTGCAAAACTAGGGCACAGTTAACCTACCTTAATTAGGCTCACCAAGCACTCACCACAAGAACCCACTGATTAATTTAAACCTCCTGCTTAGGTTCACAGAAACCTGGGCCACAATTTAAAAATTTAATGATTGAATACATAATAAAGAAAACACAAATGAGTACATAATAAAGAAAACACAAATAAAATATGAGTGCTTAACACTCTTAGAGGCCACACTGCTGGCACTCCAAAATACCTGATCCCATGAGAAAAATGGGTAAATCCACATACAAATAAACAGGAGAAATAAACACTTCACGCACCAACACAAGAAATGTTATATGCCACTGACAGTCCCACCCTAACCAGTACCCCCAGGACCCTCACACCCTATAGGCCCAACCGCACACCGACCCAACGCGCTGAAGGTACGCCACTACCACTACCCTGAAGTACTGCAGCTCTTCCTCCATGCGCGGCGGTACTAACACCATAGCAGCCAGGGACAGCAAGTTCCTCACTGCAGCCTCCTAGTTCACAGTATCTGCTACGGTGCCACCTCACTGACGTCCCACAGCACACTGCCAAGACCAAACTCCTGCCAACCAAGCGTACAAATCACCACCCTATCTCCCAATAATGTCCCCCAAAGTACACTGTTTCACCATGAAAGAATACAACAAATCCCAATAACATACCTGCAAATCAAATGGCAAATCCACCACTACTCTGCACCCTGTCTCTCTCTCGCTCGCCTCTCCCGCCAAAATTCCCACAACAACAAACCTCCAGGGCCTTAAGACTCGTTTTGGCGGGACTCGCTGACTAGTCTGTGAGCCTCTCGCAGGCGCGCCCACTTCAACTTCTTACATGTATAAGCACCGCTGTGAGGGGCGAGGCCAGGATGGCGAAGGCTGGTTGGAAATTGTACAAGCACCGCTGTGAGGGGCGAGGCCAGGATGGCGAAGGCTGGTTGGAAATTGTACAAGCACCGCTGTGAGGGGCGAGGCCAGGATGGCGAAGGCTGGTTGGAAATTGTACAAGCACCGCTGTGAGGGGCGAGGCCAGGATGACGAAGGCTGGTGCTGGGCCTTCATTTAGCGTGGCTGTGTCCACTCTTCGTAACCACAACAAAGTTTATGAAATTAATTTGTCGTAATATGACACTGCCTGCGAGAGACAAAAATAGGAAGGAGGTTAATGATGGGTGATATTTTATGATAATTTGATTATTTATATTTGATTTTATAATACGTTTGAAATTTGGTAATACAAATCACGATCTATCATGCATGGGCCCCAGTGTTTGTTTTTATCATTAGTTTAGTCGCATTATTATTTGTCTTTATGTGGGTTCCAGTGCTAAGTGTTATTTTGTCCTTCCAGGTAAGCAAGAGAACTCATCCTTCAGGCCACGCTGGGTTCCTAACGACAGGTGAGGTGGAGCAGGCGGCCTCCTCCATGCGCGATGGAGGGCTGTCACTCACTGCCAGATGTGTCGTCAGTATTGATGTCTTTCTCGTGACATCCCGTCCGTGAGGCACTGAACAGAGGGCGTAAGCAGAACTTTCTTTATACTATCTAGGGATTGTGAGTTATGAGGCTTCCGCTTCGTGAAGTAAGGCGTTATTGATCCCGACCATAATAAAATCTACGGTCTTATGAGACATTTTGCTAACGTTCGGTGCACGTGTTGAATCCATGAACACTCATAGGTTTTAAGGTTTCACCATCTATTTGAGGAATTCCTATGCTTTTCTTTCTCTCATTCTGGTGAGGAAAGCTTACAGGTGCAGGAGGTAAAGATACGAGTACATCATCCACTGCTCTATCAGCCTGCAAAGTTGACAATTCAAGTCTTTGTGGTGAAACTTCTTTTGATATAGAAACAACTTTCTAATGTTAGACTGGCCAGCCACTCTTGACTGTCCAGCAGCTCTTTCCACTAATTCTTTACATTGTTGTTGTTTTAGCTGGTGTTGAGACACTGTCAAAGGATCAGTGAGAGGCATTATATTCAGAGAATGTTCAACAAACACTACTCCCTCCTGAACCCAAGGATGCTCAAGTAAAGCTGGCCATGTGAGCCTTTTGCTTGGATCTTTCTCAAGGAGTCCATGTAAAAAAGTGGAACAATCCTTGCTCCATCCTCCCGGCCATATGACTGGTTCACTTCTCACCATTTTGATTAAGTGAACTATACAAGTGGTACAAAAGGGTGGCTTTCCAAGAAGTGGTTCATAAAGGATGCACCCAAGGGACCACAAATCTGCATTGTGATCATAAGGTTAATTCAGGTGCCATATACAATGGAGTGCCTTTAACAGATGTCAATACATAGGTATTGATGCACATTTTTCTGGAGGATCCAAAGTCACAGTTTTGCTTCACTAGTTGATGAGAGCAAAATGTTTTGGGGCTTATGTCTCTATGGAGAATTCTATGAGAATGCAAATAATAAATTGCTGAAACTAAGTTGCAAGCAATCTGTTGAACTCTTTCCTCTCTTAATGGACCATTAGACTCTAAAAGTTGAAAAAGTTGACCAGGCACATACTCACTAACAACCACAACTTCATTTTCTGTCTCAAACGAGTCAATTGTACGAACAATATTTGGATGTGCCAGACCTCTTTGAATTTCACACTCTTGCCGGAGACTTTTTAATTCTCTTTCTACTTTATTTCTTTTTGGAATAAACTTGAGAGCTACAATTTGCCCCCTAAGGAGGCATTTTCCTCTGAACACTCTTCCAAATGAACCTTGTCCTATTGCCTCCAGCACCTTGTACTCCTCCATCTTTCATGTGGTTACTACCTGCAAATGAACATAATACTAAAGTCACAATTCATTACTATATATGTTTATTTCTTTGTCACTTCAAATTGTATACTGAGGATTAGCATGTTATATTCATGGATCTTTTCTGGTCATTGCACTGCTATATTCATGAGTGTAGGAATAGTATGTGGAAGAATTAAGAGGAAGGGTTTACATAAAGTATTTCAAGCATATGCAGTGGATAGAACATTTCTGAAAGCAATCTAGAATTTCTATGCTGATACAAATATAGTCATGGAAGTTGTAGAAGATTACATAAAAAAAAATATTCAAAGTTAGACCTGAGCTAGAAAATGTAATTCTGTATATGACTGGAGTCAAGAAGGAAATAGTGAAGTAGTAGATGCAGGAATATTATTGATGAGAAAGAGGAAAATGTGGAGAGTACCTATGCCTGTGTTGATGATGGACTCTTACTGAGTGAGAATGATTGAGTGCTGCAGGATTGATTAGTTTGCAAATTCATATACAAAACCTAACTTGAAGACAGATGCAGTGAAGGTGTTGCTGTTTAAGTAAAACTCAAACAATATATAAAATCAAGACATGGCCAGGGAATGAAGAATATGGGAACATTTTTAAGAAGTGGCACTTGTTGAACATAAATTCATTGAGCACTAAATCTATGATCATAAAAATCAAGACATCCAAATTTTGTCCAATATGATACAGATGTACAATTGCATCTATCAACTCAATCAAAGTCCAACTTAAAATTGTTCATCTGGTAATCATTCCATTATGTAATCAAATAAAAAAGTTTTATATTGAAATTTTCCTGGTGATAAGGCATAGAATATCTTTATGCATGTACACATGTGATTTTTTTCCATTCAAGGGTATCAGTCACTGGCAGCTCACTTATAAGAGAGAGTGTATTTAGTGCTCTTTGGATTTTAAAATAACAAAGGCTTTAACAGAAGTATTACATGAAGTTTTGTCACAAGCTTGACAATACCCAAATGTCAACTACATTCATAAGACTCAGCAGAGATTCAGCAATAATACCATGGTCATCACATGATCACACAAGTAAAGGAGTGGTACAACCAGTTCAAAGATAATATCATGTTGCATAAGAATAATTCACACTCCTACAGGCCCTCAACAAGCCAAAATGACAAGACCATTAACCAAGTGTTGACTTCAGTTATGCAGAACCATCAAATTTCCATCTGGAAACTAGTAAACAAGATGAAGATAAGCACTGGTTTAGTATGCTCTATCTTGAACAAGGATGTGGACTTGCAGTGACCACAAAATTTATGACAAAACTGCTACCAACACAGCAAAAGTGTATATGCTTCATGTATAAAAGGGGAATATCTTGAGATATTTTTATCATATGTAGAAAATGGATGATGAGAGACTGAGTGTGTGAATGTCTAGTGTAAATGTTGAGTGTCAATGTCAAGGGACTTACAGTGGACAGAGTGGAAAGAAGGAATTTTGTTTGTGGCAACGTCATAAGTGATTATCAAGAAAAGAAGTGTTCTTCAATATATGGACATTAATAATAGATCGTTTACCACAACAAAGGTCTACAGAATAAGGTTCAGAAAAGTAAAACATCAAATTACTAAATACTTAAGACAGAAAACAAAATATAAACCCGTCTAGTTTTCAGCACACCTGATTGATCATCCACTTGCACCACAGCAGATCATTATCTTGTACCATTGGTTTTATTCCTGTATGTCCTTCTGGTCATTTCATTCATCGTCACCATTCTCTGCGAGTAAGCGAAGTGTTAGTAATCAGAATAGATCAAGAAATAATGGGATCAAGCTTCATAAAGTTTGATCTAGAAAAGAAGCAGGAAGGAACTGGTTCTCAATAAAGGTGGTAGATGAATGGAACAGACTCGGTAATTAGAATGTTAGTAGCAGGTCATTAGGAAACTATAAAAGATTAGAAGACAAATTTAAGGACAAAGATGATAGGTGGAAATGGGTAGGAATGTTTCTTGCAAGGACTGCTATGTTTAGGCCTTACAGCTTCTTGCAGCTTCCCTTATTTTGTCATGTTATGTTAAGGTGCTGCCACTTTACCATTTTCATCACTCACTGATTTATTCCAGCTTACTAACTGCATACACTTTCTTTCCTCTTGCTATCCTTTGTCACTTAGAAATTTACTTGATTTTTTTGCTTTCCAGGTTTTTATTAAAAACTCTACAGTATAAATACCAGAACTAATACTTGAACAACTCTCAGACTGCTGGTGTGGATCATGTATACGATTGTCTACACCAAATTTTCAGATTGGACACCTGAATCCTTATCACTCACCTTGCTGAAAAATAAGATAAATAGTAATTAAATAAACAAGTAAATTGCATACAATCTGAAAAATAAATTTCCTAACAATGGTCAGTAAAGTATTTAGTAGCAATCACAGCACAAAATTTACACCATGGCAACTCTTCTAAGTTGAACACTGTAGATCAGCTTGCACTTGCATGCAACCATGGATGTGATGGCAATCCTAATCGCCAGTCATTTCCGGTTGAATTGGACTCTTCAATTCAGATTCAGTTTCATTCACATGCTTTTCAATTTTGATTCAGTTCAGCTAATTATGTTTTCTGTTTCATTTTATTGGTTTTAACGCAGATTGCACACCAGACACTATCAGAAATTTAACACAAATAGAAAGCTTATTTGAACTTTCATTTTTTTTTCTTATGCGCCATGACACAAACTCAATATTACATTATAATCAACATCTCTGTTCCTTCGAAAATGCTCCACAACAAATATGAATTACATTTTATTTCCTTTATTCCCACAAATTCATATCTCACTGGCATGAATTCCACGTCTGTTCATGCTGATCCTTTATTTTTCAATTCCAATACAATCCCAATTCGCGCATTTTTTGCGTCAGTTCAAATTCAAATCATAATTGAATGTAACTCAATTAACTACGCGCGCGCGCGCACACACACACACACACACACACACACACACACACACACACACACACACACACACACACACACGTCAAGGAAAATTCTGTTTCTCTCTCGCTTCCTTTTATTGCTATTTAATCTTGTCGTGTCAGGATTTGTTTCCCTTCCCCTAGTCACCCCATAGAAAAAAATACCCCCCCCCCCACACACACACACATTGCTGATGTTCCCCTATCGCCATACGTCACTCACTTTTTGAGTATCGCTTTAAATCTGTGAGCATTTCACTTTACGCGTTCAATATAAGTGACATCACATCTTCCCTGCCTAGGTATTAAAGGGTATGGAAAGTAGGACCTGGTTTATGTATGTTCCCGCGTGTCGTGAGTCGCAGCGTGGCAAAGTGTGGGGTGAAAAAATTAAGCTTTTCAGCTGTGAAGCAATTTGAGTTGGTAAAGTCAGCCGAAAGAGTTTTTTGGCGAAGTTCCAAGGGATTTCTGCTGGAATGGAAGAGCGGGAAGTTTGTTTGGGCAAATACACTTTCAGTTATTTCACGCAACCAGTTCGAGATTGTGCTGTTTCGTTCGTGTTTAGATGATGATGCAAGAAACACCAACCAATTCTGGCAGGCCTTTGTACCCGGCAGTGTGTGTGTGTGTGTGTGTGTGTGTGTGTGTGTGTGTGCAAGTAAAGTAAGGTTTACATGCATCCTGGTTTACATTAATTATTTACAGTGAGTTCCTGCCTTGAATTGGGAACAACGTAATGTCAAATCCGAGTGACGACCTAATTTCCGTGAGATCTTACTGTGCGAGAAACTGAACGTAATTATCGAGTGTGTGGCGGCTTTGTGGTATTGATGCCAAGTTAGAGGAAGCAGTGACAGGGTGGTGGTGGTGGTGGTGGTGATGATGGTGTTGCCTTGGCGAGGTCCTCCTGTGTTGATTTAGTAAATATATGAAACACCTTTAGCCATCTACATCACCTACTCTTTTCTGCTTTAAATGTATCGTATCAAGAAGATGAAGTGAAAGGATTGTCTTTCATTCAGCAGAATTTCTGATACCTTTTTTTTTCTATGTTAAAGATAAAATGATTAAGTTATCCTACACTTTTCATCTTCTCTATCATCTGTCTCTGTATTGAAGGAGAGCTAAAAAAAATAACTTTGACAGACCTCACAACAACTACGTCATTTGCCTTGTGTTTTTTTTCTCAATCTACTCTAATTCGTATATTAAGAAATAAAAGAAGAATAATTTATAACACTCTCAGCGCTCAATTTCTGTTTTAAAGTATCCTATATTAAAACTGAAAAGAAAAAACTATCCCTGCAGCTGCGTAAGTCTGACTTCTGCGGCTGTGACGTGAGGGAGTTCAGAAATTTTCCCTGTATTTTATCATATTCCTGTTGTTTCCTCTTGTTCAAAGATGTCACGACGCTTTGTTTACGCCACGTTCCTTTGTGGGGGATCTCATCATGGTATAGGAAATTCGTTGACTAATTCTTATCATCTTTTCATTGTTTTTTTTTTTTTTATTATTATTAAGATTCTTCTCCAAAGCAACTTAGAGTACTCAGCTCTCTTGTTGATCATTTCCAGTTAATATTGCTGCGACGTCCTGGAGACAGAAGGGATTAACAATCTTGCGTCTCTGTACACACACACACTCTCTCTCTCTCTCTCTCTCTCTCTCTCTCTCTCTCTCTCTCTCTCTCTCTCTCTCTCTCTCATTTTGTTGTTGTTGTTGGTCATTTTTTTTTCTTGTCAGATTATTTCCTGATGACTGCATGTGATGTACAGCTCCCTCCACTTCCACGTTCTCTAGTCAGCGTTGCCAGTGTGTGAATCGCCTGCTGTAAACCTCCTGCTTCGACTCGTATTGAAACAAATGCCGCCAATCCCTCTATCACCCTTCCGCTTAATAGTGCTACCTTCGATCTTAAGTCACTGTCCTCTTCATTATCATCACCACCACCATCACTACTATTGTCATTAAGAAAACTGAGTAAATACCTGCACGTGTACGTTTGATAATGATAAGTTTCGTAATGCACTTAGTACATCAAAGCAGGAAGGTGGAATTATCATAATGTAGCTTCCTCATCATTTAGTCTTGATCATTCCCTCTCCACGTAGCGCCAGGTGAGAAGAAAGGCAAGGAGAAGCCACCAGGCACATACACTTGCCACTTCTTCGCTTTTTTTTTCATTCCCTCCCCCTAAAACGCTTCAGTGTTAATAGAGTGAAGCGTGAGAGAGCAGCTGTTGCATCGACCAACGCTGCACCCGACACCTCGCGCCACTCCAGGCCCCGAAGTCTGCTGGGGCTGAAAGGATCCCCACCTGCCCCGCGGCGTGAGGGGGCGTGAGAGAGGAGGAGCAGGTGTCCGAGGAAGGCGGAGAATGCATGTAATGTTGGTGAGGATAAAGGGTTTGTGGGAAGAGTGGAGTGAGTGAAAGAGCTGGTCGTCAGAGTGAAATAATCGAGGTGCGAAGGAGGACATCCACTCTCTCTCTCTCTCTCTCTCTCTCTCTCTCTGGGTGGTTGTGTGTGGGTGTCGTTGTTCTTCATGATTTTAGCAGCAACTATTCATGAGGGGTAAGACTACAGCTTAGAGGAAAAGCAAACAAATTGAGCCATAAGGAAAACTAGAAGGGAAAATATAGACCAGAAAGGAATGCGCGGCTTATTAAAGGCAAGATTACTTTGAATGAGGAGAGAATAAATACTTTGAATGAGGAGAGAATAAATGTGTGATCATGTACGATGACACACACAGACAGACAGACAGACAGAGAGAGAGAGAGAGAGAGAGAGAGAGAGAGAGAGAGAGAGAGAGAGAGGGTAAACAGCATACTAAAGGGAAGACTTGAGTTAGAGAGGAGTGAGAGGGAAGAGCAGGACAAAGAGAAATAACACTAAAGAAAACAATCCAGGAACATGAAAAGTAAAAGGTCTCTCTCTCTCTCTCTCTCTCTCTCTCTCTCTCTCTCTCTCTCTCTCTCTCTCTCTCTCTCTCTCTGACTCGATTACGGATACTGACGAGCAGCTTTTCATACGTTTTCCTCATGCAAAGTGTTCACGCGGCCACAATGCCATCTTTCACTCGCTGCCTCCCGCAACTCTCCACAAATCTGAAGGAGTTACAATCCACAAATCTGAAGGAGTTTTGTAACTTGAGAAAAATACAAGAGTATTTTTAACAGCCTGCCTTGCCTATCTTGTTTTTTTCTTCTTCTTTTCTTCTCTCTTTGTCATCCTGTCGTCCGTGTTTATTTACTTGTGTTGCGTGTTTCGTTGTTTTTTTTATTTTTCTTTGCTTAGATTTTTTTTTCTTTTTCTTATGTGAGGATTTTCGTTAATGTTCCTATGATGCTTAACGTAATAAGTGTCAGTGTGTGTGTGTGTGTGTGTGTTTTGCAGGACACCGTTTTCAACAATTGTATATGTTTTTATCTTTCTTTCACTCTTTCTTTCTTTCTTTCTTTCTTTTTCATGTTTCATTAATTATTTCTTTCTTTTCTTTCTATCACTCTTTGTTTTGAAATTTTCGGTGTCCTTTGTTTGTTCCCTTTCTAATCATACACTTCTCTTAATTTTCTTTGTATACTTACCTCCTCTCTCCTTTTGTTTTGGTAACCTTTCCCTCACTCGTATTTCATTTCGTCACTTATAATTTTTCTCCCGACTTCCATTCATGATGTTTTTTAACTCCCTTCCTTCGAACGAATCAGAGACAACAGAGAATCTTCCCATTGGACAAACAGATGCAGCGTGGTGTGCCCGGGAGGAGGCGCCAACGTGGAGGAATGTACATATGCAACAACCGCAGCCACACTGCAGTACTCTTGGGTTAACCCGACGTCGAGGAGTTAAGAGCAAAGGAGCAGCATGGTTGGGGTGAGTGTTGCTCTAATTGCTACACTAACATTGTTGTTGCCGTAAGAACGAGGTCGTACTGCGCCGCTATTTATGCCACAGAGACTAGATGCCTTTCAGTGTCTTTGCAGCACTCTAATGTGTTTCCTGAAGTTAATCTTTACTCTGTTCCAAGCCGATCTGTGTGAAATTTTACCACAACGCAGTGTACTACATAACGTATTTATCAGAGACTAGTTTTGGTGGCCGCTCTACTTAACGAAGCCTATAGTAACTGAATACTAAAAGAGCTGAATCAATACTAGTTGTAAAGAAGAGATACCGTTTTATTTATCTATTTTCATTGTGTCCCTGGATATTTTCTTTAATGAGTCTCGAGTCTCCGAAGAACAGTAGAAAAGGAAATTATGTCTTGTCTTTCTTTCCTTTCCTTTTTTTTTTTTTTTTCAAAGGTACAAATCGGTAGTAAAAAGGAAGGTTTGTCACTGTCATGGCAACAGTAGCGAAGAAAGAACTGTCTAGCACGTCCCTTCCTTCCACAAGACCTCTTCCTCACGACTCCATTTCATTACTTTCCCTTCCCTCTCCCTCTCCCTTCTCCCTCTCCCACTGGCGTGTCCTGTAAAGTCGCGTTCCGTTCCAGCCTCGGCCAGTGACGCGGTAGTAAACAAGGGTGGCCTGCACACTCGTTCAAAACACGTCTCGTAAAAGTCTCAATTCAAGACCTATTTCTCGTCCTGCCACCAGGAGTTAGAAGGTCAACCTCGAAGGGACCCTCCCACCACGCTCCCAGCCCGCCTCTACGCCCCGATATATCTAAAGAAAAGATGTTTTGTGGTGTGGTTGGAGGGCGGGGAACGAGGATGTTGCTGCATTGGCCTGGCTGGTGTGCGTGTGTGCGCGAGGACTGTTGTTTTGTGGCCGCTTTCCTGTTTGTGCATGTGTATGTTTGAATGTATTTGTTATTCATGTATTTGTTTATTGATTTATGCATTTGTGTGTATGTTTATGTTACTCACGATCGTGAAATTACTTGCTGTAGTTGTGACAGTCAGATATTACAAGCAGATGAGGAGTTGGAATTCACGCGATAGATAAGAACAGGACCTTACACACACACACACACACACACACACACACACACACACACACACACACACACACACCATTGTTTTGCTCACTAATTACTTACTCATTACATTTAGCAACCTTCAATCTGGTAAATAACACTCAAGGACATTACTAGTGTGTGTGTGCGTGTGTGTGTGTGTGTGTGTGTGTGTGTGTGTGTGTGTGTGTGTGTGTGTGTGTAAGGTCCTGTTCTTATCTATCGCGTGAATTCCAACCCCTCATCTGCTTGTAATATCTTCTGTGTGTGTGTATGTGTGTGTGTGTGTGTGTGTGTGTGTGTGTGTATGTGTATGTGTATGTGTGTGTCACTGATCACAAGAAAGCCACATTACCATTTCCTGGTATCAGTCGAGGTATTTATTTATGCGTGCGATATTCGTCCCTTTCATTATTGTTGTTTAGACAAAATATCTGATCACGTCATCTGGATTCCTCCACAACAAGCCTTCCTGAAGCTACTAATCTGGCAGAGCCACTCAATTAACCTCCCTTCACTGCACGGGGACGTATGAAGCAACTCATCAACAATATCTCCTAACATTCAACGAAAACCTGAAGAGATATGGAACAGTTTTCTCGCCCGTCTATCGCCGAGCGGCAGCAGGAGGAGGCATATGTGTGAAAATAAAAATAAACGGATATCCTGTACAGCTGTCTGAGGAAACAAAATGAATACCTTCTGCAGCTGTCAGGGAAAAGTGAAATAAGAGACGGAAAAATATTAAAGTAATCGTGGAGGTCCGGTTGTATCTGTCACGCGCCACCTTGAGTCACGGAGCCAATTAGAAGCCCAGGTAAAATTACTAGCCTTGCGAAGTGGAATAACCGTCCCTTGGGTGTGTTAGTGATGTATGATAATGATGGCTGGTGACCGCGTGTGGTGGTGGTGGTGGTGGTGGTGGTGATAGTAACAGTGGTAGTAATAGTGGTAGTAATGAAACAGTGAAGTATGATGTCACGTGCCGCCCACATACTTTCGAATCACCAATAGCACCAGATTGTCTTCTTCCCATAAGCCTGGATTTGTTATTGCCGTAAATGCTCCCATGCCTGTGTTGGAGGAGGCGAGCAGTGATGTCCGACACAGAGATAGAGTCTGTGTTTCTCTTGCACTTTAGGCGAGGCGAGTAGTGAGATTTGCCAGAGGATGAGAGATGTCCTTACGCTGGTTCTTCTTTGCCCTGACACCAGGTTAGAATTTTGTTATAAAGTTTTAAAGCTGTGAAGGAAAAAATGTTATAATGTGCAAAATGAATGGTGAAGTTTTCCTTTAAAGTATATGATTAAAAAGGAAAATAAGAAAGGCATCGTTATATACAATAATTCCTTTTTAAATACTCCTTATTGCCATGAAGACCCCCACTGTCAATCGATATATCACTATATGTTCACTTCTATTCGTCAAATATTCCCTATTAATAAATTTGGCACCTGCTGCCTCCCACACATGCCTTTACTGGCTTTTCTTTATTTCATTAATTAACTAACTCACTCGCACTCGTTTATTTGCTCCCCACGCTGGTTAAGTCAGGCCAATTATTACATTTTCTTCTCGCATGGCAGAGAACATACATTTCCTTATCAGAAGTAAAAAAAAAAAAAAAAAGGTCGCTGGTAATAACTATTCCAATCGTTTTCATCGCGTATCCTTTGGTCTCACTTGTCTGCCGGTGGTAAAAGTGCTGGACGTTCTGCTCATTTATATATTTCTCCAAACGTTTTTTTTTTTTTTTCCGAGCGAAAACCCTTTGCCTGGAGAAGTAATTAATGATGCAACGCGATACACCATGAGGCTTTTTTTTTGTACCATTGTGTAGTCTTCACTGTAAGAGAGAGAGAGAGAGAGAGAGAGAGAGATGGTAGTCTTCACTGTAAGAGAGAGAGAGAGAGAGAGAGAGAGAGAGAGAGAGAGAGAGAGCATATGAAAATAAGAGAAGGTACAAGGCCTACACATGGCAGTCCCTCTATGAAACACACCTACCTACTTGTATTTCCACTTATCATCCCAATCCATAAATTTCTGTAATCTTCTATATAATATTTAGAGCTTCAACAAAGATATGCATAGAAACCCGCTCGTTCCCTGCATTCGTACGAGTCTGCCCTCCGTACAGTGCAGCCATTCCGTCACTTTGTCACGTGAGGGAGAGAACACATATAGGTGAGTGGGGCGAGGGGTGTCAGTGTGTGTAGGTGATGTTACTCACCAGATGCAGGTCAAGGTCACCAGGTAAAAGTGTTACAAAAATTAAATAGTCGTGTTTGCATAGATTCAACAAAACACCTTACTACGAAACTATCGAGTCACACAATCTTGAAAGTCATTTTCGGTGGACTTATTTTTACACTTCCTTTTTTTGGTCCATCCATTGAGAGGACGAGTCATCACGCAGCCACTCACTCAGTGAATGGAGCTCTGGGAAGAGTGAAGGTGAATACCGGAGGGAATGAAGGTGAATATTTTTTTTTTTTTTTTTAGAGAGAAAGAGAGAGAGAGAGCCTGAGCACTACCTACGTCCCCACTCCTTGCCTTCCGAACTAATGAGCAGCGAACACTACTGAAACATGCTCCGAGTCAGGCTTGGAGGCGCGTGGGGTCGTTTCGCTACTTAGAGGCAGCAGCAGCAGCGGTACCAGCGGGGAGTGTCGTAGGCTTGTTGATGTACTGTGATATGTGCTGTTTAGTTTTCCGCAAATTTTGGAGAATGCGGTATGAGAAACATTTCCTTTAATTTTGCGTTGTTAAAAAGAGCTTTCACTGTTAGCATACGAACAACGTGGTACGCTTCAGTTCCAAGTTCCAATTAAAAACAAGAGTGACCGTGTGATAACGTAACCCATGACTGTAACATGTATTTGTGCTCGCGACACAGCACACGGTTGTCATATACTACTACATACTTAGTGTATGTTATACCTGTTGTCTTGCACTCAACAACTCTGGCACAGCTGGCGTAGTGTTAATGAATGTGGAAACTTTATATTTTCATGGTAACAATTCTCTTTATATTCGCGTCAGTGCTTTTAAATGTTCTCCTTTCTCTCGTAAACATGAGCGCAGGGTCTGAAGGTTTTATTGATTACGCAGCGTTTCGCGGTTCATCTATGGCACTTTAAATTAACGTTAAACTCGATTACAATTAAGTGAAGTAATTTATCAGTTTGAGTGAAGTATTTTATCAGTTTGAAATACCTCACCGTCATTCATGGAAGAAAACTATTGCATGCATTCAATTTATAACTGTAGAGGACCTACAAAGTCAAGGGACAAAAAACAAATAAAAATGATGCGGCGTTGTGGCGGAAGTTCCCTCTTTGCAACAGCGCCGAGTGACTCTTTGCATCAGCTTTCATTGGAATGATATTTCGTTTTCAACCTTTCCACTTCATATTAACACTACTATGCACAAGACCCCAGCTTACGGGCTCTCAAAGCTGACTGGGCGATACACTACGATATATTGGACAAACGAGGGTTTCTCATTTAATTGCTGCCAGGATGAGGAGGGAAGAAGAGAGAGAGGGAGAGTGATTTGTGTTATCATTGGTGGCAGTGGTGGTGGTGGTGGTGGTTTGGAGGAACGTACGCAAAGAAACCCTGCCCTTAAAGTCGAAGGCAGGAACCACAACAGTAAAAACTGACTGTAGACATGAAAACAACTCCAAGAACTCGAATACTTCTTTTAATGTCAGTGGTGTTTGAAGAATGCATGTTACACCTCCACGCTCACATTTCATTAACCTCTCAGGGGAAAAAAAAAAAAAATTTCTGGAACTCATTACTCTTTTTGTCATTAGCGACTTAGAAAATAATCGACGACACTTACACTGCGTCCTATCAAGGTTGGTGGAGAAGCCATTGGACTAAAGAAAACCAAGAGTCCACTTCATTACACCTCTCCAGTCAGTAATACCTTTGGAAATTCTCAACTTTTCACCACAAAACGTTCCATCAAGGTCGGTGGAGAAGCCTGTGTTCTTTATATACCTGTGTGTGTGTGTGTGTGTGTGTGTGTAGGGGGAGGAGGTTGCCGGTCTCTGTCTGTCTGTCTGCATGCCTGTTTGTATGTATGGTTGTCTGTCTGTCTGCCCGTCTGACTTCCCTGGCCCCTCCCCCCCCCTCTCTCTCTCTCTCTCTCTCTCTCACACACACACACACACACACACACACACACACACACACACACACACACACACACACACACACACACTTTTCCACTCCGCTTCGCCTACAACGAACTGCACACACAAGCAAAAATGGAACCAATTAATACAATATTTTATATGAGAGGAAAACAAGTACATCACAAACTGACGCACATACTCAAGGACGCCACGTACATAAACACAACCCAGGCAGAAGAAAATGAATATCGCCTCTTCAGGAAACCAGTAAACACATTTCGAAAAGCCTTACCTGAACCAATATACGAATAATACAACTGTTGTACTATTATTTTAGAAAACTGAATGAACTTAAACACCTGTGACGCAGACAAGACGGCATTTCTGTCATATTTTATTCTCATACTTCTGTCACTATTCTTCACCCAACCTCTACTACTTCTTCTTTCAACCCCACTGTCTATCCCCCATTATCTTATTTGATCCCTCTTGTCTCACCAGCCACGCACATACATCAATAGCCTAAACAGGTGTCTAGAAGCCTTACAAAGGACTCCACCACCACAACCTCCTCCTCCTCCTCCTCCTCCTCCTCCTCCTCCTCCTCCTCCTCCTCCTCCTCCTCCTCCTCCTCTTCCTCCTCCACGCTTAACCCACATGGCGTCTGTGTTGAGCAATTACTGAAGGGAAGAATGAAGGTGAGAAGCGAAATAATGCAGAGCTGAAGGAGGGAAGTGGAGGAGGAGGTGGAAGAGGTGTAGTGGGTGAAGAGAGAACAGAATGCAAGATATGAGCGCACAAGAGGAAAGAACGAGGGGGAAGAAGAGGGGAAAGAAGGGAAGAGTGAGAGTGGTAGAGGGTAATAGGAGGAAGGAGTGTAAAGCAAGGAAAGGAGTAAAAGAATGTAGAGGAAAGAAGAATGGAAGGAAGGAATAAGGTGAAAAAGAGGGAATATGTAATGTGAGATTGGGCAAGAGAAAAGAGGGAAAGGGTGCAAGAGAGAGACAAAGGTGCAGGAGAAAGGAATGAAAGGGAAGGAGTGTGGAGGAGGGAAGGAAGGCACGAATGTGGAGAGGAAAACAAGAATGAATGAATGTAAGGAAAAGGAAGGAAGGAATTGCAGTGAAGAAAGAAAGAGTATGAAAGAAGAAGAGGGAAGGAGAGAATCGATGAAAAAAGGAAAATAAATAAATAACAATGGATGTGTAAAAGGGAAAGAGGCATTGAATGGAAGCGAAAACTTGTTGATTACGAAAAGGGAGAAGGAAATGAATAATAGTGAATGAAAAAGGGAAAAAAAGGAGAATCCACGTGAATAAATTGGGAAGAAGGAAAGAGTAAGTGGAAAATGAAAGAAGAGGAAGTAGTAGGAAAAAGAAGAGAAAAAAAAAAAAAAGCACAGTAGCGATTTGTTACGAAAGAGGAAATACGAAAGAGGAAATGAAGTACAAAGGAAAAACTATATAAACCCGATAACAATTCAGATTTAATTTCTTGCACGAGCTTGTTTTGTACTTTGTGTTGTGGTGGTGGTGGTGGTGGTGGTGGTGGTGTTACAGGTGTTAACGGCTGTGGTTGTGTTGCTGTTGTTGTGTTGGGGCTGTGGTGGTGGTGAACCAGATGGTGTGGAGCTGAGGTTGTTGTTGTTGCTGTTGTTGCTGTTGTTGCTGTTATCGATTTTTATATTGTTTTACAGAGAGAGAGAGAGAGAGAGAGAGAGAGAGAGAGAGAGAGAGAGAGAGAGAGAGAGAGAGAATGTTAAAGGAAACCTGGTGTGTCCTGGCGTTGACCACACTGAAAGGCAGGCATCTACTCGTAACTAGGAGTAGCCGGAGATTGTAGGAAGCCGTGCCACGTAACAAGGAACATAATATACCATTTTGTCTCAATCCTTATTTATATTTCCAGTTCACATTACCCACATCAGTGCACTACACACTCTTGATCCAATGGACATATTTGTTGCTCCAGTCCGGCACTACAGTCAGACTTGTAATTAGAACCAGTGAAGTTGGCACCCCACTTTCCACACGATCAGATACACTGCCCTCACGTTGACACCACTCGGCCCTACTCGACCACCTGGCAACCTAACGCCGTGGGCTGCTAACTCCTGCAACCATACACCAACATAACTATTCTTACACAATCCTCACTATGCATCACCCGATAATGGACAGTTGTTACCTAGCCCAACAATCACAATTCACTTTGTTCTCCCCGATAAGGAACATT
This sequence comes from Scylla paramamosain, assembly GCF_035594125.1. Taxonomy (NCBI): domain Eukaryota; kingdom Metazoa; phylum Arthropoda; class Malacostraca; order Decapoda; family Portunidae; genus Scylla; species Scylla paramamosain. The sequence goes on along the minus strand of NC_087152.1, from coordinate 26,578,867 downwards.
ATTTATAGAACCCGTTAAACACACAATGGATACTTAACACTTAAGTGTAGTTATCAATGCCTCCGAATAATGCCTTATCCATATACTTAGTGCCACGAAGATTACTATAGAAACAAACACCCAACATACATTTCCGTGCATCCTTTAACACACGGCCAACAGCAAGATTTGAACGAGAGAATAACCCACATTCTCTAATAGCCCGTCCTTGGGTCGACACAGGGCAGTGTCCAGTGAGCCACGCTGTCTCACAACTGAGTTACTGCATGACTGACCGCAGTCCTCTCAGTGCTCTGACCTAAGCCTTGTCACGTCTTCACTTCCTTAGTACCAAATCATCGACGCACACCTCAAGCTCCAATTATACTAAATTACAGACGACTCCTCAAGGCATCACGTTGTGGTGAGTTGAAGCACACACCAACCATACATACCTTTCATTTCCCCTGAAGACTCAGGGCTCAGTATTACACACATGTATGTGAGCCAAGCTGATCTGTATCATGTTTGGCTGAACTCTGTAACAACTTTGTTGGGTCACTTATCTGAGTGCCTGGCAAACACTTGAGCCGTGCAGACATCACTGCTGCCACAAGCCACTCAAGTAGTCACCAACCACTACACTTCGCAGGTACCTGCCACACACACCTTTGTTTATGCTTGTACTTGAATCACACCAATAAGAACGTCTTATTTTCACCAGTTTGCCAATAATGCTAGTAATAAATAAATAATATATATATATATATATATATATATATATATATATATATATATATATATATATATATATATATATATATATATATATATATATATATATATATATATATATATATATATATATATATATATATATATATATATATATATATATATGAGGTAAGCAAGGATACACCAGACTTCCTTCTTCATTTATTGCAACGTTTCCAGGTGTAAACATTCTCCACCTTGCAGGCAGCAGTTGGATGAGCAAGTGGGGTATGCTAAGATGAAGCAACGGAGACAGGAAAAGGTGACATTGGGAGGCAGCCTTGGGACATCCTTCTCTGGCAGGTGTGGTGCAGGCCTGGAGAAGGATGAAGGACAAGCGAAGAGCCTCATTAAAGGTAAGATGGAATAATGTAGTTAAATTGATGAAACAAATGAGGTGTTACATTTCGATAGTTAAAGTATTGATGAATAGGTCCAGAATTCTGGCCCATAAAGTTGAGATTGTTCACAGAACACTGGTGACTTAATAAAGCTAGTTGATAGACAGTAATTAATACAAGAAATATTTCACCTCTGATGGTTTTCCAGTACATACATACATCATTATGAAAAAATGCTATGCAAGTTTGAATGGATAGTCAGTCTTGATTATATCAGAAGTTGAAGTTTACCATTTAATCAAGAGGGTAAATAAAGTCATGTATTATTGGTCACTTGGGATATGCAAACTGAAGTCTGCAGACCAGCGTGTCTTGCAAAATGTTTTATTTATATATTTTTTTTTTTAGATTTACATGTTTTCTTCAATGAATGTGTAACTATATCGTAAGCCACACAATGTCCTCCTTTCTTGTAAATTTGTTGTAACTTCTTAGCACCATCCCTTGTTAGAAATACAGTCCTTCATTAGAAAGCAGCAGCATTCACTCTCTGATCTGAAGATGATCAAAATCTGATAAATGATAACAAAGGACTCATTATCAGTGATAACAAAGGACTCCTTATCATGTATTTGTTAATAATCAACACTGTTCACAAGGAGTAATACCGCTGTACGACCAATACTGCTGTTATATATATATATATATATATATATATATATATATATATATATATATATATATATATATATATATATATATATATATATATATATATATATATATATATATATATATATATATATATATATATATATATATTATATCACACACACACACACACACACACACACACACACACACACACACTTTCATGCCTTGTGATTCGATCGTCCTTCACTTTTAATAATTTGACCAGGATTGGTGAACAAATCTTGTGGTCCAATTCGACCACGGTCCTCCAACTGGAACACAAACATTGGTTCAGGTTCAAGTGACGCCACTCACGCCGTCAGTCAGGCAACTACTGTCATCCAAGTAAGTGGATGTATTACTTGCTACTCGTTTGATTTACTGGTGTGTTGTGGATGAGGCTTATGATACGATAAATACCAAATGTACACTATCGTCTGCAGTGGTGACTCATTACTGAACCAAGGTCGTTCGTTCACTGACCTGGTGGGCGACGCAGGTGGCTGAAGCACACACTGTGTGTGTTGGTCTCTCTCTCTCTCTCTCTCTCTCTCTCTCTCTCTCTCTCTCCACTTCCCCCCTGTACTCTCCTTCTCCGTATGTCCCCTCCTGCCATTGCCATTGCCCCTTTCCTCTTCCTTCCTCTTTCGTCTGGTCTCAAGCCTCCCTCCCTGTCACCTCCTCTCCCCCTTATTTGTCAGAGATAAGGCACAAAGAAGTCGAACTTCTCTCTCTCTCTCTCTCTCTCTCTCTCTCTCTCTCTCTCTCTCTCTCTCTCTCTCTCTCTCTCTCTCTCTCTCTCTCTCCTTCATTCTATGTTATTTTCGCTTCGTCCTTTCCCACTCTCTCACTCTCGTATAATTCCATATCCATTCTCTATCAGTCTATTTAGCATTCAGTCAGCATCTATCAGTCTATCTCATTCTATTTAGCAATTCTCAGGTTTGTTCTTACACACACACACACACACACACACACACACACACACAGAGAGAGAGAGAGAGAGAGAGAGAGAGAGAGAGAGAGAGAGAGAGAGAGAGAGAGAGAGAGAGAGAGAGGGCATAAGCTCTCGGGTGACACACAGCACACAACCACAATGAAGCTTTACTACGTCTATGCTCTGAAACATTTCTGGCCGCACCTCCACTACATACAGAAGGGTATAATTGAAGTTCTACGGGCCTGTATGCCTGTATGGGTGTATTTCCTTTTTATGGTTGTAGTGGCAGATTACTACTAGGATTTCTACATTATCAACAGGAGAAACACTCTTGAGAACCGGGCTAATCATCTCTGTGGCCCTTGAAAATAGAAAGAGTGGAGTGAAAGATTGGAGGGTTTCTGAATACTGTCTCTAGTGCAACGGTGTTCAAGCATACTGGTCCAACGTACGCTTAGCTAGGTAGTAGTATTCACCAACTTCTGCCATCCACTCCTGAATGACCCAAAAAAATCAACAGGAATAATAATATGATTCATTGTGGAGGTATTAAGTTTTTTTTTTTCATTCCATTACATTAATATTATATATAAGCTATTATATATAAGCTAAAAATAGAATCTAGAAATTGGTCCATAAATATAATAATAATATATTAATAATAGTGTATATATTTTGATAGTGATGATAATACAAGTTCATTTATTTCTTTATTATTTTTCGTTTTCTTGTTACAAGACTAAAAATATACGCAAATTAAATAATAATAATAATAATAATAATAATAATAATAATAATAATAATAATAATAATATAATAATAATAATAATAATAATAATAAGGGAAAATTATTATGAATATTTTCCATTCATTTGTATATTATTTATTTTTTTACAGGGACTTCCTCCTCCTGGCTGTTCACAGTAGTAGTAGTAGAAGTGGTGGTGGTGGTGGCAGTAATAATAGTAGTAGTCATGGTATATATAGTGGTTGTGGTGGTGGAGGTAGTAGTAGTAGGTAGCAGTTGTAAGTAGCAGCAACAATAGTAGTAGTACTAGTAATAACACTTAATAGGAACATTCTAAGTTTTTATCCTTGCAACACACACACACACACACACACACATTTCCCCTCTCTCTCTCTCTCTCTCTCTCTCTCTCTCTCTCTCTCTCTCTCTCTCTCTCTCTCTACAGACACACACAGAACCACATTAAACACAGACCCCAAATTTAATATACAACAAGGTAACTCTTCCAGCCCCTTCACTGGCAGAACTACCTTGGACACAGACCCCAAATTTAATATACAACAAGGTTAGCCCTTCCAGCCCCTTCACAGCCTCTCCCTGACTTTCACCGGATTTCTCTCTCACTCTCACACAGAACCAAACAAACAACACAATAGATCACTCTTAATCCTCTCAGAGCCCCTCCCCTGACCCCCCATTCCTACCCCCACACCAACACCTCACAAGACACCCTCACACCAGGCCGAGTCCTTCACTCTGCTGTATGTGGCCTTTATAAGCTTGTATTTTAACTTTGCCTCCCGTGTGTTGTATTTTGGCAGGTCAAGTTGGGCGATGACCTGCAGGTGTGCGCAATTGAAAGGAAGCTGTCGTTTGATGTTCTTTGGATTATCAACTTCAGAGCCTGGGTGTGTGTGGGTGTGTGTGTGTGTGCGTTTCGCGCTGTTTTGCGTGTGCTAAAGATGAGGATTTCCTGTCTAGTTTAAGATAAGCTTAACATAAAGAGAAAGAGAGAGAGAGAGAGAGAGAGAGAGAGAGAGAGAGAGAGAGAGAGAGAGAGAGAGAGAGAGAGAGAGAGAGAGAGGCTATAACTGAGATGCAAAAATGCTTTTTATAATGAAAAGTTCTGTCCCCTTCACCAGTAAGAATGTGCCCGTGTCTCTCTCTCACCCATCCACAGATCCATAGTACGTCCCTTACAGTATGTTGACGAACCCACAGTCACTCCCCAGTCTCCCACAGTCTCTCACATGAGAGAGAGAGAGAGAGAGAGAGAGAGAGAGAGAGAGAGAGAGAGAGAGAGAGAGAGAGAGAGAGAGAGAGAGAGAGAGAGAGAGAGAGAGAGAGAGAGAGAGAGAGAGAGAGAGAGTTAGTGTTTTTTTTATGTAGGAAGGACACTGGCCAAGGGCAACAACAAAAAAAAAAAAAAATGGGAGTCCCACAAAAGGGTCAAAGCAGTGGTCAAAAATTGATGAATAAGTGTCTTGAAACCTCCCTCTTGAAGGAATTCAAGTCATAGGAAGGTGGAAATACAGAAGCAGGCAGGGAGTTCCAGAGTTTACCAGAGAAAGGGATGAATGATTGAGAATACTGGTTAACTCTTGCATTAGAGAGGTGGACAGAATAGGGGTGAAAAAAAAAAGAAAGTCTTGTGCAGCGAGGCCGCGGGAGGAGTGGAGGCATGCAGTTAGCAAGATCAGAAGAGCAGTTAGCATGAAAATAGCGGTAGAAGACAGCTAGATATGCAACATTGCGGCGGTGAGAGAGAGGCTGAAGACAGTCAGTTAGAGGAGAGGAGTTGATAAGACGAAAAGCTTATGATTCCCCCCTGTCTAGAAGAGCAGTATGAGTGGAACCCCCCCAGACATGTGAAGCATACTCCATATATGGACGGATAAGGCCCTTGTACAGAGTTAGCAGCTGGGTGGGTGAGAAAAATTGGCGGAGACGTCTCAGAACACCTAACTTCATAGAAGCTGTTTTAACTAGAGATGAGATGTGAAGTTTCCAGTTCAGATTATAAGTAAAGGACAGACTGAGGATGTTCAGTGTAGAAGAGGGGGACAGTTGAGTGTCATTGAAGAAGAGGGGATAGTTGTCTGGAAGGTTGTATCGAGTTGACAGATGGAGGAATTGAGTTTTTGAGGCATTGAACAATACCAAGTTTGCTCTGCCCCAATTAGAAATTTTAGAAAGATCAGAAGTCAAGCGTTCTGTGGCTTCCCTGCATGATATGTTTACCTCCTGAAGGGTTGGACGTCTATGAAAAGACGTGGAAAAGTGCAGGGTGGTATCATCAGCGTAGGAGTGGATAGGACAAGAAGTTTGGTTTAGAAGATCATTAATGAATAATAAGAAGAGAGTGGGTGACAGGACAGAACTCTAAGGAACACCACTGTTAATAGATTTAGGAGAACAGTGACCATCTACCACAGCAGCAATAGAACGGTCAGAAAGGAAACTTGAGATGAAGTTACAGAGAGAAGGATGGAAACCATAGGAGGGTAGTTTGGAAATCAAAGCATTCTGCCAGACTCTATCAAAAGCTTTTGATATGTCCAAGGCAACAGCAAAAGTTTCACCAAAATCTCTAAAAGAGGATGACCAAGACTCAGTAAGGAAAGCCAGAAAATCACCAGTAGAGCGGCCTTGACGGAACCCATACTGACGATCAGATAGAAGGTTGTGAAGTGATAGATGTATAAGAATCTTCCTGTTGAGGATAAATTAAAAAAGTTTAGATAGGCAGGAAATTAAAGCAATAGGACCAGTAGTTTGAGGGATTAGAATGGTCACCCTTTTTAGGAACAGGTTGAATGTAGGCAAACTTCCAGCAAGAAGGAAAGGTAGATGTTGACAGACAAGGCTGAAAGAGTTTGACTAGGCAAGATGCAAGCACGGAGGCACAGTTTCGGAGAACAATAGGAGGGACCCCATCAGGTCCATAAGCCTTCTGAGGGTTTAGGCCAGCGAGGGCATGGAAAACATCATTGCGAAGAATTTTAATATGTGGCAAGAAGTAGTCAGAGGGTGGAGGAGAGGGAGGAACAAGCCCAGAATCGTCCAAGGTAGAGTTTTTAGCAAAGGTTTGAGCAAAGAGTTCAGCTTTAGAAATAGATGTGATAGCAGTGGTGCCATCTGGTTGAAGTAGAGGAGGGAAAGAAGAAGAAGCAAAGTTATTGGAGATATTTTTGGCTAGATGCCAGAAATCATGAGGGGAGTTAGATCTTGAAAGGTTTTGACATTTTCTGTTAATGAAGGAGTTTTTGGCTAGTTGGAGAACAGACTTGGCCTGGTTCCGGGCAGAAATATAAAGTGCATGAGATTCTGGTGATGGAAGGCTTAAGTACCTTTTGTGGGCCACCTCTCTATCATGTATAGCACGAGAACAAGCTGTGTTAAACCAAGGTTTAGAAGGTTTAGGACGAGAAAAAGAGTGAGGAATGTACGCCTCCATGCCAGACACTATCACCTCTGTTATGCGCTCAGCACACAAAGACGGCTCTCTGACACGGAAGCAGTAGTCATTCCAAGGAAAATTAGCAAAATACCTCCTCAGGTCCCCCCAACTAGCAGAGGCAAAACGCCGGAGGCACCTTTGCTTAGGGGGATCCTGAGGAGGGATTGGAGCGATAGGACAAGATAAAGATATGAGATTGTGATTGGAGGAGCCCAACAGAGAAGAAAGGGTGACAGCATAAGCAGAAGGATTAGAGATCAGGAAAAGGTCAAGAATGTTGGGCGTATCTCCAAGACGGTCAGGAATACGAGTAGGGTGTTGCACCAATTGCTCTAGGTCATGGAGGATAGCAAACTTGTAGGTTAGTTCACCAGGATGGTCAGTGAAGGGAGAGGAAAGTCAAAGCTGGTGGTGAACATTGAAGTCTCCAAGAATGGAGATCTCTGCAAAAGGGAAGAGGGTCAGAATGTGCTCCACTTTGGAAGTATTATTATTATTATTATTATTATTATTATTATTATTTTATTATTATTATGTTCAAAATATGTATTTAATATTTTTTTTTATATTTTCAGAAGTGATGGAAGGAAGAAAGAGAGAGAGAAGACAAAAAAGGAAGAGGACATAAGAGAAGAACGAAGACAATAGGAGAAGAGGAAGAAAAAAGAAGAAATGAGAGAAAGAAGATAGAGGAGAGAGAAAGATAAAGAAGAAATAAAGGAGAATAGGATGGAAAGAAAAGAAATGAGAGTAATAGACTCTCTCTCTCTCTCTCTCTCTCTCTCTCTCTCTCTCTCTCTCTCTCTCTCTCTCTCTCTCTCTCTCTCTCTCTCTCTCTCTCTCTCTCTCTCTCTCTCTCTCTCTCTCTCTCTCTCTCTCTCTCATGCCTAGTAGAAGAACCTGGTGAGTCCCCGTCAGAAACTTGAAAACATTTTCTGTTCCAGCGAGAGCTCGCGAAAGACTTCCCAACACGTGCGAGTGACTGGATGGTCTGGGAAGTACTCACCCTGGAAACACAGTGAGGGATTAATAAAAGGAAGGATATTGGCATTTGTGTTTTAATTCATATTGCTGTAGTGTGTGCAGGGAAGGACTGGTAAATATAGGCACCAGAAGAGATGAGGAGTGTATGCGAACTGAAGGCAGGAAGTGAAGGACTGGATATCAGATAGAAGAGTGATAGAGACAAAAAAGGACTAGATATATAGACACAGGGAAGGACTGGATACATATTAGAGAAGGCGACAGAGGCAAAGAGCGTACATTATAATTAATAAGGAAAAAATAAGTAAAATGAATGAGAGGATAAAATAGTGAAGAACAACTAAAAGGAATGATATACAGGTGAAAACACACACACAAACGACCCTAAATTACACACAGCCAACCTGAAAACACTGCCAAACACCCAAAAACACTCCTAAAAACACACACACCCAAACACATCCCAGTCCCACCTTAACTAACTTAATCTTATATTCAGCATTCTTTTCCAACTCAGTCCAGAAATAATTTTCATTGCCGGTGACCAAGTCCATAAGTTCCATTGGCTGGAAAAGTTTGAGCACAATACCGTCCCACACGCTGCAGAAGCCATCATGAAATGCCCTGTACTGCTTGTCAGTGCTTGTGTTCAGCCTGTAGTCCACCAGCAGGTCCACTTACTCCTGCCTGTAGAAGAGAGAACCAATCAGATGCCAGTTCCTAGATACAAAAAGGGGGCATTTAATTTGAAGGTTGTGTTGAAAGCTCCCTCCTGCAAGAGTTCAAGTCATAGGAAAGAGGGAATACAAAACAGGCAGGAAGTTCCAGGGTTCGTCAGAGACATGGATAAATGACTGAAAATACTGGGTAACGCTTGCTGACTGAATTTTACACGTAAAAGTTGGTCGGCTGGAAAAAAAAAAATCTTTACGTCATTTGCGTGCTATCAAACCAAGTAATAAAACATTATGAACATTTTTAGCCACCATCATCAAGCAGAGAGCAAGAAAAATGGCAAAATTAGGTAAATACTGTGTACATTATCTCGGGTCTGGGATGTATCACCACCCTGGGACGAATACTATTTTTTTTTTTTTTCCTCTCTATATGACCTTACTGTATCCATTCAAGTTATACAGTTAATATACCCGTATATAAATTCTGGTACACATGAAAGCAACAACCATGTTTTGATGCCAAATGTTAGCGGGGCACTGGTAAAGACTGTTGATATTGTGCGTCTCAACGTTTTCCCTAAGGTTCCGCTGGTCTGTTTACATCCTGTCTCCCTATGTCTTCCCTGAGTTGTCGCTTTCTTTTCTGAACGTACAACCCGCCCTTTCACACCTTGGTTCTTCCTGACATGTTTGTACAACAACCACAACACGTGTACAGACTAGGGTTTTACAGCACCATTACAAACTCGTATCTGTCGCCTCAGGTTTGTTGGGTGTTTTGGAGAAACCGGCGTGTCTGATATCGCTGTGTTTCCTTCGTCTCCGCGCGGTTTAGGCTGTCACAATATCCTGTCAGTACAAATAATACTTGCTCGACTCTCTTAGGGGGTAAATTTGCAGTTGCAACCAATGCTTCCATCCTCTTTATCTTTCACTAAAACCAGGAAGCATAGGAACCTGGTGGGATTATTATTATTATTTTATTTTTTATTTATTTATTTTTTTTTTTTGTGTGTGTGTGTGGGGAAAGCCGAAACGAGGCATTTTTGACATTCCAGAAAAAGTTTAAGGATGACAAACATCATATTTCCAAAACGGGATTTTTCTATATTATCTTAACCCAACGTAACCAACCTAACCTAGCCGGGGAGGGCTTCGTCCCTCTTGGACTCTCCCTTAAAGGTCACTAACCTAACCTCCTAACCCACACACAAGGTAAACTGATGAGACGTAACATTTTGTCACCTCCTACATTGTCAGTCATCACTACATACCAACAGTAATTACTTAACGAAAAATACCGGAAGAATTTGAGAGAACTGGCGGTAAACTGCCACTTCATATATTGACACCAAGCACACATCCCTCTTCCGTGTCCATGGTGAAACTGACGCACCACAGAGTCCCGGGTGCTCCTTCCTCCTCTAAACACACGTGCCTACATGTGATTGGCTGTCAAATTTCCGTGTGACTTGATTCACAGCAGGTAACTCCACGTCATCATAGGTCTTAACACGTGTGTCAACGTCACGTCACCATCGCGCACGTGCACTGTTGATGACAAACATACGAACACACTCAGCATCCTACGAGAGACGACTACTGGTGGATCTGAGCTAGAATTGACTTGAATCTTTGACATTCTCATCTGAAGTTGTTATTAATTTCTGACAGGGTAAAATAAGGCTAGAAATGCTCCAAACAGTGAGATGTAGACCCTGCCAGGGGCTATACTTACGTGAGGTGTATTGGTTGAAACTGCAATAATGCTTTTTTGGGATTTGCCAGATAAAACATGAGTCAAACTCATATTTCAAACTAATTATGTAGCAGAAGACTAGAAATAGATGTGAAAACACTGAGAGCCTTGTTGCGAGTATTTAGCTTATAATAACTGTTGTGTAGAATGTGCATCACCAGATTCCGTGGAAACTGTAACCATAAACACTTAGGATCAATGTTTTGTAGCTTTCAAGTGCAGTGCATCAAGATGTATCACGAGAGGCGGTTTTAGAGTGTGCTTCTCCAGATAACTGTGGGAGCGTTGACCAGCCCCTGCATTAACACAGCCGGCGATCACCGCATCCATCCACCCACTCACCCTTCCACCTAACCATTCACTCACCCATCCACCTATCCATCAGCACAACATTTCACCCACACACAGAGCAATTAATCCACCCAACTAGCTATCTACCCAATCCACCCTTCCATACACCCACCTACTCCCACATCCGTCCTTCAGCCGAAATAATAATAGTGCTATGCCACCGACAGCAATTACTACTACTACCACTGCTACTACCACCACTACTACTACTACTACTACTACTACTACTACTACTACTACTACTACACTCCCTTTCACACTTCCATTCCTCATTTCTTCCTCTTCCTTCTACTACAATCAACGCATTTCAGTCTGAAAACACATGTAAATTCCTGGAAAACCCTGGAAACTGAGGGAAATATTGACAAGGAGACACGGGGAGGCAAGAGGGAAGGTCTCCGTCTGGGTTTGATGACGTCATGAGTTCAAGGTGGGTGCTGTGAACGGGCCTGTACCCTTCAATTTACTTAAGGCATTTTGGAGGTTATTTATCTTATTTTCGTGGTTGATTCTGGCTTTCCTTTACGTATAAGCGTATATGTATAAGCCTGGGAACTTTATTGAAGACAAAGTCTTCTGCACTTCGTGCTTCCTTGGTGTCTTCATTCCCAAATCTTTTCACAAGAATGACTAAACTTTCTGCCACGTGGGAAGAGTCAGGAGATGTTTGTGGAGAAGCCTGTCAAGGAGAAGGAACCTGCGCTGGAGGGTGATACCCTCTGCTCTTCGCACATCGTGGGTATTACTCTCCTCGTATCTTCTTTTTTTCAGTTGCAGGAATTCCCTGTTGCAGCCCTGCAAAAAGCTCCCATCGGGGAGATTTTCTCGTCCTAGTGCCACTCCTGCCAGCCACGTTCTATTTCCTGCAGAGTGGCAACACCTGCGGCACAGCTGACATGCTGTGCTCTGCAGCTGCAGCTTGGTACTTTCAAGGTACTCCATTTTCCCCCACAGTGCATGTGCATATGCCATCTGTGAGGTCAACAGAATGACCTTGCCCTGGTGTTGATTGGCTCTGCATCTCGTACACAGCACCGCCCACAGGTGTCACCAGTGCAGCAAGGATGGTGCTGAAAGTAGCCACAGTCTTCATGCGCCGCCTCCGCAAGTGCCACTTCTATCAGTCTGTTCTACACAATATTCACCAAGTCACGCACGCAACACACCATTATACGCTCCCAACTAAATTCTGTCATGACCGCCTTGTCTGTTTGCTTATTTAATCTTTCGTTTCATCTCTCTCTCTCTCTCTCTCTCTCTCTCTCTCTCTCTCTCTCTCTCTCTCTCTCTCTCTCTCTCTCTCTCTCTCTCGGCAGCAATTATTACAAGGGACCGTGTTCTCAAACAATTCAGCGCCTTATCGTGACTACTTACGACAAGCTGTAGTGGAAATGATTGGGATTATCGAGAAAGTTTCCATGATTAAAGCGATAATTTAACGAGGACCAATAAGAGAAACACCAATGGAAACAGGACTAATAATCTAATATAGGTTTTGAAAATAATTCAGGTGAGAGCCCGGGCACTGTAAAGTCTGCGTTTTCTTGAATGTAATAGAATCGGGAATATTTCAGAACTTGAGAAATATAAGTACTTGGTATCACGCACACATCCTGGCAGCTCGCGGTGGATTACTACAACTCGTCTAGTGCCCACGCCAACCATCACCACGCCGGACGCAGCTCTTCACACTCAGCAGACCCACTGCCCTCGTGCATCACGCTGAGGTCATCCCCCGCCTGGATGAAAGGTATAGTCATATTCACTAATCAAATAACATGACGTACTTCTTCTTTCGCCGTTTCCCTAAATGTGCCATGTACGAGTCTCCTCCTGTTGTTTCTGTCCCTTGCATCTTTCTCTGTGACTTCCTTCCTTTGCAGTTCTGCCGCAGTTCCTTCTCTCTCTCTCTCTCTCTCTCACTCTCTCTCTCTCTCTCTCTCTCTCTCTCTCTCTCTCTCTCTCTCTCTCTGATAGTATGTATGCAAGTTCATTTTCCTTCCTTATTATTGTTTATCACTTGTTTATTTACTCATTGATACATACGCTTCTCGTCTTTCTCCTGTTTGAGGGCCTTTGTTTGGCGTCCTCTGGCAAGCCATGAGTCACTGTTCCGTATTCAGAAGCGCTCTGCTCTCTCACACAATTATTTTTCAACGCCATAGAGATGACTAGCCGGGTTCTAAAAGAGTTTCACCTTTCAGTAATGTAGAAATGTTAATCTGTCAATAGAATCATAGAAAAAAAAAAAGACATCTTCAAAAACCTGTGGAGGCTTATGAAGGCTTCAGCGTGACAGGGTTCAGTCCAGATGGTTTCCTTCCACCTCAGACTTGAAAGTGGAGCTGACCGGCCTTTCCACAGTGCTTACCATGATTCATGCGATAGTTGAACAAAGGATTCTGCACCGCCAATAGAAGCACCCATGAGAACACAACTAACCATGTCTGTCGTCCGCGTTATGACTAGCTGGCTGGTCACAGTAAAAATGGAGCAGCGGTGGAATAATAGGTTAAGTTTGGTTAGGTTCGGATAGGTTAGATTCGATAAGGTTAGCTTAGGCTGGGCTCCCTTCGGTTAAGTTCGGTTAAGGTGGGTTCTGTTCGGTTATATTAGATCGGGGTCTGTTCTGCTCGGATAGGTTCGGTTAGTTTTGGATTCTCGTCAGGATTACTTTCAAAGGCCACAATGAGGATGAGTCGGGTTCTCACGAAATTTTCTCCTCACTAGAACCATGAAAACGTTGGAAAGCCGCGATGACGTCCAGTAAAGACTGTCAGATACACCTGAGGTAACACTCCCATATATTTGAGAATACGGACCAGTGATGGCTGATATCATTTCACGGAACTGGCTGCGGCTCGGTGTGTACAGCGCATATAAGGTACGCATTCAGAGGCGCTCTTCTCTCTCACCACCACTGTTTTCAAAGGCCACAGAAACTATTAGCTGGGTTCCCAAGAATGTTTCTCTTGTTAATAATGTAGAGATCTTGTTAATCGGTAACTAGAACATTATATATATATATATATATATATATATATATATATATATATATATATATATATATATATATATATATATATATATATATATATATATATATATATATAAACATGCTGAAACACCTGTATAACTTCATCTAGAGCCTTTTGAAATTAGTGAGGTGCGGCGCAGAAATGTTTCAGAATACGGTCCATTGTGTCAAGGGTTCGATCCTTGGCAAGCCTCTGTAAAGATCTATATATGTTACCTTTTACGGCAGGCTGCAGGTAAGATTCTCAATGTTTAGAAACGCGAGACGTCATCGCGTGATACGTAGAACATAAAAACATAAAATGTAGGAAGCTGCAGGAAGCCATCAGGCTTCCTTTATAGTGAAGCAGCTTGCGACAGTACGTACTGCCTGACTCTTGGAAAGTGTATCATGATAACCTTCCGTCCTCTATCCGTACTCCACAGAAAACATAAGGAGGTGAAGTTTGAGATCGTTCCAAGCGTGGTTTCTTCTATGACCAGAAAAAAAGAACACTATCATGAACCACGAACAATTTATTTGATCGACGCTTATTAACCTCCTTCTCCCTGCACGAGCATCAGATGACAGGCTGAGAAGTGTTAATCTGTTAACTCTTTAATAGTTGATGATGGGAATTCTTGTCGTAGAAGAAACCACGGTTAGAGAGATCCCAATTTCCACCTCTTACAGTTAGTTTTCCGCATTGCATCTGGCACACACTCTAATATAGCAGAAATCACACAGCAAACATGAGCAGGTACTGTAAGTCTTTAGGAAATTATTATTATAAGCTCTACCGTTTCCACCTTCAAGCACGAGTGTTAAAAATAATGCAGCTAAGAGGGGACTTAAAGGAGGAATCTAAGTGACGCGAAGGATAAAACAGGGCTGACTGAAACACAAACATTGGGGTTAATAATAAAGATAAGGCATGAAGTAACGCTTTCAGGTTTGAGAAAGGTTTGATTCAGGCAAGAGATCAGAACAAATTGATCCTGAAAATTAATAAAGTGAGTGAGGCTGTTAGTGGTGAGTCGATAATAAGTTAGCTTATCTTAAACTAGACAGGAAATCCTCATCGGCAGCATGCACGTGCGCGCGCGCACACACACACACACACACACACACACACACACACACACACACACACACACACACACACACTCGAACCAAAGATCAAATTCTTCAACATTAAAAAGCCTTTCATCTCGACTCCTTTGAAGAGACTGTGGTGGAAGGTAAAGAGGTTTTCATCTGTACTGTCATGATTCTAGTGATCGTTTAATTAACAAGGATTCTGCATCATCAGTGCGAAAAACACACATAGGAACTGAATAATAATAATAATAATAATAATAATAATAATAATAATAATAATAATAATAATAATAAACTATGTGGCCTGTGAAAAATGTTCTTGAGAATGCTTAAAGCGTTTTACCATTTAATTGTCCTGTTTCTTCGTAACCGACAAATTAAAATCGTCACTCTCTCTCTCTCTCTCTCTCTCTCTCTCTCTCTCTCTCTCTCTCTCTCTCTCTCTCTCTCTCTCTCTCTCTCTCTCTCTCTCTCAAAATGTGTGTATATAGTATAAATTCACATGGTTATGTAAGTGATACGATCTCTCTCTCTCTCTCTCTCTCTCTCTCTCTCTCTCTCTCTCTCTCTCTCTCTCTCTCTCTCTCTCTCTCTCTCTCTCTCTCTCTCTCTCTCTCTCTCTCTGTGTTTCAGGAGATGACAGGAGGAGCAATGTGGAAGACACGCGTGGTATTCGTCACTGTTTTCAGTAAGTCATATTGTTATGCACATGTTTACTTAATATAAACAATACAAATATTAGTAATTTTTTGTGGTGTATTCCAGTGTGTGTGTGTGTGTGTGTGTGTGTGTGTGTGTGTGTGTGTGTGTGTGTGTGTGTGTGTGTGTGTGTGTGCGCGCGCGCGCGTATAAGTATTTAGTTTCGATTTTCTCTGTTGCTGTATTAATTTGAATTTCTCTCTCTCTCTCTCTCTCTCTCTCTCTCTCTCTCTCTCTCTCTCTCTCTCTCTCTCTCTCTCTCTCTCTCTCTCTCTCTCTCTCTCTCTCTCTCTCTCTCTCTCTCTCTCTCTCTCTCTCTCTCTCTCTCTCTCTCTCTCTCTCTCTCTCTCTCTGCCTCCCTCCTTTCTCTCTCTCTCTCTCTCTCTCTCTCTCTCTCTCTCTCTCTCTCTCTCTCTCTCTCTCTCTCTCTCTCTCTCTCTCTCTCTCTCTCTCTCTCTCTCTCTCTCTCTCTCTCTCTCTCTCTCTCTCTCTCTCTCTCTCTCTCTCTCTCTCTCTCTCTCTCTCTCTCTCTCTCTCTGTATACACAGCCTGCGTCTTCCTGACCAGCCATGCTTGTCAAATCGAGTGAGTATAAAAAGAATATCACACACACACACACACACACACACACAAAATCATCATCATCATCATTTCTTCTCTTGCATTACAAGTCTGTATTATGATATTGTTAACTCTCTCTCTCTCTCTCTCTCTCTCTCTCTCTCTCTCTCTCTCTCTCTCTCTCTCTCTCTCTCTCTCTCTCTCTCTCTCTCTCTCTCTCTCTGACGAATTTCGTACATGCTTCCTTTCATCGCATCACATCAGGAAAGGCAGCACACTTTTCGGAAAAAAAAAAGCAAAACCCAAGTGTAATTTGTAGAAGTGAGGCTAAGGCTCTTGTAACGCTTTGTTGACAGGAGCACAACAAGTAGAAGAGACATCCATGCAGATAACGGAGATATTAACCAAGGTCTGTATACTGAAACTTTTCCAGGTGTTATCTCCACTACTTCTGACAGATTGTAGAAGTTACTGAGAGTTTTCAGGGATGGTTTTATTATTGTAGTTGGAGTTTTTAACAACTAATCTGTATCATCAATGGAAGAAAAAAAGGTTATCTTAAGATACGGTACCAATGATTTTTGTGACTTGTGAAAAACAGTCTTTGTGAGAAGCAAAACCATTTAACAATACGGTTCAATATCATCATACTTGCTCTGTTCCTTCCCCTAATGTCCACCTGCCTGCGATCTGGCATGGAACCTTCCCTAAACTTTCCCAGTGTAGCCCAGTCTCTCATAGCCAGCGACCTTTTCCAGAACTCTCTCATTCTCTTCCAGTCCAGCCTTTCCCGGTCCATGGCACGTCTCTTCCCCACCCTTAACCCGCACCTTCCTGCTCTCTCCTATAGCTTCTCCTTCTCCCTTCCCAACTTCCAAACCATCCCAGAGGAGAGGGAAACGTGCACCGCTCTTTCCTCCATCATGCTCGACTCATTCCAAACTGTCTGTCTTTTCTGGGAGGGTAAAACACGAATACACTTAAAATAAACGGTTCTTTGTTCAGTCCTTGCGTGGGGTGTACACAATCCGAGGCCCTCCAACTCTCCTTTCCCATTTCATTATTTTCATCAAAGTTTCCCTGACAATGAGAGGCCAATGACAGTTCTTCCTCTTTGCTCCTTCACCCACAGGACAGAGAAAAGTAAGGATCGATATCTGTGCTGAATCCAATTATGTAACCTTCACGGCGAGTCACCTTGATCTCAGTAAGGACCAGTTTAGATACAAGGTGGGGATTGCTAATAAATCTGAACGGTGTGTGTGTGTGTGTGTGTGTGTGTGTGTGTGTGTTCACAGCCGAGTAATATTAGCCACTTTACTGCAGCTTCCATCAGCATTCAAGCATTTCGCCTCTCTTCTCTCCACTTCATACATCAACAGTTAGACTTCCTCGCGTGTGATTATGACACAAAATCCAGTAACTGGGAAGACTGGAAGAGAAACAGGCTACGCATGAGAATTCAGGCACGCACTTACACCAATGTGACTTTCCAAATACGAGAAAAGACCACCGGCAAAATAATAGCAACAAATTCTACAGTCACCCCTGCTACAGGTGAGTCGCGCACTTTCCGCTCTTCTGTTCTCTCCTCATTCCATTATGGCTGAAAGTTATATGTATATTCTTTGTATTTCTTTTCACTCTTACTGAAAGACTAATACACACACACACACACACACACACACACACACACACACACACACACACACACACACATTCACACACACACACACACATTCTCTCTCTCTCTCTCTCTCTCTCTCTCTCTCTCTCTCTC
Source organism: Scylla paramamosain (assembly GCF_035594125.1). Classification (NCBI taxonomy): domain Eukaryota; kingdom Metazoa; phylum Arthropoda; class Malacostraca; order Decapoda; family Portunidae; genus Scylla; species Scylla paramamosain. The sequence goes on along the minus strand of NC_087152.1, from coordinate 26,561,004 downwards.
TCTCTCTCTCTCTCTCTCTCTCTCTCTCTGAACATCTTTCAGTTGTAGCATCAACAAAAATAGAATAAGTAAATAAATGAAATAAGATAATAGAATTAATAGATAAAATTTAAAAGAAAAACCAAGGTGATTTTCTTCAATGTCGTTTGCCTTTGATTTGTTTAGTAAAGGTCAAAACGCAAAAGAAAATAATAATAATATTTTTTTCTCTTTTTTCTTTCTTCTGCAGGCAGTCTAAGAGAAGTACGTGAATAAATGCAACAACGTATGTAATCTTGATGCAAGTCCCTTATAACTACCTTAGTCGTGTGTTCTCACCCCAACAGAACCTGAAGCTAGGGTGAGAAGTCTTCAGGTGTGATTCCAGAAGATGCACAGCTACCGTGGAAAACAATTGCGTTAAATATAATGGTTACAATATGAAAGTGCAATTCATTCTGAAGCCATCGAGTAAGAAAGTCAAGAATCCCCTCGTTAAATACGGTGCCGTCAATTCTGAGGGAAGAGCAACGATAGCATTAAAAGATCTGCTGCCCTTTACGAACTACACCGTAACCGCCAACCCTGCCAACGACGTGGGCGCCGCCACCGACCCCTCCCTCACCAAAGAAACCTCCTTCATCGCAATTTCCCAATGTGAGACTCCGTACTTTGTGCCTGTGTGAGACTTACGGTGGTGAAGGTGGCACGTGAGACGCTTCTGGCAGTACTAGGTAGTGTGGTGCGCCACCTCCACCATCATCCCCACAACAACAACAACAACAACAACATAATCCTTTGTTCTTCTTTAGGACAACATCTATAAACTTTTTTTTACCATTCGTTTGTACTTGGTCCCTCTCTTTAATACATTAAAAAATAATACTAATAGTAAAAGAAATCCTCACGAATAGGGGGTGGTAAAACAAACCACGTAACACACACACACACACACACACACACACACACACACCTTTCCTCATCGTCTCTCTCTCTCTCTCTCTCTCTCTCTCTCTCTCTCTCTCTCTCTCTCTCTCTCTCTCTCTCTCTCTCTCTCCGTAATTATGATCTCCTCTCCTCAATCATTGTTTTTCTTTCCCAGGTTATGTGTCATTTGAGGAAATTAAAAAAAGTAGTCAGGTAACAGGTGCTTTAAGCTGCGGAGCAACTTCAATGACAGTCTCCAGCGACTGGAGGGTTCCAATTTTTTAGACTCGTCTCAGACCGGCTCAGACCTGCCGTTCTTATTGAGGTTGTTCTTGGCATTGCGCAATATTGCACCACACCTGCACGAAAATGTTGTGTCGCTGCTGCCCACGCCTCCCTTCCCGGGACCCTCCCCTACCACCAACCATCACGCCAAGAGTCGCGCCACTGTGATGGTTGCGGCGGACGACATGTTGCTATAAGTGACGCTGTGTTTTCAATGCGTGGAGCTTCATCTGCATTTTGATCACACTTTCGTGTTCACGAGAGTTTTTCCTAATTGATGTAATAATTTATTTCATTATTCAATGATTAACTGTTAAAAAAAAATAGCCAGCATAAGTAAAACATGTTTTACACTTTTTTTTTAACATCTTCACAGTTCAACTCGTCGTAATACTGTTTTTTTTTTTTTTTTTGTCAAGCTTTTACAATACATGTTGATTGTACAGTCACTGGTGAGTCTGATGGGGTCAACAAAACTGGCTATCCCGTATATGAAG
>NC_087152.1:26356816-26554316 GCF_035594125.1 Scylla paramamosain | reverse complement strand
TAATTCATGACATCGTATTAGCTGCATTCCCTCCCTGAAATGACCAGTTATTTCCTTGACCTGATTCCTGGCGCCCATTTGTAGAAGACTGTCAGATTTACCACTATTATTTGGTAAAGTTGAAACACATCCACTTCATCACTAACTCATAACATCATATCAACTGTGTTCCTCGCGAAGTGCACTCCCCTCTTGAATAACCCATTGTTTCCTTCACCTGACTCCTGGCGGTCATTCATCAGATACTGAGATGAAAACGTTGTGTCAAATTGGCCCACTGCCACGCACACGCTCGCTTAGCAATTACCTGCACGTAACGCGACATACACACGAAATAAAAAAATAAATAAATAAAAATAAAAATAAATAAATAAATAAATAAATAAAAAAAAATAAATAAATAAATAAATAAATAAAGATTGGTGCAAAATTCTACATTCTACAAAATTCTACCCACCCCCCCAAAGTCTGGCGTCACGCTGCCTGGTGCTGGGGAGAGTTTATCGTGCAGCAGATGTGATCACATTCATGAATCTCGTGATATTTTTTGTCGCTTTTTGTCGCTGTTTGCTCGGTGGTCACAAACGAGGGAAAAAGATTGACCTTTGAGTCCTGTGGTGTCGCTTTCCTCACGGATCGCTGTAGCCACACGTGCTCTCTGTCGCCGCGAGTGCCAGGTGTGTGCAGCAGGTGGGTGTGAGCAGAGGGAAGGAAGAAGAGGAAGAGCAGGAAGAGGAGGAGAGGGACTAGCGTGAGGTGAGGAAGACAGTGAGTGAGGGAGTGGCGGTGATGAGCGAAGGTGACATGCACAAGTGAGAGAGGCGGGTTGACTGAGGACGTTGGTGGCGGCCGCGGCGAGGGAAGGAAAGGAGGGAAGGAGAGACGGGAGTGGGAAAAGTAGGAATAAAAGAGAACGTAAAAGGAGTCACGCAGGAAAGCAAGAAGGAAAGACCGCCGTGCTGTGACAAGAGTAAAAGTGTCAGTAGGTTTGTAGCGAGCAGGGAGGAAAGAAATGTGTGTAGCGTAAAACTGAGCCGCGAAGGAAGAAAGAAGATAGGGAAAGAAAGAATTTGAGATAACTGGGATGAAGTAAAAAAAAGGAGGGTAAAAGAACATGGCCAGAGAGGAAGCTGTGAAAGAGGAAGAGGAAAACAATATTATAGTGGAGGAGAGCAGAGTAAAGGCGGCGAGGACAGGAAAGTGTGTGAGCGACATTCACACGAGGCTGATCAGGCAGCAGGAGGCGGCGTGAGAGGGAATATAAAAGTGAAGGAAGAATAGTACGAAAAAGTAAATAGGCAGGTTATCAAGCAAGAGGCTGCATGTGACACGTTACTCCTGAGTGCTTGTGAAATGCTTCCTTGTTGTGTTGCCTCGTGGAATACAGCAACTGTTCGCTGATAAAGGAGACCCGAGGCTTGATTGCATTTCCTGTTTGTCTGGTGGTGTGTTTGTTTTGTCCTTGAGTTAGAAGCGTATTCACCACCCTCACTCACTCACTCATCCCATTCTTTCTTAACACTGTTCCGTACATCACCAGGCTGCCCATCACTGCCACTGCCCCTCTCATCCCCTCTCATCACGTCCCACCGCCCGCGCCCCCGCCTGCAGTCACTCGAGGAGGCAAGAGGGGGAGGTGGAGGGAGTGTTCTGGACAATCACGTGTTGCCATATTGGAAAAGTTAGTTAAGTGTAGTTAGAGAGCATAACTGGAACATTTCAACCAGATCCTATTGTACTAACAGCCAATCCTCTCTTACCGTCACGGGGAGAGAGAGAGAGAGAGAGAGAGAGAGAGAGAGAGAGAGAGAGAGAGAGAGAGAGAGAGAGAGAGAGAGAGAGAGACGGACACATTCTTATTAGTAAAGGGGACAGAACTTGTTTTTCATTTAAAAGCATTTCTGCACCTCAGTTATAGCCAGCCTCTCTCTCTCTCTCTCTCTCTCTCTCTCTCTCTCTCGCTGCCCACCTGCACCCACACAGCCCCGCTTCATCCCGCCACACATCTCCACCCACACAATCCCGCCCCGACTCACTCCGCCGCCCACCTGCACCACACAGCCCCACCTCGGCCTCCGTGATTTGTTATAACCAGTACAAGGCTATTTTCTTTATCCTGACTGTTGCAAATAAAACTCTTAATGGCCGTGTGGAGAGCGTAATGAGTGACCCTCCTGCGTCACTCCCCCGCCCTCACTCCTCTCATCACTCTCCCTTCCTGCCTCCCTCCTTCCCCCTCCCTCCCGATCTCCCGCACCATCTCCCACCCCTCCCTCTCAATATCGGCGTGTCATTAGCGGCCTAATGAGCCTTCCCGGCACACGGCAACACTTACCTGCAGCGCGGCAACACTTCCCAGCACACGACAGCACTTCCTGGCAGCAAGGCAGCACGGCAACACTCCCGGCAGCACGGCATTACAGTGCTGCACTGGGATCACGACGATCTCTTTCACTGTGTAATTGGATCACGGCAACAACAACGTAACAGCAGAACATCAGTGACAGGCGGCCGCGGCTTACGGAACGAATTTTATTCACTCACAACACAGTAATTTTGTCACCGCACCTCAGAACTTAGCACAGGTTTTCCTTCCTCGCATCGCCATTATCGCCCTTGGTGCGTGCCACAGCCATCAGTAAGCCCGTGTTTAGGCAGTAAGTCAAAACCAAGTACCGCGCTCAGCACCAGATCGAGGGACACGCCACGCTTCACCTCACCGCCACACGCCATTCACTTCACTGCACCACAAGGAAAATAAGTAGCAGGCAAATCATGACAGAACCAAACAAAACAACATCAATATTAATAAATCCTATACCATAAACCTTCTCTCCCTCACTGGCTTAGGGACTCCAGTCGCCTATACTCTGAGAGGCTCTCAGCTCACAGCCGTGATCGCGCATGCCCACCACCCGCCACCCTCGCCACCACCGACCCACTCCGTGAACACGAGACACGAGGCGAAGCACCTTCTCTCTAACGACACTGAATTCAGGCCTCCATACTATCCTCATCGACTCGCCAACACTCTGAACACGCACAGCTTAACCACTAGTGCCGTCTGCTTCTGTACACGCCCTCCACACTGGCCTCCTGTCCCGCGCCAACAATTATAATTATCTCCGCCACCGCCGCCACGTTGCTGCTTCCAAACACCGCTGTCACTAGTCCTTTTATAGTACTAGTCACACACACACACACACACACACACACACCAGGCTGAGGTGCAGAGGCGCGTGAAAATATTTAGGTGGAAATAAATCAGAAGGAGGTGGTGGGCGTCTCTGTGCGGCAATGGTGTGACTACGCAACGTGCAGGAGTGGCGGCTGCTGGAGGGTGCAGGGAACTTTTCAAAGGCGACTGGGAACACTTCAATAACGATGACAAAAATAAATGAATAAATAAATAAACAAAATATTCACACGTCTGCGAAAGTCAGAACAATTAAATGCTCCGTGGTAAAGTGCTTGTCTCATTGCTTTAAAGTTATCAGTTCGAAACCCGCTTAGATTAAATTGTTCAGAGAGAGAGAGAGAGAGAGAGAGAGAGAGAGAGAGAGAGAGAGAGAGAGGGATTGAATACATCTTCAAATGCTTCGCTTCAAGTTTCGAATCATTGCAATATTTTCTTTTTCTTTCTCTATTTTTCTTTTCCCCTGTCAGTATTTCCTCCTAGATCTCAACTGAAGCTTATCGAGAAGAACAAATGTTTCCTTCTACAACATGTTTTAAGTCAACACCTTCTTTTTCCCATCATTACCTATCTATCTATCTATCTAAGAAAAAAAAAACACCTGCCACGTATATATTGAAGGTGGTGGGAACGCCTGTGTGGTTTTCAATTCATGTGTGTGTTCGTCTTAGTATTAAGTGGAGAGAACAAGCGGAGGAGTCGTCTTGTTATGCTACGTCTTTCTTACATCGTGACGGCCTTTGAGGTAGTGGTGGTGGCGGCGGCGGTGGTGGTGGTGGGTAGTAATTGTGGTTGTGGTGGTGGCGGCAGTTGTTGTGGTAGTAGTAGTAGTAGTAGTAGTAGTAGTAATAGTAGTAGTAGTATCTTTGTTGTAATAGTAGTGGTAATAATACTTGTAGTAGTTATGTTGTTGTGGTCGTGGTTATGATTGTAACAGTAGGGGGAATAGAAGTAATCATAATAAGTAATAAAAATAATAATAATAATAATAATAATAACAGTATCAGCTTTATTATTGTTGTAATAGTAGCAGCAGTAATGATTGGTGGCTAACAGAAGCCATCAGTCAACACAACGCCCCACACACACACACACACACACTAACAGAACGCCCGATACCTGGAGAGAATCTGGCGGTGCAGTGAAGCAGGGGCGAGACTGACGTGCCGGAAGGAGAGAGCGCCGATGACACCCTCATTACCTACACCCTTGACACTAGCGCATCGCCCGGCCGCCCTCTGACCCTCCTGCCTTCTGAACTAAGCCTGGAGTTATCAATTTACGATTTTCCTGCCGTTTCATATTTTGGTAATGAGTGAGGAAATAGAGTTGAATATATGAGTAATTGCGACGTGGAAAGGGTTAAGGGGGACAGCAGAGGGAGAGACAGGGCCGCCATCCCACGTGATTACGGACTGATAAGGATAAGAACACTATTAGACAACAGACCCCAACAGTGATGAGGAGGATGAAGCGGTGACTGCCCAACGCCATGCAACTGCCGCCCCGCCCCGCCCCGCCTTGTCTCATTTCTCTCCACAGTCTTATCATTCCACATCATTGTCCACTCCACTCACCCTGCCTACCCGCCTGCCTGCCTGTCTCTACACCCAAGCCTTTCTGAAAGCTGACTGGAGGCTGGTGGATTGCTGCTACATTAATCTTAGTCACAGGAGAGAGAGAGAGAGAGAGAGAGAGAGAGAGAGAGAGAGAGAGAGAGAGAGAGAGAGAGAGAGAGAGAGAGAGAGAGAGAGAGAGAGAGAGAGTTTGGCTCAATTCATTTTTACTTATTTTATTTTTAGTTAGTCAAGGCGTCGCAACATTGGGGTCACATGTCACAGGCTAAGGTTACGGGGATGAGTGCTACTTCTCCCGCTGAGATGAGCTAGTATTACATTTTGAGCTGTTACAGAATCTATTGAGTTAAGGCGTCACAAAAACGGAAGTTATGAGGTGCTTGATATGATTATGAAAGAAAGCGCTGTTGGTCCTTGAGCTTGTATCTCCTTACATGGCAATGGTAATGGCGGCGGCACTTCCAAACTCACTGCCTGTACATGCATATTATCACTACTGTGTATTAATATTACTACTGAATTATACGTTACCATCACTACTACTACTACTACTACTACTACTACTACTACTGCCAAGCGACCTCAACCTCACCTCACCTGACCTATCAACTGTCTGCCTACGGGGAAACACCTGCGCAAACATTACTTTCCTTGTGTATATATTAGTGAACGTACTACAGTCCAACGTGAATTATAAGGACACTAATGTTTCTCTAATCCTGAAATGCCTTTGCGCTGCACTCCGACTGCTTTCAAAGGCTTCAGTTGAAACTACTGGTCTTTAAGGGTTCTTTTTTACGGTTCTAATGATAGATTAGCAAGATTTCTACATTTTTACCGGAGAAACACTCTTGAGAACCCAGCTAATCATCTTTGTGGCCTTGGAAAATAATCGTGATGAGAGCAAAGCGTTTTAGATTACAGCATCTATACTGAAGCTTAATGAGTCACGAGTATGTACACACACACACGCACACACACACACACACGTACGCACACACACACACCAGTTATAGAATTTTGTGACTTGTCTCTGATCGGCACACACACACGCACACACGCACACACACACACACACACACACACACACACACCAGTTATAGAATTTTGTGACTTGTCTCTGATCGGCACACACACACACACACACACACATCAGTTATAGAATTTTGTGACTTGTCTCTGATCGGCACACACACACGCACACACACACACACACACACACACACACACCAGTTATAGAATTTTGTGACTTGTCTCTGATCGGCACACACACACACACACACACACACACACACACACACACGGGGCAGTGAAGTGAGTGGCAGTGCATTGTTGTCACCACCACACACCACCACCATAATACCACACCACGATACCCTTGGCTCTCCACTTGTTTGTTACCCACCGCACACCACCTACAGGCCCACCCGCCCATCCATCCACCCGTCTCCTACCCACTAATCCATCCATCCACTACTTACTCAAACACATCCACCCATCCACTCAGTCATTCAGCAATATTCACCAACTCACATCCACCTACCCACAGCCCTAACTCCAACCACCTATCCACCGACTGACACTCACACACCCATCCACTTCTATTACCTCACCCATCCAGCCACCCACTTAACCATGTCCACTCATCCAGGACGCCCTGACCACCCCGAGTCTGCCCAGTCTGTCGGCCAGATACCAAAAGAGCCTGTAGAAGGTTGGGAAGGGCCTGCTGCGTCACCCACGCCTACGCCACACGCTGCCGCAGGACGCGCTTCGCCAGATCCGTGCCATAGGACATCACAAGCAGATGACACTCCTGAAGGCGCTGCGCACGGAGCGATACCGCCTCAGCGCGATTTCCACAGTGGTGCGAGCCACTAACAGTGAGTTCCTCTCTCTACATTAACCTTACGTTTAGGTTTAAGCCTCCCAAATCCCACTGTATATTTTCAGTGTAACAACTGCAATATCAATAACCCGTTTATTACTGTAACATTTTTATTACCCACCGCACACCACCTACAGGCACACCCGCCCAGCCATCCACCAGTCCCCTATCCACTAACTGACCCGGCACCCACCCACACTCACCCACCCCTCATCCCACTTCTACCCAGTTAAAAGATTGGGTGTGGATGAAGATCAAGTAAAGATGTCAAAGTGGTCGGTAATTAGGGAAAGGTGTACCAAGTGGCAATCAAAGGCCTAAACACCAGTTATACAGCTTTGTGACTCGTCTCTGATCGGCGCCACAGACACACACACACACACACACAGGGCAGTGAAGTGAGTGGGAGTGCATTGTTATCACCACCACACCACACCACCATAATACCACACCATTATATCCTTGGCTCCCCGTGTCGCCCTGCCGAGCCCCGCCAAGCCCTGCCCCGCCCCGCCGCTGCTAAGGTAAGAATTTCCCGTCTATCACCGTCAACATTAACCATAATTTCCAGGGTTTTACAGATGTTTCCAGGTGATATTTGGACTAGGGTGTACAGGAGTAATGGAGCAGGAGGAGGTGGAGGGCAGAGAGGAACAGTATGAGAGGGAGGGAAGAGGTGGAGAGGTACGGAGAAGAGACGAAAGAAAAAAAACATTTCGGCCCAAAATCGACATCCTTTTCTTTTTTATTAATAGAGTTGGCATTGTTTTGATATTTGATTTAGTATTATAAAACTATAACAAGGACACCACAAGCAGATGACGCACCTGAAAGCGCGGCACACACAGCGATACAACCTCAGCAGGATTCCCAGCGTGGTGCGAGGGACTAACAGTTAGCTCCCCTCTTAAGATTAACCTTACGCTTAGGTTTAAGCCTCCCCCAATCCCACTGTATATTTTCAGAGTAACAACTACCATATCATTAAACTGTGCTTTACTATTTTGTTTATCACCCACCGCACACCACCTACAGGCCCACCCGTCTCCTACCCACTAACCCATCCACTACTTATTCAATCGCATCCACCCATCCACTCAGTCATTCACCCATATCCACCAACTCATATCCACATACCCACAGGCGTAACTCCATCTATCCACCGACTGACGCTCACACACACACACACACATCCATTTCCATTACCTCACCATCCAGCCACCCACTCAACCATATCCAGGACGCCCTGACCACCCTGAGTCTGCCCAGCTTGTCGGCCAGACACCGACAGACCCGGAGAAGTTTGGGAAGGGCCTGCTGCCCCACCTACGCCTACGCCAGATGCTGCCGCCCGACGCGCCTCGCTCGGTCCGTTCCACACGAAACCACAACCAGAAGACGCACCTGAAGGCGCCGCACAAAGAGCGATACCGCCTCAGCGCGATGCCCACCACGCTGCGAGTCACTAACAGTTAGTTCCTCTCTCTTACGTTTAGGTTTAAGCCTCCCCAAACCCACTGCATGTTTTCAGTGTAACAACTGCCATACCAATAAGCCGTTTATCATTATAATCTTTTTATTACCCACCACGCACTACCTACAGGCTCACCCACCCATCTACCCATCCGTCTGGTACCACTAACCCACTTGACACTTACCCACACTCATCCACTCATCATCCCATTTCTACCCAGTTTAAAGTTTAGATGTTGCTGGAGATCAAGTAAAGATGTCTCAGTTTGATTGATAATTCGGGAAAATTGTACCAAGTGGCAGTCAAAGGCCTAAACACCTGTTATACAATTTACATTACTCGTCTCTCATCGGCGCCACACACACATACACATACACACAGGGCAGTGAAGTGAGTGGGAGTGCATTGTTATCACCACCACACTACACTATCATAATACCACACCATGATATCCTTGGCTCACTGTTTCGCCCTGCCGTGCCACGCGAAGCCCTGCCCCACCTCGCCGCTGACAAGGTAAGAATTTCCCGTCTCTCCCCATCAACATTAAGCATAATCTGCAGGGTTTTACAGATGTTTCCAGGTGATATTTAGACTCGGGTGTACAGGAGTATGAGAGGAGGAGGAGATGGAGGGGGAAGAGGAAGAGTGCGAGAGGGAGGAAAGAGGTGGAGAGGTACGGAGGAGGCGAAAAAAAAAAAAAAAAACATTTCGGAGCAAAATAGACATCGTTTTTTTTTTATTAATAGAGTTGGCATTGTTTTGATATTTGATTTAGTATTATAAAACTATAACAAGTTACAATATGCAACAAAATCTGCAGTAGCCGTTGTTGTTGTTTGTGGATAAACATAACACTTTCTGTATTGAATTATTTTTCATTTTTCTTATTAGCACGCCTAGGATTGATTTAGTATTTAATTTAAGACTTAAAAAATAAGAAATATATCACCAGTAATGATATCCAATAAAACCTTGTCTAACAGCTCGTATTTTCAAATTTGATGTGGATCAGCTGGCGGATTTAAAACATTATTTCTTTTATAGGGTGAGGAATGTGCGTTTTCTTTACTTATCTGTAAAGTAAAACATTTTTGTATTCAGAATATGTAATATAATCTAGTCTGGCTGTGTTTTCCATTTCGATATAATGATTTTTTTTTTGGCCCCGTTTGTAAAATTTCGTGGAAGTTTTCTGGAGTTTTTATTATTATTACTGAGTTCGGTAATCTTCTTATATTCTGGGTGTTCGTTAAAATATGTTAGCTGAAAAAATATCATTAATTACGAAAAAAATAGAGAGAGAGAGAGAGAGAGAGAGAGAGAGAGAGAGAGAGAGAGAGAGAGAGAGAGAGAGAGAGAGAGAGAGAGAGAATAGAGGAAAACCTAAAGACCAAAACACAATTATATAATTACATATCAATTACTAACGAAATGACAATAATAACAACGATAATAGTAATAATAATAATAACAATAATAATGATAATGATAATATAATTATTAATAATAATTAATAATACTACTAAGTTAAGGTAATTCAGTATATTTTTTTTAAAAAGGTAGTCGTAGAACACACAAGGGGGAATAATATTCAAGATTTAATTCTTACTAACAGGGAGGAAGCAGTCACGCAGGTAGAGGTTGGAGGACAGCTAGGTAACAGTGACCATAGGGAAATTAGGTACAATTTAGAATGGGAAGAAACTTTTAGAAGCAAAAACACTAGTAAAATACCTGACTTTAGGAGAGCAGATTTTGAAGAATTAAAAAGGTACCTCCAAGGAGTGGACTGGCAAAGGATGCAGGGTGAGGTCAGGTCAGGGACGGAGTTCAGAGAGATAAGGCAGGATGAGAGAGGCGAGGTGAGGCGTGAGGGTGTAGGACAAGAGGAGGGAAGATGTGTCCGGAAGGGAGGAAGAAAGAGGAAGGGGGGAGTGTGTGTGTGTTGGAATGTCAGGTCATGCTGAAATGAGAGAGGTGAGGTCAAGGCGAGTAGAGGAGGGAGTGGAGAGGATGGTAGGGGCCGAGATGAGGGGATTAGGTGAAGTAAATGTAGATGAATTGTATAAATATTTCGTAAAGTTCATACAGGTCAGTTAGCAAATATCTCGTATTGAGCAGTAAGATCACAGAAAAATTACCCTAAATGGATGACTGCTGGGTAAAACATTATATAGGGCGGAAGAGAAGTATATATATATATATAAGAAATTAAGGTCAGGCGATGAAGTTTTAAGGTCACAATATAATGGATTAGTTAGAACAGTCAGGAAGTTAACGAGGAAAGCAAAGGGCAATTATGAATTAAAGGTAGCCAGGCGAAGACGGACCAGGACGAAGAATAAGGATACTACAGGTCCATTAAAGGCAGCAGATGGGGAGCTGGTTAGTTCTGGGGAGGAGATTAGTAAGATTCTGAATGAGTATTTTTTAACTGTCTTCACCCAGGAAAACATGCAGGATATGCCAGATAGTGAACAGGTGTTTAGAGCAGATGAGAATGAGAAGCTGACATATTTCCATAACTGAGGAGATAGTGGAACAGGAGATAGATAGGCTAAAAAAGTTCAAGTCACCAGGACCTGATGAAATATATCCCAGAGTACTTAAGGAATGCAAAGAGATTATTTTATTAGTGAGCCGTTAGTTTCTGTCTTTAGGAAATCACTTGAGTCGGGTGAGGCACCAGTAATGTGAAGGCAGGCTAATGTAGTACCCATCTCTAAGGAAGGAGATAAAACCTTAACTTCAGTTGTAGGTAAAATATTAGAGTCAATAATAGCAAGGAACATTAGGGAACATTTAGACAAACATGACTTGATAAATCAGTCACAGCATGGCTTCACGAAGGGGGAAGTCTTACCTGACAAACTTGTCAAGTTTTTACAGTAAAGTGTAGGAGGCAGCAGATAATGGTGATGGTTATGACATCTTATATCTGGACTTTAGTAAAGCCTTTGACAAGGTACCCCATCAGAGGCTCCTGAGAGAGGTTAGGGCACACGGGATAGATGGGAGGGTGATAGGCTGGATAAGGTCATGGCTAAGCGACAGGCGACAAAGAGTTGTTTGTAATAAACGGCTCTAAATCCGAGTGGGGTGCCACAGGGATCATCAGTATTAAGGACATTGTTGTTTTTAATATAGTATACATCAATGACTTGGATAGTGGAATTAGTAGTGATGTTAGTAAATTTGCGGTTGACACAGATAGGTAAGATTAGGTCAGAATCGGATGCCATCGCCTTGCAGGCAGATTTAGATAAGATTTAGGAGTTATATAGCTCTGAACTCCGTCTTGAGAAACAGGTGAAATAGGGTACTAGGATTCATTTTTAGGAGTGTTAAAAGTAGAAGGCCGGAAGTAATATTAAAGTTTTATACTTGGCGCTCGCTGGTCAGACCTCATGTAGACTACGCTGTGATATAGGTCTCTATTAGATATATATAGATCAGTACAGAGGAGAATGACTAAAAGGATACAGGGGATGAGGAGTATTCCTTACGAGGCGAGATTGAAGCTGTGTTAAATTTACATTCTTTAGAAAGATGTATTTTATATAGATCAGTACAGAGGAGAATGACTAAAAGGATACAGGGGATGAGGAGTATTCCTTACGAGGCGAGATTGAAGCTGTTAAATTTACATTCTTTAGAAAGATGTTATTTTAAGAGGGGACCTGATACTTTTATTAAAAAGTAAGTCTTTTTAAGTGGTATAAGCAAAATTGTTAGGATCAGCAACCAGGGTAGAGAACAAGAAATAATGGGTTCAAGCTTGAAAAATTTAGGTTTAGGTTTGGTTCTCAGAGTGGTAGATGAGTGGAACGGACTCGGTAAATCAAGTTTAACAACGATAGTGCTAGGACACTAGAGAGCTTTAAGAGAAGATTAGACAGGTTTATGGATGGATAGGGATAATAAATAGAAAATAGGTAGGTATATTTCATATAGGGACTGCCACGTGTAAGCCTGGTCGCTTCTTGCAGCTTCCCTTATTTCTTATGTTCTTATGTGTGTAGTCATGCACGTGGAGGCATCCCCACTCACTCACTCTGCTTCTTTCCACTTTGACCAAGAACGGTCTGAAGCAATCCACTCCAGCTGACGAGAATGGTGCTAGCATGGGGGTTACTCTCGGTCCTCAGGCAGGTGGTGTGTGTGGAATCCAGTAAGTGTGACGTAACATGCTCCCATCCTGCGTGAACTGTCAAGTCCTCATGCACTCTTGTAGAATCAATTTTGTGATATGATGATCTCTCTCCGTATGAGCATGGAAATGGGATACCGACTTGTAGCAGGCAACGGTGCGTGGTCCAGCCGTCCAAATGGAGTATAAAATCCACCCTCACCCATGAAGGGGTTCCACTCAACAGATCGAATGTTTCCTCTGTAGTTTTTTTTCTTTGACTTTGACTTTAGGATGTTCATCTCCTCTTTGCACGTTTTGGTTTGAACAACTCTTAATATCAGCATCTCAGCATGTTTGATCTGAAATGATGCGGTTGGTAAGTGATAAAACATCTCCCATGTCCTCCCGTTTGTAGCATCGGGGAACTTGAAAGACCGTCAGTCCTGGTAACTCCTCCAGCCAAGCCAACCAACTAGGACCTGTGGTGATTTAGGAGGGGGTCATCCATCCTTCCTTATCGGCTGCACTCGTCCTGAAAGATCTTCGCCTTCGCCTTAATTAATCATCGCCTTCGCCTTAATCATTACAGGACTGACCAGTCCAAGAGGGTCATGAACGGAGCTGCTCACCCTCAGTACTCCCCTCACAGCTAGTTGATTGATTGATCCCTTTCCAGATCCCGTTTTGTAGCCAGTGCGTCCTTACTCTGATCTATTCTTATTCTTGTCGCTCTCTGTAAGACACAGTACTGTACTATGTCTCCTTATGGTTACTACTAACCCACTTAGCAGAAATCCTCTCTTTGTGAGCCGAAGATCGCGAGTAAATCTGGAGGCCTTTTCGGTGGAGGGTACTGAAAGAAGTAAGTTGTCCACTTCCAAGCCCTTCCATGTTCAGTAACTACTAGCTATGCGATATTCTTCCTCACAGTCGGTCAAACTTCGTTGCAATGAGTAAGCAGCACAGGAGGGACTCCATACACACCCGAAAAGACATACCCGTCATTCGGTAGGCGCGCCGTACCCCCCTTAGGTTCCCATCTTTCCACCAAAGGAATCTCTTAAGGAGTCTCGGTGAAGAGGGGTCACGCCAGCTTGATGAGAAACATTGCCTTCACATCAGCCATCGCGGCAATCCGTTCACTTCGGAAACGCAGAAGGGCACCCACCAGTTTGCTATTTAGGTCAGGAACCTGCATCACTCAGTCTTTGAGGGAAACGTTGTTGTACTTCGCTGCGCAAACAAAGCCTTCATTTTCTCAGGTTTGTTTGGGTTCATGAGTGGATGGTGAGGCAGGCACCAGGTTACTCCTCGTGGTCCTTCACGTTCAGACGCTGGCATCGCTCTTTAACAGCAATTGTTCTCTCTCTCCTGCATATCGTCGTCTGAAGTCCGAATCCCTAGCGAGGCGTCGTCTGTCCCTTCAAGCGTTTCTGCGCCATCTCGTTGTTGTTGTTGTTTGGCAGATCCGGTTCTTCATCTCAAAATGGTGTGGGTAATTCGTAATGGCCGGCTACCGCTCTGGTGGTAGATGTCCATAGTTGCAACACTTACTTGTCTTCCAGCAACATGCGAGTTCTCACCCGCTGAATGCCACGTGCCTCTTCACCCTCCCAGAGTTTTCGTACTAAAGACATCGCCGGGCATTCGCGGGCTATCCCCATACTTGCGTCTTGGCTCCCTGATTCTGCTCGGTGCTTACAACCACCCCGTAGGGTTGAAGACACAAGATGGCATCTGAGAAGCGAGAGAGCAGCGAATAACTGAGAATTCGCGAGGAGAATTTTGTGAATAATTAATTACTACTGTAAATTACGCACGAAATAAAACTCCACCTCACTTCATATTATGGTTTTCACATTAAAGGCAACTTGAACTTAACCTGTTGCCCCTGCCCATTACCCTGCTATATTACGTTGCATACTACAAAGTTTTCAAGCTGAACTAACAAACCCATACTACTTATCCATACATACACTCTTGGTTTCTCCATCTGTTTGCTGATCAGCCCCGTCTTCTTTGCCTCTCCAGTCCCTACTAGTTAGTAAAGGAGGCGGCTTCTGATAAAGTGGTGAAGGTTAAACGTTTAAGATGGCAACCTACGAGGACGACACGGTGCGAACGTTGAAGACTGCTCGTCAGCAACATATTGAGTAATTAATTAATTATTTTCATCCACCTCAAACGTTCGCACCTTCCTGTCGTCCTCGCGGATTGCTTCTGTTTGCCGCAGAAGCAAGCGTCCCTCCTTCACCTCGCTAGGACCGAGAAAATAAGAGGGGACGGCTGGTCAGCAAACATTAACATGGAACACGGCGTCCGCCGCTCTTCACCCAGGTTGCTCAGACAGACAGCGGAGGGGGACTGGAAGGGCAGCGACTCCCTGAACATGGACACCTCTAGGCGACGATCACAACACCGCTCACACGCCTGGCTGGGTAACAAGTCATGTTAGGCTGAGAAAACTAGCAATGATAGGGAAAGAGGTGGGGAAAGAAATCGATTTTAAATAAGTCTTTGGTAAGCAAGTGGCTGTGGTTCGTAAACACTGTTTGAGAGGACAGACTAGGTCCCAGGGGAGGAGAAGAGGGAGAGAGAAAAGAATGACGGTGTAAGTGCTCTGTACAGAGGATGGAAGGTGAAGCAGAGAATCGACAATACTGAGAGAGAGAGAGAGAGAGAGAGAGAGAGAGAGAGAGAGGAGAGGAGAGGAGAGGAGAGGAGAGGAGAGGAGAGGAGAGGAGAGGAGAGGAGAGGAGAGGAGAGGAGAGGAGAGGAGAGGAGAGGAGAGGAGAGGAGAGGAGAGGAGAGGAGAGGAGAGGAGAGGAGGAGGAGAGAGAGAGAGAGAGAGAGAGAGAGAGAGAGAGAGAATATTAACAAAAGTAACAAACAATTTCCCTACATTCCCGCGTCTCCTCGGTGCATTTTCAGTGGAATTTAAAAGCAGCACGACCACGCCGCCGGTTGTGTTGCTGTGATGCTAGTAATGACTGGCGGGGAACACAAAGGAAGAACGAAAAGCAGGAAACGTGTTCTCTCTCTCTCTCTCTCTCTCTCTCTCTCTCTCTCTCTCTCTCTCTCTCTCTCTCTCTCTCTCTCTCTCTCTCTCTCTCTCTCAGTATTGTCGATTCTCTGCTTCACCTTCCATCCTCTGTACAGAGCACTTACACCGTCCTTCTTTTCTCTCTCCCTCTTCTCCTCCCCTGGGACCTAGTCTGTCCTCTCAAACAGTGTTTACGAACCACAGCCGCTTACCAAAGACTTATTTAATCGACAATACCGAGAGAGAGAGAGAGAGAGAGAGAGAGAGAGAGAGAGAGAGAGAGAGAGAGAGAGAGAGAGAGACTGCAGTGATAAGAATCTTGAAAATTTGTTTTTTCATTACGTAAAAATTATCATTCGATACTCTGAATTGAGTGAAAGAACGAAGGTCACAACTCAGAGTAAAGAAAATTTAAATTACCAGTAACGGTAATATGTGAAACTCAGTAAATGAGAAAGGAGACAGGGTGAGAAAGGAGACAGGGTTGCAAGGAAGCAATGGGAGGGAACCGAAGCCCATATTGCCCTAAAGAAAAATAGGCTGTCAGTACACATCACTTCCCATCATTAATCATCATTCCCTCACAACGTCATATCCATTACTCCCATCACTAATCATCACGCCATTATCCAACCTCCCGTGACCTCCATCACTCCAGCACCCATCATTGACAATCACATCACCTCTGCTCCTCCATCACTCTCACACCCCCCGCCACCTCCAGCACCATGCGTCAACCTTTTTTCACTCACTGAATAATATCACCACCATCCTCATCTATCGCCACCTTTCTCCCCTCATCATCACCAGTCATTCACATTATTACCTTTACCGCATGTACAGGAAGCTTCAGACTTCCAACCAATCATATTTACGCCTCCTAATAAACTTGGAGTTGACACGGTAAGAGGCTAGAAATATTGGTGGAAATAGAGGTAAAGAAAGTGCGTTTCATTTTAAAGCCGACTGTACCTTGTGTGTATCACTGTACCATTCATTATCTCTCACTACCTTTGTGTAACCACCACCACATCAAGAAAACATTTCACCACTGCAGCCTGACATCACTACCACACCACACCATAATATAACTAATGATCAGCAATATTTGTGGCTAAAACTGTAGGTTAATAATACTCACCACTCCTTACTACCAAGGGACAGAACACCATCCAGTAGATATTCCTAATCCTAAATGACAGCTGCTAGAAAAGAGCCGTAGTGTGTGAGGAAATTAACATGATTATCGGAGCGAAAAAATAAAAAATAAAAACGGAGAGAAAAAGAAGACAGCAATAAAAGTCAATGAAAAAGGTAAAAAAAAAAAAAAAAGCAAAACACAGTACACAGGTGAAAGTTAACTGAAAGATACCACGGCAAGGATGGAGATGGGGGGTGGTAGACTTGCAAGGGGAGAGAATAATAAATCTCGGCACAGGAATAGGGAAAGATTATATATAATGTCCACGGTTTTGCTGAAAATTGTCATTCTTTCGGAAAATTGCGATTATTTTTTCAAAAAAAAAAACATCGCTTGCGGAATAACGAATGAACTGCTACACATCACCTGTTACAGGATAAAAGACAGCAGCAGCAGTTGTGGCTGTAGGGTGCCAGGGTGCCATGACAGCGACGCATGTGGGAATGCAACGGCGAGGACTGCAATGAAGTTCGACAGGTAACTGAAAAAAAAATGGAACGTCAAAAGAGAAAACCAAAAATAGTAGAAAACAATAAGCAAATACACAATACTCGTCAAACACACACACACACACACACACACACACACACACACATTATTCTATCAGCATCTTGTTCTCTCTTCAAAGCCTTAAAAATTAAAACAACCTGGAGTGAAAAGAGAAGGCAAAATGGAGAAAAAGGTTGAAAAAAACATGAGTCTGGTTGGAATCTGAAACCGAACACAAAATGTACAAGAAATTTACACAATCATAAAATGCATAAATATGAAGGCTTTTAAATCTTTGTAAAGTTACAGTAACTCAAAAGAAAAGTGAGAGAGAGAGAGAGAGAGAGAGAGAGAGGGGGAAGATGGCAGCCTAAACGAGCGGTGAAGAATACGGGAAAAAGAGAAAGCTTTGCCTTGAAACTCACCAATGAAGTTGCCGGCAGCACCAACAGCAGCCGTGGTGGCGAGGCGGCGGCGTGTGACGGAGAGCAAGACAGGTACCGTCAAGACGAAGAAAGAATGAGGAAGTAAGTGAAGACAATACGTTTACGTGCAAGAAGCAAGAATCCCTAAAGGAGGACAGTAAAAAGGAGGATGTGGATGACAGGATGACCTTCAGACTGCTACAGGACTATACCACCCATAGGCACGCATGTACACTAACTATCCTTTCTTAATTAAATATTGTTCTCTCGGTTTCCTGCTCTCTCGCTTCAAACCTTTAAAAGGTTAATCAGCAAAAACGAAAATCGAGAAAGAAAATGGAGAAAAAAAAATGGAGAGAAAGAATGTGAGAGAAAAGTTTCATCAGAATCTGATTCCGAAAAAAACAAAACAAAAAACATACGGAGAGATCATATTACAAAACATTCTACAAAAGTGCATGAGAACTTGACAGTTGACACAACAGGATGGGAGCATGTTACGTCACAATTATTGGATTCCTCCAAACTGTCACAACAACAGGACTCCTCAACTACACCGACAAACACACCTGCCTAAGGACCGAGTAACCCCCCTGCTGGCACCATTCTCGTCAACTGGAGTGGATTACTTCAGACCGTTCTTGGTCAAAAGTGGAAAGAAGCAGAGTGAAGTGTTGGGGATGCCTCCACGCGCATGGCTACGCGAACGGAGCTCGACTAGATTTGCCATTATTTACCATTGACTTGTTAGTACAGACAACGGGACGAACATGGCTGGAGCGGAAAAGGAACTGAAGACGTCCATGCAACGATGAATGAGAGAGAGAGAGAGAGAGAGAGAGAGAGAGAGAGAGAGAGAGAGAGAGAGAGAGAGAGAGAGAGAGAGAGAGAGAGAGAGAAAAAAAATTTGGGATGCATGTCTTGAAACTCACCAATAAATAAAGCTGACGGGGAGAGGTGGCGGCGAGTGACGAGGAGCAGGACAAGGACCACCAAGACAAAAGAGAAAGGAATGATGAAGTAGTAAAAGAAAAAGAATGAGGAAGTAGTATGTGAGGTATCGTCCCTAGCTATCGCCTGACAAGCCAATTTTCGCTTTGCACTCCGATGCCAAGGATTCTTAACTTTTTCACTGCTATTTGGCACACTGAGACATCTCTTCTTGTTTGACAGCCGCCTCCAAACATTATACTGGGTAGAAATTACAGAACATACTCTTTAATCCCCTCGTTTCTTGTACACGCTCACAGATATTTCATACATTGTTTCTAGTGCTGTGAATTGTTGTATGTTGCAGTGAAAATTAATTAATAAGCGAGCAGTTACTGATCTCCCTGAACAAGAGAACGAGGTGAGGTGTGTGAAAAATCTCAGTCATACATATAGAGAGGCGATCATGAAGAGGGAGCAGATATATTCTCCCTGACCTCCTCCTACATGGAAAACAGGATGAGATGAGTGGTTTAAGAAAAATCCCAAGCTTACTCACTGATCAGAATGCCATGAACTCTACGCTTTTCCTGAGGTGCATACATATATAGCTCGCTTTGGTCTAACACGTGATCTCCAAGACCGTGGTGGTGAACATTACACGCAGATATTGTTCTCTCGGTATCTTGCTCTCTTGCTTTAACGCTTTAGAATTTATTCAAGAAAAATAAATGGAAGCTGAGAGAAAGGAAATGGGGACAAGAAAAGCATGAGAAAAAAATAAAATCACGTAAATAAACACGATATTTTTAGATAATTTATTCCAAAACGAGAGAGAGAGAGAGAGAGAGTGGTGAAAGTGTGGTGAAAAGAAAGAGAAAGGGGAAGCGAAAGACGACAGCCTAAACGAGCGGTGAGGAATACAGGAGAAAAAGAGGGGGAAAAAAAACCCTTTGGGACGCAAGGCTCACCAATAAAGTTGACGCAGCATCAACAGGGAAGGTGGTGGCGTGTGGTGAGGTGGCGAGGAGCTGGACGAGGACCATCACGACTGAAAAGCAAAAGGATGAAGAAGTAAAAGGAGACGACGATATGTGTAAGTTCATGCAGAAAAGGAAGCAGAAAACTCAGGGACAAGAAAAGGTGGAGGCTGACAAAGAGGACGTGGATAACAAGAGAAAATGTTAAGACTGCAACGACGCGCTCCCCGTCACCCACCACCCTTCCCACCCTCCTAACACACACACACACACACACACACACACACACACACAACCACATTCCTTCACTAAATACTGTCCCCACCCCACCACACACAAGTCTTCTGTCCACTAGCCAGAACACACACACACACACACACACACACACACACACACACACACACACATTTCTTCTCACCACTGCAACGCACGCAAGCATACGACTCACAAACCGAGTCTCTTGAAACTAGAAGTGAAGCAGGAATAAAAGCGGAAGACGAGAATAACAAAGCGTTGAGGAATGGAAAGATGAACAGGCAATCTGTAAAGGGGGAGAAAGCAACATTAACAAAGATTTACTGAATCTCTAAAGTTTGCCTCCAGTGACTTACGGTGAAATTAGGAACTTTTGTGTGTGCTTTCGAACACTCACCCACTTTCCAATTGGTCTTAAAATCATGGTTTCCAGGAAAATCTATGAAAAATGTATATAGTGCAAGAATTTAAAAATAGCAACAGAAATCAACGGACTGTTCCATTGCCTTAGAATACAAGATGAAAAAGACAACAACACAAGTGCAGAGGCAACCGAGAAATTGTGGCTGGATGGTTGAAGTGCATAAAAGAAGGGAACAAACGAATGAGGACAGCAGTTTACACGAGGAAAGAGAATGAAACACGAACAAGGAGCGAGAGAAGGATGAAGCGCATCAAGTGTTAACCAAACAAAACTTAATATCACGTAAAGTTTATAATCTCTTAAAATCCTGTTTCTTAAGAACCGCTGATAACACTAAACAATATATACACGAGCGAGCAAATGTGGCTATTGAATTTTAATACAACTTGCGATGAGAGCTGTAAAACTCATCCCCGACACACACACACACAAAATAAATAAATAAATAAAATAAAATAAATAATAATAATAATAATAAAATAAAAATAATATATGTAGATAAATAAATATGCAAATAATATATGTAGATAAATAAATATGCAAACTATTTAATAATAAAACAGCGAGGTCACAACCCCTCGGGTTACATCCCGTACCTACTTGCTGCTAGGTGAACAGGGACTACACATTAAGAGGCTCGCCCATTTGCCTCGTCGCTCCCGGGATTCGAACCCAGGCCTTCTTGGTTGTGAGCCGAGCGTGCTAACAACCACTACACTACGCGGCGTGTGTGTGTGTGTGTGTGATACAAGGAAGAATAGAAAAATACGAGAAAAATTAAGAAAATCCAAATAAAATGTGGAAGAGGAAAATACACACGCACAAACACACAAAATAAACAAAATAGAATAAGAAATAATAATGTGAATAAAAAGCACGAGAAGAAAAGAAAAGAGAAAACAGACGACAAAATATTGCAACGAAGAAAAAAAAAAGTCACCGTACAAGAGCGAGTAGCAGTACACTAGGCGGAGGAAGAGGAAGGGGAAGAACAGAAAACGGGAAGGAGAGGGATACTGCAGAAACCCGCTCGCCACGCCACACGTCGTCGTCGTCGTCGTCGTCGTCGTCGCCGCCGCCGCCGCCTGCGCCGCCGCCGCCGCCGCTCATCACAGCCACACGCACTGCCAACTTTCATGTCTCCTTGTTCCGGTTTCCTGTTACAAACCAAAGAAATTTGTGTAATCTATTGCTTAATTTTCTGTGTTAACAAGAACTATACCAAATGTTTGAATAAGGATCGCAAGAGTTGAAGCTCCTATTATTATATTTGGTAAACAGGTGGTATACGTATCACAACCATCTAAAAGCGTTCATTCGTTATTGTTGTTGTTCCGTAATCCTCGTCAATAACAAATAACTGACTGTCTAATTATTTCAAGGACTTGAAAACTTGCACTGAGGCAGCAATGGAGTAAATATACTAGCAGCTTTTGGAAGCGAAAAGAAATTACAAAGATCTGTATAATTTATCACACGCACGAGTAAGCGATAACAGAAAATTGAAAGGGAATCGACGAGAGGCAGACGCTGACAGAGAAAGAAAGACAGACAAGAGATAAAGATAAACAGAAAGGGACGAGGCACAGACAGACAGACGGACAGACAGAGAAGGTGGCGGCGGATGAAAAAAAAAAAAAAGGAAGGCGCAAAGGTGGGGATCATAACAGAGGGTTAGTTAAAGAAAGAAAAGAGGGAAAGGGAAAGATAAACATTCAGGGCAGAAGTTGGAAGCGCGAAGAGGATGATGAAAAACATATCAGCGAGACGCACGTCGCGTACATTGCCAGTATTCAAGGAACTTTTAACATTAACAAGCATCACGTTAATTATAATATTTTAAACCATGAATCACCAGAAGGACGATTTACGATTAATTCCGAAATAGTTGGGAGGCAATTCTAGGAGGAAGGGAGGGAGGGAGGGAAACGAGGAGGGGGACGAGGAGGTGGAGGGACGAGGAGAGAAAGTAAGGAAGTAGAAGAGGAGGATGGGGATGGAGGCGTGGAGAAAAGGAACTAACTAGTTAACGAGTAAAGGAGGAAACACATGAATCAGGGGGAAACGAGGGACCGAATGACCCTTGAAGAGCTTGTATCCTGTAATAATAATAATAATAATAATAATAATAATAATAATAATAATAATAATAATTAGTAGTAGTAGTAGTAGTAGTAGTAATACCAGCTAATACCACCAAATTACCATGAAAAGAAGCGATAATGAAGCCCAGTACATCTAACTTAGCCATCTAACATTCCCTTACTCCCCTCCCCAGCCTCTCCTCCTTCCACGATGCACAACTCTCCATCCACCAGTGAAGGAAATAAATCTCTGAAGAGGGAGGGAGGAAAGGAGAGAGAGAAGTGGTAGACAGGAGACAGCAAACGAACAAGAGAATGAAATTTATCATCTTGACGTTTAGAGCGGAGGGAGGGAGAAGGAAAACGGTGGAATGCTGCAAGAAACCAACTGACAGCCAAAGAAAGAACAGTGGAGGAGGAGGAAGGAGAGAGGAAAGCAGCAAGAAGTAACAGAGGCCAGCAGGGGGTAGAGTCTGAGGAAGGAGGCACGGGTGGAGGCAGGGAAGGTGGCAGGGGGCAGGATGGAAAGAAGATGAAGGGTAATAATTGTAAACCTATTGGAAAAATTATCAATGTTCACGTGATACTGGGAATACTACCAAATATTTTAAAATCTCACTACTGATGCAGGAACAAATTAACTTGAGAAGAGGCAAGAGGGAAGATAGAGAAGTACATAAAGGAGTGGGAGGGTGCAAAACGAGGAACGAGCGAAGGATGGAGGAAGAGAACAAGTAAACAGTGAGGGAGGAGGAGAAAATGCCAACGAGTGGAGAAGCGAGGGAGAAAACAAGCAAACTGGTGATGATGGAGGGACGTAAAGAGTCTGAGTACCATTACCAACATTTAAAAAAATAAAATAGATATACGTGTATCTTTGAAATATGAAAATAAAACTTACCCATAAAAATCATGAAAACTACATAAAAACTGTTTAAGAACTACATCCAACTTGGAAATATGAAACAAAAACTTATCAAAGTTATCTATAAACATCATGAAAACTAACACACACACACACACACACACACACACACACACACACGCTTGCAACGAGATAAGCAAACTTCCACTGTTTAATACAAGGCTTGAAACTCACCTGAACAAGACGTTGCAATGACACCGGATCGACAGTGACAGTGTGGCGTGTGTGTGTCCTTGTTCGTGTGGAGAGGAGTGGTGGAGGACAAGATAAAAGATGAGAACGAGGAGAAAGAAAACTAAAATCGAGAAGCGTTGAATCAGCAGAAAAAGGAAGAGGAGGGTGAGCCCCATCTGCAGATGTAAGGTGAGGAACACAAAGCCAGCGGAGAGGGCGAGGATGATGATAACGATAACGATGGAAAGGCAACGAGGAGGAAGAGGGACACGAGGACAAGCGTTAAAAAAGACTAAAGGGGGAAAAGAAAGGAGGAGCAGGAGGAGCAGCAGCCAAAGGAAGCTACACCACCGCTCCTCGCCACCACGACACACACACTGAAAAATGGGAAGTCCCTCAGGCTCGACCCTTCATCGCCTCGAGCTCACGTCTCGAAACCTAAGAAAGTTCGAATAGCAAAAATAGCAATCCCATCTTTTCTGAAACGTACTCTGACCTGTACCGAAAACCTTGTACTGTGCCTGTACATCAGTCGCAGTTTAACAGTTTATTAAAGAAAGGTTGGTTACAAAACAGTGCATAGGGGCGCACGAACATAGGTTGGGGATTAATAACACTACAGAAAAAAAAAATAAATAAATAAAAGCACTGCAAGAGAACTGGGCACTCAGGCTTGTTATTTTTGTATTGTGGTTTATGAAATGTTACGGGGGATGTTCGTTTTATTTTTGTTATATATAATTATATATTACAATAGTAAGTTTTTGTTATTATTAACGACTTAATGATGTGATATGAGGAATATTTATGATTCCATGTTACAGGCTATTGTAATGTGAAACTTCATTGATGATTTATTACCGATTACCGTTGTATTATTTTGTTAGGATGGGGGAGATGACCTTATCGCTGCCGATTCCATTAACAAACATATGCTGCTGCTGCTGCCACTACTACTACTATTACTGCTACTACTACTACTACTACTACTACTACTACCGATATTACTAACACCATCATCACCACCATTACTACTACTACTACTACTACTACTACTATTACTACTACTACACTACTATTATTATCAATATTACTACCACCACCACCACCACCATCACTACTACTACTACTATTACTGCTACTACTATTATCAATATTACCATCACCACCACCATCACTACTACTACTACTACTACTACTACTGGTTCTAGGGTGATTCGTCCCCGGGTGAAATGTCCCGGTTGATTCATCCCCGGGGTATTCATCCCTGGAGGATTGGAACCCTAGGGTTATTTGTCCCCTAGGGTGATTCGTTCCCTTGGCTGTATTTTTGTCGCGTTAGTTACGAAATTCCATTACTACGACAAGATCCGACCATCAATGTGTGTGTGTGTGTGTGTGTGTGATGTTGTGTGAGTGTGTTGTTCGAATCATGATTTGATACATCAGGTTGTTAGCTTGACTACCGTTCACTGGTTCGGTTTTCTATTTTCACTTTTCAGTACGTGGGCCACCACAGTCAGAGCAACATGCCGCACACAATCCTATCAAGCCGTGGCAGGGAAAAGCTTGTTGACGATCTTAACTTCATCTACGCTGCACAGAAGAAAAACGCCGATGGAACCAAGCAATACTGGCGATGTGAGGCTACTGCATGCAAGGCTCGTGTTCACACAACAGTAGGGGATGAAACCTTCACTATCGTGAAAACTGTGAACGAGCACAATCATTCCACGACTGCTGCGGCTGTGAAGGCGAGGGAGGCCATGGTCGAGCTGAAAGCTGATGCTACTTCTACTCAAGAATCTTCTCGTGCTTTGGTGGCTAACGTTTTGTCAAAAGTGGATGAACATTCACTGGCTCATGTGCCGTCCACATCTACTACGAGCCGCTACGTGCGGCAGTGACGACAGGACGCTCAACAAGCTCCTCCAATTCCCCTGACTCGCACTGGCTATGTTATTCCTGAAGAGTACACCAAGTTAGAGCCGGGAGAGATGTTTTTTATTTCATTTTTTTTTCTTTATTCTTCGTTTCTTTTTTTTACACACACTATATACATATATTCAGGAAAATATATTCTTTTTAGCGTTTTTTTATTTAATGATTTTCTTCACATATCTTTTTGACATTTCTTCGTATTTTCGTTTTCCTTCGTGTAATTTCATTCTCTTGGATGAATCCATCCATAATTGTTACATTTTTTTTCTTTTTCTTTGCATTTTTTACAAACACGTCCATTGTTTTACTTTGTTTTCCTTGCCGCATGAAAAGCAAGGCTCAAGTTTATGTAGGAAAAAAAGTTAATTTATCCTCTTCATCAAATTAACTTTTTCACACATGCTTCAATAATTTTACTACATTTTTTTTTCCTTTTTCTTTTTTGTCCTTTTCAAGTTACGTTTTTCCCATTGATATACATAATCTTACTATTTTTTTTATTTCCTTTTTTCTCTGTTTTATTTTTTTTACGTTACGGTTTTCACACATATACATAATTGTATTACAATATCTTGTTTTTTTTTTCTTTATTTTTTACTTTTATTCACATTTTCACGTTTTTATTTTTGCATTCTCTTGAAAGATATATTTTTCACATTTTTCACATTTTCTTTTCTTTGTTTTTCCCTGTGGGACAAATCCCGCTGTTCACACAAACATCCACATTGCATATTTATTTCCTTTATTTTTTCACAAATGCATCCATTATTTTGGTTTATATTTTGTTGGTTTTTCTTTTCCTGTTTTAATTCTTTTTGGGGAACGTTTTTCACACACACATGTAAAATTTTAATACATTATTTTCTTTTTTTCGTGTTTTTTTTTTTTCATTTATTTCAGAGAAAATGTTCTTCCTGCGTGACGAGCAAGGCTCAGATTCTTGCAGAAAAACACACAATTCATCCTCTTCTTCACGCTGTCTTTCTTTTTCACACAGGCATCCTTCATTTTACTGCATATCTTTTATTTTTTTTTACTTAATTCTTTTCTTTTTTTGTAATTTTCAGGTTTTTGTTTTCCTTACATAATTTTACTACCTACTCCTTTTTTCCTATTATTTTTTTATCCTCTTGATCAAGTTACGCTTTCCACACAAACATCGATAATATTATTACAGCACATATTTTACTTTTTCTTTGATTTTTTCTTTTTTCTTTTTTTTCTTAAACTCTAAGTTACGTTTTTCATTTTTTTTAAATTTGTGTTCTTATTATTTTTTTCTTTATTTTTTTTCATGATCAAGTTTTTTTCTTTCACACATGATATATGCATATTTTTCTTCAACGTTTTTCTTTCCTTTCTTTCATCCTACTGAGCAAGTTACGGTTTTTACAATTATGCACATAATTGTATGAGAGAGAGAGAGAGAGAGAGAGAGAGAGAGAGAGAGAGAGAGAGAGAGAGAGAGAGAGAGAGAGAGAGAGAGAGAGAGAATGTTTATACTTCACTAAGTACACATGTATGTACTGTGATGTCCAGGTAACAAAAGCCAAAAGACAAGGAGTCCGCGCACCACAACATTTGGTTCTCTTGCGCAACACAAGAGAGCCATGAAAGCAAGGGTGGACTTTGCCTCATAAATCTGGTTGTAACTCCTCATGAACACGTTTCACGACAGTACGCATCTACACAAAAAGTATCATTAAGCTACAGTGATATTTAGTGACGTGAAAACAATACGGGGAAATACCCAACTTTACACCTACTATTATGGGCCCTCGTGGCCCAGTGGGTAGAGTGATGGACTTTGGAGTTTTGAGTGAGGGACGCCGGGGTTCAAACCCCACTCAGAACTCACAAGAAACTTCAAGGGCATCCATCCTCTCCAAGAAACTTCAAGAAACTTCAAGGGCATCCTCTCCATCGCCACGTGTGCCTAACAAGCACACAATAGGTGACGGAGCTGCCCACGGGAGGTGAGAGAGCAACACCTCCCTGTGCCCCTCCACGGGAGGTGAGAGCTGCAAGGGGCACTATATTATCAAATAATATTATTATTATTATCATACCCATTAATACTTCTACTACCCATTAATACTTCTACTACCACTACTACTATTACTACTACTACTATGTTTACAACCACCCTCGCTAGAGGTAGGGTAGATGATTTTTATTTTTTCTTTATATTTTTCACATATGAATCCGTTATTTTACTGCTTATTTTCTTCTACCTACTCGCCTCTAGCGAGGGTGCTTGTAAACATAGTAGTAGTAGTGGTGGTAGTAGTAGAAGTATAATAGGTATAATAATAATAATATTATATATATATATATATATATATATATATATATATATATATATATATATATATATATATATATATATATATATATATATATATATACTTAATTTTATTACAATATATTTTTTTTTCATTTTTACTTTCATTATTTTTATTTTTTATTTTTTATTTATTTATTTTTATTTATTTATTTATTTATTTATTTCATTTTTTTATTTATTTTTTTGCACATACTTCCTAAATAATTTTTGTTGAAGTTGATTTTTCTTTTTTTTTCTTCATTTCATTCTCTTGAACAAATTGTCTTTTCCTCTCCTATATAAATATTTTCTTTATTTACTATATATTTATTTTTTCATGCTTTTTATTTTATTTTTTTTTTTTGTTCTCTTCGAGAAATTGTTATTTTCACATATGCATTCATTATTTTACTATACTTTTCTTTTTTTCCCTTTTAATTTCTTTCCATGTTTTTTTTTTTCAAAGAAATAATGTTGTTAGTGCATGAAAAACAAGACACCAATTTCTTTTGTTAAAAATACTTTTATCCTCTTCATCATGTTAAGTTTTTCACACATACATCCATAATGTCTCTTTTTTTTTCGTTATTTTTTTATCCTTTTCAATTTACATTTCTCAGACATATATACGTAATTTTACTGCATTTTTTTCTTTCTTCTTTGTCATATTTCATCCTCTTCAACAAGTTCCGCTTTTCACGCAAACATCCACAATTACAGTGCGCATTTTCCTTTTTTTTTTTTTTTGTATTTTCTTTTATATCCTCTTGAACGTGTTACGTCTTGTTTACAAATATATCTTTTCTTCTTTATTTTTCAAGTTACGCGTTTTTATTTGTTCCTTTTATTTTATTCTTTTTTTCCTTTATTCTTTTTCATCATGTTTAACTCACACATACTATATACATATTTTTCTACATTATTTTTTTTCTTTTCTTCATGTCATCTTCCTGGACAACTTACGACTTTCACACTTATATACATACGTAACTGTATTGCAAGATTCTGCTCTTTTATTTTTTTTTTTTTTTTCACGTTTCAGTTTGTTTTTTATTCTCATCAGTAAGTCATATGTTTCCCCTTTTCTTTGTTTTCCTGTTTCTTTGTTTTATTTCATCGTCTCACACAAGTAACCCTTTTCTCACAAATATCCCTAATTGAGGCGCGCGGCGCAACAACGACGTAACCGAGAAATGGAAGTTTCGAGAAAAACGCGCTCAAAGTTAAACACTGATTGCGCACAATAGGATACCCTTAAATAAATTAGGGTACATGATTTTTCTTTTTTCTTTATATTTTTTTCACATATCAATCCGTTATTTTACTGCTTATTTTCTTTTTTTTTTTCGTTTTCTTTTATTTCTAATCCTCTTTATATATATATATATATATATATATATATATATATATATATATATATATATATATATATATATATATATATATATATATATATATATATATATATATATATATATATATATATATATATATATATATATATATATATATATATATATATATATATATATATATATATATATATATATATAAAAGATTTACTATAATTTTTTTTTCCTTTATTTCGCATTTTTTCCACCGCAATAATGTTGGTGCTGCATGAAAGGCAAGGCTCAGACTCATGCAGGATAAAAAAAAAAAAAAAAAAAGACAATTTATCTTCTTCATCAATCAAGTTTTTCACGCATCCATCCATGATCTTAGCACATGTTTCTTTTTTTTTTGTTTATCTTTTTATTCCTTATTCTCTTTAAATTACTTTTTTGTATTTTTTCATTTTTTTTATTTCATTTTTTTTTTTTTTTATTCTTCAAGTTTCTTTTTTTACACACACTATATACATATATTCAGGAACATATATTCTCTTTTTTTCTTTTCTTTATTTCATCCTCTTCAACAAGCCACGGTTTTCACACTTATATACATAATTTTATTATAAAATATTCTTCTTCTTTTTTCTTATTTTTTTTTCTTTTTAGCGTTTTTTTATTTAATGATTTTCTTCACATACCTTTTTGACATTCCTTCGTATTTTCGTTTTCCTTCGTGTAATTTCATTCTCTTGGATGAATCCATCCATAATTGTTACATTTTTTTTTTCTTTTTCTTTGCATTTTTTTTTTACAAACACGTCCATTGTTTTACTTTGTTTTTCTTGCCGCATGAAAAGCAAGGCTCAAGTTTATGTAGGAAAAAAAGTTAATTTATCCTCCTCATCAAATTAACTTTTTCACACATGCTTCAATAATTTTACTACATTTTTTTCCCTTTTCTTTTTTGTCCTTTTCAAGTTACGTTTTTTCCCATTGATATACATCATTTTACTATTTTTTTTATTTCCTTTTTTCTGTTTTATTTTTTACGTTACGGTTTTCACACACATACATAATTGTATTACAATATCTTGTTTTTCTTCTTTATTTTTTACTTTTATTCACATTTTCACGTTTTTATTTTTGCATTCTCTTGAAAGATATATTTTTCACATTTTTCACATTTTCTTTTCCTTGTTTTTTCCTCTCGGACATATCACGCTGTTCACACAAACATCCACATTGCATATTTATTTCCTTATTTTTTTCACAAATGCATCCATTATTTTGGTTTATATTTTGTTGATTTTTCTTTTCCTGTTTTAATTCTTTTTGGGGAACGTTTTTCAAACACACATGTAAAATTTTAATACATTATTTTTTTATTTTTTTTTTCATTTATTTCACAGAGAAAATGTTCTTCCTGCGTGACGAGCAAGGCTCAGATTCTTGCAGGAAAACACACAATTCATCCTCTTCTTCACGCTGTCTTTCTTTTTCACACAGGCATCCTTCATTTTACTGCATATTTTTTTTTTTTTTACTTTTTCTTTTTTGTAATTTTCAGGTTTTGTTTTCCATACCTTCTCCCTTTTTCCTTTTTTTTTTGTTTGTTTGTTTTATCCTCTTGATCAAGTTACGCTTTCCACACAAACATCGATAATATTATTACAGCACGTATTTTACTTTTTCTTTATTTTTTTCTTTTTTTTTTACACTCTAAGTTACGTTTTTCATTCTTTTTTACTTGTGTTATCTTATCATTTTTTTCTTTTCTTTATTCTTCTTTCATGATCGAGGTTTTTTTTTCTTTCACACATGATATATGTATATTTTTCTTCAATGTTTTTCTTTCCTTTCTTTCATCCTCCTGAGCAAGTTACGGTTTTTACAGTTATGTACATAATTGTATTATCAAATATAATTTTTCATTTTCTATCCTCTGTCACAAGTCACGCTTTTCACACAAACATCCCAGTCTTCTCCTGTACCTTGTTCCTGTCAGTCATGTCGCCTGTACCTTCTTCATATCAGTTAGCACCACACCAGTAGCATCCTTCATCTGCTTCGCATGATTTACATCCTTTATTGGCTTGTTCCTACTCCTTGGTATCCTGCATGTTCTCTTCTCTCCTCCTGGTGTTTGCAGCTTTTCCAGTAAATCACGACATGCCTCAGCCTTAGCCACCGCCACTGCTTTCCCTGCTAACTTCTTTGCTCTTCTGTATTCCACCTTATTCTGCCTCGTTCCGCTCTGCTCCCACTCTTTCTTGATTTGCTTTGTCCTTTTCAGTGCATTGTTGACGTGTTCACTCCACCACCATTGTTGTCTAGTTGTGCGTGACTTTCCACACGTTTCTCCCAGTACTTCTCTATCCACTCCTCTCAAGATCCCCGCACTCTTCTTCCACCAGTCCTGGAACCGCTCTGTGTTTAGGTTCACTGTGTGTGGCACCTTGGTCTTGAACTCTTGCTTCTTGGCCAGCCTTCAGTGCAGCCCATCGGGTCCTCTTCTCATACCTTCTCATTACTTTCCTCAGTCTTCTTAGCCATGCATGCATCACTACCAACCGCTGCTGCCTTTATTGCCATGTGCTCTACGGATTTTTTTTTTTTTCCATTTTATTTATTTATTTTTTTGTTAGCATTTACTGTATTTACTTATTTTTTTCATCATTTTTCTATTTTCTTATTTTTTTCATTTTCTTTATATATATATATTTTTTATTTCTTTCGCTTTTTATTTATTTTTTCAATCTATTTTTCGGCATATTTTTCCAGAGATCGGAATACTTATATTATAAGTATTCCGTCCTGTATTAAGTTGGAAGTACGTACATAACAACTTGTTTTCTTTTTGGTGATGTGTAAATGGAGGCTACTATGGGTTTGAGAGGCCGTGTTACGTCGTTTTTCGGGAATACTCTAACAAACAGGTGAATTATTTCCGTCAGTAGG
Organism: Scylla paramamosain; assembly: GCF_035594125.1. Taxonomy (NCBI): domain Eukaryota; kingdom Metazoa; phylum Arthropoda; class Malacostraca; order Decapoda; family Portunidae; genus Scylla; species Scylla paramamosain. The sequence goes on along the minus strand of NC_087152.1, from coordinate 26,522,557 downwards.
GTCCAGTGAGAACAGTGTGATGTACGTATATTATGTGCGGATTCTGAAATGCTTCCGCGTCTTATCTGGACAACCTTTAACAGGCTCTCGTGGGAATTAGTGGCATTTCCAAGCGTGTGTTCGTGATTGCAGTGATAGGAGTGACAGTAGTTCAGCCTTATTAATCGGGACAGTTCAGAGAAAGTGACTAATCACTTCTGTGGTCTTTGAAGACAATCGTGATGGCAGAGCAAAGTCTTTCAGAACACCGGCCTTGCACTTGCTGGTGGCGTCGTGAAGGATGAAGCAGCAGAGACAGTCGACCAGCAAGTCACTCACTTCCTTTGTCCCAGGAGTAAGTATCTGTCCTTACACCCGCGCAAACCACCAACATCCGCCTCACTCAAACAAGCTGTCACCCATGCAACCAGTCTGTCCATTACAGTATTAGCAACATTCCAATCATCATGGGTGTGTCGTGTCTTCAAGATTCATGTTTACTTTGCAGAACAGTGAAGCTTGTCGTGGCGTCAGCAATTTGCTGCAGCAGGTTGCTTCATGTTTCGCTGCTTGGAGAATTCCACTTATTGTTGACGTGTCATTTCTTTATATGTCATATTTACTTTATAAAATTGTGCAGGTTTTCACAGCAGATAAACTGGTGTTTCCTCGGTACACACACCAAGAGAAGACTTCCTGCATGGTGGTGCACTCAATTTCTTCAAGTAGTGCACAAGGAAGAGGACTTTTGAAAACATGAGGAGCTGACGCACAATGAAGCAGCTGATACAACAGCACACAATACGGCAACACTTTACTGCTCACTCAAAGTATGGCAAGGACACTGACTTCCGTGAATGAGACGACACGATGAGCTCAGCGTGAGAAAATCAGTGTGCATTTGGCAACGAGTCTCCAGAGTGTTTACAGGACAGCGGTGACCTGCCACCTTGTCCTCCTTGCCGTGCGTGTAATACCCATTCACCTCTACCTCTTGTACAGTGTAGCCACTTCATACACTATAAAGTATCTTCAGAGTCCACCTATAAAATCACCACCATATTTGTCTTTTCCACTTGTCACGCCAACCTCAACTGGAACACGACACGTACAACAACAGGCTGAGGTTTTACCAACACTAATTTTACCTATTTCTTAACCTTTTTCTCTCTTTTTATTGTAAACACTTTTTTACTTGTTTGATGAAATCAAATAAAAAGTAAATCGTATTAATTACACCTATAAAAATACATAAAACAGATTTTAAAATAGATAACAAGAACATATGTTATAAATACAGGCAAAGTCTTGATGTCAAACACGCACATTTATCATATCGTAACCAAAGCAGTGTGCCAAACTCATAGAAATACAAAACGCAACACAAGTGACTTTACATAAAACAATATTTTACAAGGTCTAGTTCCTCAAATATAGCAAAAAGAAAGAATAGTAAAAAAAAAAGTTGTATAACATGCGGCAAAGTTCAAGCACTTTCCTCCTCTGCTGTGTATTAAGTCAGGGGCTAACTCAGGCTCTTCTCCGAAATTAAAAGTTTAGCGATTTATCTATGTATTCTTTATGTAGTAGTGGCACTGGCCAGGGGCTGGAAAAATTTCATAAGAAAGGGACCACCGGGGTGCTAGGTACTAAAGAAAAAGGACAGAACGGATAATCCAAAATTTGAAAAATGTTTTGACTCTTCCCCCTTGAAGGGATTCTGGTCGTAGGAAGGGCAGAATACAGAACCAAGCAGGGAGTTCCAGAATTTAACAGTGAAAGGATTAAAAGATTGTGAATACTGGTTAAATCCTGCATTTGGGAAGTGAAGAGAATAGTGGTGGGAGAAAGCAGAAAGTCTTGTGCAGCGAGGCTGCGGGAAGAGGAGAGGCATGCAGTTAACAAGATCATAAGGGCAGTCAGCGTGTTAGTAGAGGCAGAAGGCAAGAAGAGATGTAACATTGCGGCGAAGAGAGACTGAGTAAGAGTCAGTTAGAGGAGAAGGCTGATAGGACGAAACACTTCTGATTCCAGCCTGTTCAGGAGTGTTGAATCCCCCTCCCCCCCTCCCCCCTCATATGAGAAGCGTACTCCATACATGACGATGGGTACAGTCACCACACTCTCGCTAACTTCCATACCTTTCTCCTCCTCTCCCTCGTCCTTAAACCTTTGCTTCGTATCCTTTCTTGGTTCCTCCCTTCTGCACCGCTCCGCCTTGCCCTCTTTCATTCTTTCTTCCTTCACTTTCTTTGTCAGATTACACTTTCCGAACACTTCACTTGTATTCCTTCACTTTATCTGAAGTCCTTTCACTTTCCTGCACTTAAAACTCTTTCATTTGACCTGCTGGTGATGAGAAGGTATGGCTCCGTTCACCCGATCCTGCTGCTGCTGCTGCTGCTGCCTGTGTGTGTGTGTGTGTATGTGTATGTGTGTGTGTGTGTGTGTGTGTGTGTAATCTGATAGTTACTTATTTTGTATTTATTAACTTATGGTGTTATGTTGGTTTGTAGTTCTATAATTTTGGATGTCTTTATAAATGTTTGTAATCATGTTTTGCTGTTAAATTATAAGCTATGGTACATGGACGTGTGTGTGTGTGTGTGTGTTGCAGGGATGCCAGGTACACACAACCGTCCAGAGGCGTCAGAGAGTCGTCACAAGTGAAACACAAGCACATATCCCGGATCGGAAACAAGCGTGCCCCCTCCGCCATCCGAGGCTGGGCGGCGACTGGCGGCAAGACTGACTGTGTGTGTGATCTGAGCGCCGCGGCTGTCACACTCTTCTGATCGGAGCACCAACACAGCTTCGGATCACGCCTCGTTGTGTTTGATGCCTGTATTCTGAAACGCTTCGCTCTCTCAATACGACAATGTTCAAAGGCCACAGACTTGATCAGCCGAGTTCTCTAGAGTCTTTCTCTTGTTCATAACAAGGGAATCTTGTTTATCTGCCACCAGAAATATAAAAACACCCTTGAAGACCCTTGCAACTTCAACTACAGTCTTCTGAAAGTAGTGGAGGCGTGGCACAGAAGTGTTTCAAAATAGTCCTTGGTTCTGTGAGGCTCTCCTTTTGTTGTGAAAATCCGTTTTCCGTGAACTTGAAAGAAGTGTAACCATGTTTCGTATAAAAAGCAAATACGTAATTGTGGGATGCATTACGCCACGAGATTCTGCGATATGCAATAATTTACACCACATATTGCATTAGTAGTAGTAGTAGTAGTACTAATACTATTTTTCTCTTCCCCTCCTCCTCCTCCTCCCTTCATGAACACTCACTAACACTCACTAACCTTGTTTTGCTGATGCCAAGGTACAACACCCACACACTCATCCAGGACTTCCTTCCCTTTGGGAGTAACAATATCGAGCAGCCTAAAACAGCCAACAATGTTCGTAAGCCGTAAACAACCCGAACAAAATAATTGTCTTAATCGGCAGATCATTTGAACATAAATTAAAGAAATGATCCTCACTCTATACAACCCCTTGGTCCGTCACCTCCAAAGCACTACCCGACCAAGCGGCCTTGAGAGAAAGGGAGAGAAGGACGCCAGGACGGGCACCAGTGGCGGAACACCGCGACAGTGAGGCGGATCCTCTAGACCACTGCTTCCCAACCTTTTATAAGCTCATGGACCTTCAAGGGAGCTTTTGAGATATTCATGTATCCTAACACATAGGATAATGAATTACAAAAAAATAAATAAATAAATAAATAAATAAATAAAAAATACATAGTTTCAAGACTGAAAAATATAAATTAAAGTAGCACGTCTCTGTTTTAATAATAAAAAAATAATCACCCCATCCTACATAACTGTTTTATAAGTACTAGATGTACTATAAAGCAAAATGCTACAACTCAAAACCTGTGAGGCGCGAGTTGCGTCCAAGTGTAATATACAATACGCTAATTTGTAATATTTTAATTTAAGATTAAATTAATTTCTTACATGACACAATTTGCTTCATGTATATGTATTAGAGTACTACTGTGCACTCTAATACATACTGGCCATGTCATGTACATGCTACATGACACACAATTTTGTTTCTAAAACATCTTTGCCTACTGTGCACTCTTACATGCACTAGCCATGTCATGTACCCAATTATTTCCAAGTATCCTTTGAAAAACATCATGCGCCCTAGGGTGCACCATGTACCCAGTTTGACTATCACTCTAGACTACCACCTAAATATAGGTCAGGGTTGGCGGGAACGAGGGAGGGGCGGGGAGGCATCCCCAGCGGGGATACCGAGGCAGCGGGAGGAAGGCCACTGCCAGGCCAAGTCAGCTGTACTAGTTTTAGGGAATGGACACAAACCTTACCAGATGTGGTCGAAGGGCAGATGGTCCATCAGGAGGCGGCAGAGAGGAGCAGTTCATGGCCTCACCGGCTCTGGTGGCAGTAGCAGCCGGCTGATCACCATTACAGTCTGGCGCCCATCAGCTGGCTGTCCGGCACATGTGCACCACCCACGGCCTTAACGACAGAGTACACCTCTGGCCACAGGAGAAGAACAACGAGACGTCCTTGCACGTCAACGACTCAGGCGAGAAAGACAAGCATTGATGTCACTCCTCACGACCAAGTACACTGCGCAGTGCGCACACGAGACAGCTATCGTGGTGTCCGTCCGGAATCCGGCTTCGTTCCAACTTTGGATTCGGATTATTCATGTTTGGACTGCATTGGTTTTAATATATATACACCATGATGGGTATTTCATCATCTGAGGTAAAGCAACATTATAATGAACATGTCCACAACCTCCTGGCTTCGCTCATTTCACCAGTCCACTACGGTTTTCAATCCTCGCCTGCTGTTCTTGAATATTACCAACCACCGCTTGTTTTATGTTTGGCCATCCTTTGACATCGCTAGACAAATATTTTAACTCATACGACAGAAACAGCAGAAATAATGATTCACGATACCCGCCATGTTCACGAGGAACCACCTCAACCAAGGAATGTAGACGATAGGTAGAATTCTTGACCTCCACCAAACCATGGATCCCTGGTGGGTCACACTGCACCATGCTACACAGAATGCCTTGGATCACAACTTTAGATGGATCCCCCATGAATAGAGGCATCTTAGTAGGGGGTCTGCACTCCAGCAAGGGAGGGAGACAAATCCCACAGCTCCTCTCCTCTCGGCCCGGGAGTCGAATCCTCATCCTCTCAGCTGTGAGCCAATGGAACGTGCTGCGTGACAGGTCTCAACTTACTCATCTCAAGGAAGCTCAAGTCTGTAGCTTCCTTGGATTTAAACCATAATCATGATCTCTAAACTCTACAGAGAGAATAGCTGGGACGGCTAGTCCAGAAAGATTCGCATGACACACACACACACACACACACACTTGATGACAATCAAACAAGCTAGCTGTAAAAAAGGCACATTTATTTCATTCTTAAAAACATGGTAACAATGAAGTGACATGTTGATGCCTGGCGGACACATTGCCTCATTTGCTCCTAGAAAAATATGCTTTACACATCATTACCCACTGTTGGGCCAAAACTACTCTCTCTCTCTCTCTCTCTCTCTCTCTCTCTCACCAATGAGCAAAATATATCTGATTTGCCACCGGACATGAATACAACTACATATCTATAATTACACACACACACACACACGAACACACACACATTAATTAAAGCCCAGCATGGTCTTGATGATAATGAAAAGGATAATAAAATAAAAGGATTAGTAATGAGTGATCATAAAGTATGCATGAATTTTCTTGTCTTTCAGCACCATAAATGCCCAGAAAAAAAATAAGATAAATTATGAAATACACACACACACACACACAGCCCTCATTTGTCCCATGCAGAGATGAAAAGATGTACATTTATTTCCTTTCCTTCATCGTGTCACTCATGAGCAGGAAGCAAATTCCCTACAAGGCAGAGGTGCAGGCAGTGGCTGACCACCAGAGGGGAGGACAGGAGCACTGTGAAGGAGGCAAGCCTAGCTGATAACAAAGGCTTGTGCCAAAGCTAATCAATTTATAATTGTCGTGAGGCTTCTTGGCTGCTCCAGTGACTATGAGTGTCACACCAGCTGTCACCTCACCCCAGGACTGCCTCCACACAGCACAGCCTGGAGTTAGGCCATGTTCATTTATCCTGTTGGTCTAGTCTGGTCAGAGGTCATGTAATTTGCCACACTCACTCCCAGTGTTTAGCATTTCCCTCAATCTTAAGTCCTGTGACCTCCTTAGCATCTGTCACCTGTTATATTTGTGAGGAGAGTCTGTGGATTATTGGACTTAATACTAAGGGAAAATGTTAAAGACAATGGGAAAAAGTGTGGGACAATAAAACATATTTGACTGTGATAACACCACCATCCACAGGTCTCACAGACACCTGCTGAGCAAGGCCTAAGGGGAATAGCACTAGGATTCCCATCAAAACATTCAAGGTACACAACTCTATACCCATTGAGCTATGAGTACAATGATAGCTGTAGCCCAAGAGGAGTTTGGTCAACCTTCAGTGTTCAGTCAATAAACTCCCCTAACAGGACTGCCTCATTGTCTCAGCAACTGTGGTACTCCCAACATCTGGATCTGCCAACAAATAAGCTCATGTGGTGCCAGTTAACATCCATCCAGCACATACTCATCCAGAATGGCCCACACAGCTGCCAGACAGTCACACGCTTGAGGCTTCCCATCACCACTGTGAGGTCCAGACAGGCAGTAAGCAAAGACCAGGACTAACAACCCTCTTGGTGAAAACCTAAAAATCAAAATACCAAAAACAGATATGTAATACTCTCACTTACTTTCTGTTATCTCTATGTACAATTGGAATACTACTCAATTTATCTGAAAATTGCACCTTCAAGTATTTCTTGGGTTCAGAACCAATTTCAAATTATCAGCTAAAGTGGTGCAAAATCAGCCTATGACCAAAATACAATAACTAATAAATAATGTATAAAACCTTCAATATTCCCCTTCTGAAAAGTATCACAGATTACAAAGAACATATCCAGGTTGACAAATCTGCTGCTGTGTTGCTTTTGCCACATGTGTGTGTGTGTGTGTGTGTGTGTGTGTGTGTGTGCATGTTGTCATCACTGACAGCACAGTTCACACCATCCAGCTGCCCCCCCAAAGTCCATCAGTATACACACACACACACACACACACACACACACACACACACACACACACACACACACACACACAAGCCACTTGAGCAAAAATACAAACAGATCACCAAGGATCCAGCAGCAGCAGCAGTAACAGCAGTTCAGAGGGGATTAAAGTAGGGAACATTTCAGATATCCATTGTCTACCAGCAGTGTGATTTGCCATGATGCACAGAACCATAACCGAGTGGATAAAATATGTGAAGGCTGTATGATATGATGACACACACACACACACACACACACACACACACACACACACACACACAAGTGCGTTTCTTGGTAGGGCAGCAGCAGTAGTAGCAGCAGCAGTGATGGTAGTAATGGTAGAGGAGGTGCAGTCAGTCACTCCTCACTCAGTTTTCACAGATACGAAGAGCAACTGTGTCCAAACAGTGAGTTGGTCTGTTGGAAGGACACAGGACAATGTCAGTTTTGGATGTGTGGACACCAGGTCAGGTTATGCTGTGTGAGGGAATGGATAGTTTAATTCTCTGTACTTTTTGTGAGAATGTCTGCTTAGTATAGAGATAGATGCACATAAATTTATAAAGCTTGAGGCTAAGATGTAAAAAAGTACTGAGAATGTTATTACATTATTATATGCATGAAAGTATGGATGTATATTCCTTGCTCCAGCTGTTGGTGAGTGAATAGATGGCACTGAAATAGTTTAATGTAAGAAGGTGGTAAACCATACTGTTCATCATTTATTTTCTTGCCAAGGAAAATATGGCAAACAATGAATATTACTCACATTATCAAGAAATATTCAAGAAAGATGGAAAAGAAAGCCCTAGTCTTTCAGTGCCCCTCCACAAGTAAGGGCTCATTCATACCACTCAGTATTGTCTTGCTACTATTTTGTGGCACACTGGCCTAACATCCCATCAACAAAAGGACAACCATAAACAGACCACTCACCAAGTGCTGTTCTGACAATTTTTGGCTTGTTCTGCCAGTACACAAAGAGGAAGTAGGCAGGCACCCGAGAGCCAGTGATGAGCAGGCCCATGCCCACCTCATATGGCCGCACATACAGCGGCAGAAACACCAGGAAGCCACACACCAGCAGGAAGGCGATGGGAACGATGATGTTCACCTGCACAGAGAGGGAGGCGTTGTAGTCTTGTGGCATCTGTGTCCTGTTCTAATTATCAGCATGCCATTTGTCTATATATTTAGTATAATTTCTGTGACAACTATGTCCTCTTTCAGCTACACACATACAGCCTTCTCAGAGTGAAGTGGTTTGTCTGTTGTTCAACAGATCATCATGATAATTATACATTTCAACTATAAATAAGCTCTGAGGAGGTAGTATGTATTGATGTGGTGGTTGTGTGGCAGCAGTGGTGCCTAACTCATGTTGGCGATGCATTTATTGATACATTTTCTTTATTTCTCACTAATTCATCTAGGGTGACACAGCTTGCCTAGTTCAGCTTTCAGTGAACAGACTTAATGAAACAGGTTTTCCTGTAAAGGCAGCCATGAGACCAAGTTGTTGGGGATTGACTCCCTGGGCCAGCACTCTCACACAGCAGGCCATGATTCATGAAACTGGTAATGCACCAGTGTGGGGTTTTCACCTCTCCTTTCAGATCAATTGCTGTTGTTCCCAAGTAACATCCTATTCTTTTTCTCCTGCTAGCCCTATTTTTTTCCTGCTTCTCCTCTTTCAGTCTTTTTTTCTTATCCTGTTATTCCATCTTCTTCCATTGCTCCATTTTCTAAGGCTGAATCATCATCATAATCCCATTCCCATATTGAGTTGTGAGAAACACACACACACACACACACACACACACACACACACACACACACACACACACAACAAATAAATAAATAAACAAATAACAATAAATGAATAAAAAAATATATATATAAATAAATAAAAATAAAACCACAGGCAGATCATAATCACAGCCACCACTGCTGTCTGGTGCTCACCTTGATGGGCCGCTCCATGTCAGGGTATTTCCAGCACATGTACAGCAGAATGGCGATACTGCACAGGATGAATGAACTCTCTACAAAGCTGGCGTAGTCAATGAGGCGGTAGATGTCCGTGGTGGAGAGGTAGACCAGTGACAACAGGCCCTGGAAGAGGAAGGAGAGGAGGTGGAGGTGAGTCTTTGTGAATATTCCAAGCTGTGGTTAAAATGGAATGCCTTGTCAACCTCTCATTCGGTAAGACAAACTGTTAATGACTGAGTGAAGGAGAGCAGGAAGGGGCATTACAGGCAGTTGTGCCAGATCTCATCATGTGGGGCTGTGGCACCAGGTACTTTGAACTAGTCCCACATGCTTTTGTTCTGATACAGAAGGTGATTACAAGAAAATAATAGACAAACTGCATTTAGACAAATATTCACTTTTAGACGCACCAAGCTAACTAAACATTCCAACCTAAATTTATTTTCTTCATTTGTGAGGATGTGTTCTGTCTGACTGAATAATATATAAAAACTGTGTGTGTGTGTGTATGTGTGTGTGTGTGTGTGTGTGTGTGTGTGTGTGTGTAAATCTATTAATAACTCTAGGAAAACTCATCAATCACTTTTCATACAAGTACATCAACTTGGAAACTAAAGACTGATGAAGTTAAGAACTAAAAAATGTTTGTGTAGGTAAGCAATAATGTACACATAAGTACATTCACTTCCATACTTCTTTCCATCTGTCAAAATATTAGCTCACACTGCACATCCTGAGGGGACACCATAAGAACCATGATGCATGCTCACACACACACACACACACACACACAGTAGTAGTGGTAGTAGTATTTTACTGACAAAAAAAAACATTGAAAATAACAAAAAATTATGTTGTTTTTGTCCAACTTCAAAAGAACACAACTGCAACATGTAGAGGACTAATTGAACCAAAGCTACTATTCACAAAATTTATGAAAGGTGTCATACATACTGTTTTAAAATACATAAAAGCCACAGCAATGAATCTGTTAATGACAATAATAAAAAACCTATAAACACACACACACACACATAGCATTGCACAATGTCTTACCAGGAAGATGGGAGAAGACATTGGAGTGTTGCATTTGCAGTTGATGAGAGCAAGGTTGTCTGGGAAGTGGCCTTGTCTTGCACCCACGAAGCACAGCCTATTGGAGTGTTGCATTTGCAGTTGACGAGAGCAAGGTTGTCGGGGAAGTGGCCTTGTCTTGAACCCACGAAGCACAACCTGTCAACATCATTAAGCTGGTGAGTGGGGCATTACTACCAGTCATAACTTGTGCTCTAAATCTGACAGAAAGTAGAGGGAGTGTATGAAAGGAATGGATTGTGGAGCTCATGGAAATCTTGCAATCAAGTATATCTAAATTCTTGAATAAAGTGGATTCTCTGTTAAAATAAACAAGATAACTTTAGAATTGAACTCCATCATCATTAGTGGGTATAAATGAAGCAGGAAATCTCTTAATATAGCACAGTGGTATTTTCACCAAACACTACAGCTATTCATATATGACAGAAAACCTGAATGCAGGAGTATAACACCAGATGTGAGTCTAGGTATGAGAGAGAGAGAGAGAGAGAGAGAGAGAGAGAGAGAGAGAGAGAGAGAGAGAGAGAGAGAGAGAGAGAGAGAGAGAGAGAGAGAGAGAGAGAGAGAGAGAGAGAGAGAGAGAGAGAGAGAGAGAGAGAGAGAGAGAGAGAATTTTCTTATGTTTCTTATAATTGATGGATGACAATGAAAGATAGAAATAGATGTGTCAGTATGTTCCATGCATGGACTGCCACATGTAGGCCTGATGGCTTCTTTTACAAGTTCTCTTAGTTTTCTTAATTGTGTTTTGAATTAAGAAAGCCTAAATTCTTCAGTCAAAAAGAGCTAGACAATCCTGAAGTGAAGTAGTATGCATTTGTGGTTATGATGAGTCAAGTGTATGAGAGGAAGAACAGTTAAATTTTCTCCAGACCCTGATGTTGATGCCTTGCCTTGCCTATCTACCCTGAAGGATAAAACAAGCCTGGTATAGAGATAGATAGCCTGAGATGTGTGGATGTAGTGGGATTTAGCTAGTTTTTCCTATCTAAGAGCAGGTGGTCAGGAAGAGTGATGAATCAGCTGGGAAAATTATATATATATTACATCAACAAACAAAATAGGTGGTGAACAGGTGAAAATAGATCCGAAAGGCTAGCAGGAGCAACACCCACCTGGAGGAAGTCATGATGTGCACTGAGAGACCACCAAAGGCTGAGAGGGCCACCAGCAAGGGCATCACCCAGCTGCTGCTGCCCATTAGACGGTCAGCAAAGGTCTGTCATCAAGGCAACAACAACAACTAAGGTTATGTTCTGTAACACTGACCATTAGCTTGGATAGCGTGTGATAAAATTATTAAAAAAACAATGGGGAGAAAATTTAGAAAGGTAAGTAATTTTCATATTATATAATGCTTGAAGTCTGCAGCTGCTAGATAAGCCAAACTTAATATTAATGATAATTCCTGATTATTATCTTTTCCTCTAACATAAATACACTGTGGTATGCTAATAGGAGAACCAAAATATCTAAGCTATTACATATAATTGTAAAGTTTAAAGAATGGACTCAAAACACTAGAAAAGTCCGAGCAATGTCTGCTATAATTACGTTCTCTATAAAAGTAATTACTGAATGATCTGACTAACTTATCTATCACTTGTGCCACAACAGTCACATGGTGCCATCAACAACACAATGCAAATTACTCATGGAAGCTGTCAATGGTGTACTCACAACAGCAATGGCATCAGAGGCCAGCATGTCGAGGGGAGAGCACAGCCAGGCAGGCAACACTGGCCATCGCGTAGACCAGCGTCACCAGTGGCAGGGAGATGTAGATGGCCCGGGGCAGGTTACTGTTGGCAGGGTGTGATGTTAACAGGACTGGTGGTGACTGGTGGTGATATCTGATCAATGAGCTCTTTGTATTTCTCAAAATTAATTATGTACTAACAGGACACCACCTTCACAATGTTGCTCATATTCTAGTGAAGCTGTTCTTAATTATTTCTTGTGAAGATGTAATATATAGAAAACCTATAATGTGAACAAGATATTACTATTTCCTTCACATAAATTTATACAAAAATAGTTATACAGAATCCAAGGAAGGAACAAAAATACTTTATGAGGAAAACACTGTAACCAATGAAACAATATTTGTCACTCCAACAAAGAAATCAAAATAATACAAAAACAAAGGTAATTTGCATTCATGATACCTTTAGGTGGCATGTTAATTTGGTACAAAGACATATAGATCATTTGCAAAATATACAAGTCCAAAATGGAAAAAGATGATTCACATATCACAATTTATAGATAACAGATAAAAAGCAAAGGTATATGCTTAAAAAGATAGACCATTCTGTCACAACTCTACAAAGAAGTATGCTCTCCATTACAAAACAGCAAGAAATTAATCTATCATAAATGAGCGAGGTAAACCTGACTAGAGCTTGAACCCAAATCTGACAACCCAAAAGGACAAGTTTTTACTGCTTGGACCATAAGGGAAGCACCTCACAGTCAGTCCTGCTTTGCCTTGTGTTTGTGTCTTGTCACAGTAAAGCTTGAGCCAAGGCCTACAAACCAGCTGGTGTGAGTGGCAGTGTGGTGCCAAGTGAGGGAGAGACGGTACTCACACAAATGGGTTCTTCAGCTCCTCCGTCATGAAGTTGAGGTAGTTCCATCCAGCATAGGAAAATATGCCTGAGTAGAAGGAGACAGCTATCTCGCCTGGCTCAGTGCTGGTGCCCTGGAAGGAGTTGTGGAGGTTCCCAGTGTTGCCTGAAAAGTGGAGGTGAAGATTATTATGATGTAGATTTTTTTTTTTTTGTGTACTTCAGAAAGACTATTAAGAATTTTTAATGTGTTCTGGAACTTGGATTTTTCACATCTTGACTGTAAAGAATCAACAAAAGCACAATAAAGCAAAGTTCTATGCATAAAAATGGCTTACTAACAAGACTTAAACAAGGGTTAAAGTAGAAAGCCATAGGAAACATGAACACATATAACTGAAGGCACTAAAGAATGATTAGATTGGTGTGCTACTACAATTAACAAGATTTCACAACAGGATCAATCAAACTTGCTATGTGAGGTCTCAGACAAATATGATTTTGTTCTATCCCTACAAAAAATAAAGTAAACATCAGTCTTTTAAATATACTTAATAGCTATGGGATACAAGACTCCCCAAAATTAATATAATGTAGAGTGACACCTGACTGACTGCCTGGCTGATGGCATTGCAGTGAAGGGCAACGCTGCTAAAGACACATTGACTCACTCACTCACTGGCTCACTTGTTCAAACACTCACCCATGCAAAGGTGGACGATGCCAGCAATGATGACAATGAGCAATGCACCAATCTTGGTCACCATGAAGAAATCCTGCAGCTTGGTGGTGACTCGTACATTCCAGCAATTCAGTGCTGTCAGGAAGCCTGGATGGGGAGGACACAGTGACAGTCAAATATTAAAAAACTACACAACTCTAAACAGAATAAGAAATAATAAACAATGACTTTCATTATTACAGAGAACCATAATATACATAATATAGTAAATCTGTCAAAAGAAATTCTGTATGATGTAATATTTATAAAAGCATAAGAACTGGCCAAAACCTTTTAAATGTGTTTTTTGATGGACCACAACCTATAATGTGTATATACTGTATATATTTTTCTTGGTGCAGTAAAAAAATATCTATATATCTAAAGATGAAAAGATGCTGGAATTAAAAGAATGAAAATAAATAAATAAATAAATATATATATAAAAATAAATAAATAAATAAAACAATGTGTGTGTGTGTATGTGTGTGTGTTTACCTAGTTTACCTAGTTGTGGTTTATGGGAGGGGAGTAATCTCACAATATCCTATCTCTGTATATATCCAGTTTGGTCTTAAAAGCATGGACAGTTGTAGAGCGGGGATTGGTACTGAAACTTGCAGACAGGTGCCGTGAGTTTATTTGCGGGCGCTGTTCACAGGCGCAGTTAGATTCCCCAGACACGGTCACAGCAAGTATACAACAGAAGCCTGCCAACAACCAATTAAGTGAATACGAAATCCTACACGAATTTAGTGGACACATCACAAGTTGTAATATAAACATGGTCTGGAAATGTTATACTAATCCAACTCCATAGAAAATCATGTTTCTATCAAATATCACCAACAAGGTACATTCACAATAAGTACTTAACAAGATCACCCAAATACTTTTAACTGTAATCACATACACTTACATGTTCATCAAAGTTAATACTAAATAAATATATCATAATCACAATACCATCATAATACAAAGTGCTTACCCAAACTCCAGGTGGTGCTTAAATCACAATAAAGGAAAACCATTGCAGGCGTGTGTGTGTGGTGTTTAAGGTAGGCGTCCAGTCAACCGAATGACCGAGTCCGTGGCAGTACCCAGTGAGGTGTAAACCGCATTACTGGAACCTACCTCGAACTTCTAATGGTGTATCTATGTACTCCTACACAGTTATGGCATTGACAACATCTTCATATGAGTTTATTCCATTTGTTCACACTTCTGTGAGGAAAACTATACGTTTTTATGTCTCTTCAACAGTTCTTCAACTTTTTACTTCTTCAATTTCTTACTGTGTCCCCTTGTACTCTGTGTGTCTAAAGTTATAAAACATTCTTTGTTCATATTTTTCATACCATTTATCATTCTATAGATGTTTATTAAATCCCCTCTCTGTCTCCTATTTTCAAGGATAGGAATTTCCAGCATTCTTAATCTCTCTTCAAAGGTCAACTTACTCAACTCCGGAACCATCATAGTGACTACTCTTTGTACTCTTTGTGTGTGTGTGTGTGTGTGCTCCAGGACCAAAGCATCACTCACATATGGACAGTGCTGCAATGAGCCGCACAGCATCGTCTGGCAGGTCACAGTTGGGGAAGAATGGTTGAATCACATACTTGGCAAAGGGCAGCGGCATGATGGCATTGGTGGTGGGCCTGGAGAGGGACAGAGGCATCAGTACAGCACACACTATTGAAGAAGACCAAAGCATTAGCAATATGCCAGTGAAATGTACAGTTTTGGATGCTTGAATGGGAGGTGAACATTAAGGTTATACAGTGTGCATAGTTATCATGGCATTAATAAGTACTAAGATCAAGTAAGAGGGACACAGGCACTGTACCAGTATAACAACACACTACTGAAGAAGGCCAAAGCTTTGATAATATAACAGTGAACTAAGGAATGTGAAATGTTCTAGATGAGCATTAAGTTACAGTTTTCAGTGTAAAGTTATCACAGCACTAAGTATTAAGATCAAGTAAGATATTAGTAAGATGGCAAAACCCTTATGCACTTATAAAGACATGATGGCCACCACTTGAACACTTGCACAACAAACTTAACTTTACACAAAGATGAGGTTGGCAGCCCAGAGGAAAAGGAAGGCAGGGAGGGAGCCAAAGCCAGCATTAATGTACGCATAGTCTCCGCCTGATTTTGGTATGGATGTGCCCAGCTCTGCATAGCATAGCGCGCCCACCAGCGACATGAGGCCACACATCACCCACACCACCAGCGACATGCCCACGCTGCCTGTCTCCCTCAGCACTCCCTTGGGCGAGATGAAGATGCCTGCAGAGAGAGAGAGAGAGAGAGAGAGAGAGAGAGAGAGAGAGAGAGAGAGAGAGAGAGAGAGAGAGAGAGAGAGAGAGAGAGAGACCTTGATAATTACTGTGTTAACATTTTCACATCTGCTATGCACACACACACACACACACACACACACACACACACACACACACACACACACACACACACACACACACACACACATTGCTACAGTTAGTATTACTTTTGCTATTTTCTGATAATTAGTATTGGTACTGGTGTTTACAATTTTTTTACATTATAGCATTACATTATATCATCATACTTTTCCCTTGTATATTTTTGTCTCTCAAGATGTTTATTATAAAATTTTATTACTATTTTTATTATCATTATTATTATTATTATCATTATTATTATTATTATTTTATTATTATTATTATTATTGTTATTATTATTATTATTATTATCATTATTATTATTATTATTATTATTATTATTTGTTACATCATCAAGAGAACTCAAAAGAAAAAGGAGAAGAAAATCTGATAATATTTAGCTTTCCAGAATATACACATACATAGACTACTGTACCATACAGATTCGTGTGAAAACAACAATAACAACAACAACAATAATAATAATAATAATAATAATAATAATAATAATAATAATAATAATAATAATAATAATAATAATAAAATAATAATAATAATAACAAGCCAAAACAAAAATATACACAAGAATAAAAATAAAACAATATCAATATAAAGGATTGCAAAAATGAGAAAATGCAAAAACAATTTGGTACACACACACACACACACACACACACACCTGAGCCCACAATGATGCCAAGGATGATGGCCACACCCTCCAGCAAGCCGAGTTCCTTCTTGAGCTGTGTCTTTTGCGTTTCATCCTCGCCCACCTCCCCAGGTGGCCTCTCCTCCTTGGGAGTCATGGGCTCCAGCTCCGCCGTGAGGGCCTCCGTGGTGTCGCTGGTGGGCACGCGCTTGGCCGGCATGCTGGTGGTGTCGGTGGTGTCGGTGGAGATGGTGGTGGTGGTGAGAATGGACCTGGGGAAAAGACGCAGAATAAGTTATGGTCCATATTTTGAAACATTTCAGTCCGCATCCTGACTAGTTTTAAAGGTCTCTAGTTGAAGCTATACGGGTTTCCAAGGGTGTTTCTAGGGCTCTAGATTAACAATATTTCTACACTATCAACAGGAAAAACAACCTTGAGAATCCGGCTAAACATCTCTGTGGCTTTTGAAAACAGTCGTGGTGAGAAAGCAAAAGCGTTTCTGAATACGAGGCAGCGTCGCAGAGTTAGCTGGTGAGATTGGACCTAGAGAGAAGACGGCACATTGAGAACAAAAGAAAACAAAGGAAGTTGCAAGATGCCATCAGGCCTATACACGGGGCAGTCCTTGTAAGAAAAAAAAAAACCTACTTATTTCCACCTCTCCATAAATTCATCTAATCTTTTAAAGCTCCCTAATGACTCAATTGGGTCCATTCAGTTCATCTACCACTCTATTTGAGAACCATTTTTCTTATCTCTTTTCTAAATCTATTTCAAGACGGGACTATATTCTGAAACACTTCTGCGCCGCACCTCCACTACTTTCAAAAGACTCTGGTTGTTAAAGATTCACGATTTTTTAATGGTGTTTTTTTTATGGTTCTATTGACAGATTAATAAGATTTCTACATTACTGACAGGAGTCTTGAGAATCCGGTTAGTCATCTCTGTGGCCTTTGAAAAATAGTCGTGGTGAGAAAGCAAAGCGTTTCAGAATACGGACCATTATAAGGATATGTACTAGGCAGCATTGTATGTTTTGCTTATTGCCGTGCGTGTTTGATATAAGAATGCGTCAGGGGAAAGGCAACGCCATCAATAACAAAGTTAGCGTCACGAAGAACTATAATAACAGACTGAATCATGACAAGACGTAAAATGTAAAAATAATAAATGAATGTATGATTGAATGAATGAATGAATGAGTGGATGAATAAATAAGTAAATAATGAACACTAAACGATAAGAAAAGAATGAGGGAAGAATGTTAGCGGGAAAGGTTTACGTCTCTCGTTTGTATGTATAGGCTGTACTGCGCTCGCTGCCCAGACAGATCGAACCGCGTCCACTCACTCCCGCAGACTTGTGTGGCGGGCGGTGGCGACGGTGGCAGGGGCGGCACACTCATCCAGGCACACTGTACGCTTCTCAGCAGAAACAAAATTACGGGTGATAGATTAGATCCTGCTATAATTATGTGTTATTTGGATGATGACGATGGTCTTACTAACCACATGACGCGTCCAGATTCAGTGACAGTTACTTACTGAAGGCTACATTTATCTCTAGGGCAATAATTACGTGCTGGCGAGATCTGTGGCCCGAGTTCAGAAACGCTCTGCTCTTTCAAAACGACTATTTTCAAAGGTTACAAAAAATTCTTTCTCCTGTTAATAATGTGGAAATCTTGTTAATCTGTCACTAAAACCATAGCCAGTATCCTTAAAAACCCGTGTAACTTCAACTAGAGTCTTTTGAAAGTAGTGGAGGTGCAGCGCAGAACTGTTTCAATATGTGGTCTTATGCACTAAAATCACAATTATTGACATGACACCGCCACCGTGAGTGAGGTGTTGACTTGTGGTCACTTTAAGGACCGCACAGAGCCATTCCTGTGTCCTGTGCTGCAGTCCCCACGCTACTGTTACGCCAGGCGAAACGTAATTGTATGTAAAATTACGATGAATGAGAGCATGTTACAATAAAATTTGGTATAATTCTGCTGGCTGTTGTTCCATTGTTCAGTGCGGAAGAAAGCCCCGCTGTCCTGTCTGTCACGTGACACCAGCACCACCACGCGAATAGACCGTATTCAGAAACCCTTTTGTGCCGCACCTCAAAGACATTCAAAAGGCTCTAGTTGAAGTGACACGGATTTTTAAGAGTGTTTTTATAGTTTTAGTGAGATACTAACGGGATTTTTACTCTATAAACAGGAAAAAAAAAAACACTCTTAAGGACCCAGCTAATCACCTGTGGCCTTTAAAAATAGTCGTGGTGAGAAAGCAAAGCGTTTTAGAATACCGGCCAAATTGTACCATGGTTTAGAGTCCGTGCTCAAGGCCGAGCCACCGGAACAAGGCGAGCAAGTGTGGACTAAACTCAACTGTGTGACATCCGCTCAGCACCCCAGCTGCGTCAGATTTCCCGGCAAAAACAAGGGCAATCAGCCAGTCAGAGCGTCGCGTCGTGTTCCAGGCCTCAGATAACAACCGCAACGAAACTCTTAAAAAAAAAAAAACGCCTTCCATAATCTATGAAGGCGGAGGGGGAGGGGAGAGAAAGACGTCCCTAGTCCCCCACCCAACCCTCGCCCACCTGCAGGCACCACTTGGTTCATGCAGACAAATGAGGTCAACTGGCGCGGGAGGCGTGGTGAAGCTGAGGCGCGACAGAAGGCGGGAGGCAGGATGGCGGTGATGGTAGCCAGCTGGTGGAAGTAAGTGGCAGGGAAGAAGCAAAATATAAGGAAAGTAAGAGTGACAAGGAGGAAGGAAGTAATCTGGTGAACTTGTAAGCAGCAGCACGACATGGTGGTGGAGTCTTGGTTGTTGCCACAGAACGCCAACAACAATGAAGGATTTTTTTTTTTCTTTTCTTCCCACGCCGTTTTCCTGTAGCTAAGAATTACTGTCATGTACGGGGCTGTCTTCATCTGCTCTTATCAAAATACACACATACACACGTTAAATGTTAATACGCACTTCTGACTGGAGAGAGAGAGAGAGAGAGAGAGAGAGAGAGAGAGAGAGAGAGAGAGAGAGAGAGAGAGAGAGAGAGAGAGAGAGAGAGATTTCAGGTAACCATTTCGACATTACATATACTCCAAGCAGCTAAAAACAATAAAATAAAAAGTGTATTCCTTCATATCGCCCATTCATAATTTCTCTTCGTCAGTGTCGGTTTTCCCTGTTCCCTGTTCTCCCTTCCTTGCGTTTCGTTATTCCGTTTTTCACATCTTGTATCCTTATTCTCCTACTCTCTTTCCTCTTTCCTCCCTCCTTTTCCGCTTTTTTACTATATTTTCTTCCTCAGTCTCGACTTCGTTTTCCTGTGTTTACTCTTTCTCTTCCCTTCTTTCGTCTTGACTCAAAGTTTCCTTCTTTTCTTACCCATTTTCCTTTCAATTCAGTTCTCTTTATTTTTCTTCGCACTAGTATTCGTGTCAGTTTTTATTTCCTCTCTTTGCAGATCTCTTATTTCTTCAAGTTTTCTTCCTTCGTATCAAATTAATTTTCCACTCTTTCCTACATATCTCCTTTCTCAGTTGCATCACTCGCCACCTCACCTTCCCTCACACGGCAAGGCAGAGCAGTAGTCGTGCGCACCTCAATATGTCCTGTGAGCGACTGGAGGGCGGAGGGTGGATGAGATGTTTATTTCAATGAGGCAACAATGGCGACGATGCCAAGCAGCACACACGTGGAGAGAGAGAGAGAGAGAGAGAGAGAGAGAGAGAGAGAGAGAGAGAGAGAGAGAGAGAGAGAGAGAGAGAGAGAGAGAGAGAGAGAGAGAGAGAGAGAGAGAGAGAGAGAGAGAGAGAGAGAGGCCATAATAGATGTGCGACGTAGGGTGTCATGATAATAAAGAAGAAAAATGCTTAGCCCTGACACACCTTCACCCACAACGTACAAGTATACACAATAGCTTAAAGTCGAGTAACTCCTAATGTGCTCTGCGTTTTCCTTTAATCCTTTAAGGCCCGTCTTCAGAAACACTCTGCTCTCTCATCACAACTATTTTCAAAGGCCACAGCAATGATTAGCCAGGTTCTCAAGAGTGTTTCTCCCGTCAGTAATGTAGAAATCTTGTTTATTTATCACTAGAACCATAAAGACACCCTTAAAAACACCCTTAAAAAAATAGTGTAACTTCAAAATAATAAAGCCTTTTGAAAGTAGTGGAGGTGCGGCGCAGAAGTGTTTCAGAATACAGACCTAAATTTTCAGCTCAGATAGGCTCTTAGCAGGTCACGGGCTGGGTGGGGGCTGATGGAGACCTCTTGACACCGTGGAAGAGAGTGCGGTATAAGGACCCCTGACCGTGACTAAACATACTACTCAATCTGACCTCATAACATCCTTCTCAGACACATTCAGTCCATGCAAGTCGGTCCTCCTCGTGTCAGCCACCCCCGCCGTGCGTCACACTGGCCGTGTTCTGCCACGCTTTGTGTTCTCATCACGACAAATTGCAAAGGCCACCAAGATGATTTTCCGGGGTTTTCATGGGCACTTTTTCTCACCGATGATGCAAAGCCCTTGTTGAACTTTCCCTAGAACCATGAAAACACTGACGTACAAGCCTGGTAACTTCCACTGCAGCCTATCATGACGAGTAGAGATATGCTGATCGAGGCGTTTTGAGGCTGTAAGACCGTATTGTGAAACACATCTGCGCCGCACCTCCACTGCTTTCATAAGGCTTGAGTTGAAAAAACGTGCATTCAGTGACGGTATTATTGCGGCTCTAGTGACAGATTAACAAGATTTCTACATAAGCATCTGGATAAACACCTTTGAAAATAGTCGAAGTGAGAGCAGAGCGTTTCAAAATTACAGACCTATGACCCCATTCACTAACACGCGCGCACACACCCCAGTCTGTAAACACACAAACGCCTCACGTTATCAAAGGCACCGGTATCTCGGGTATCGCCGCATCATCAGGGACGTTACACATTAATAACAGACACCACTGCGTAGAATTCGTGACAGCATGTTGGCACGAGTACCTACGCATTATTATTTCTGTTACTATATATTATGTCTTAATATAGATGATGGGAGTGTGGAGGAGGAGGAGGAAGAGAAACACACGAGGACAAACGGAAGCAGACATGTTTGACTATTTGACTATCTAACATGCAGTAAAATAGGATAACACAGACGAAGGCTCCTCCCCACCCACTGCTCCCTCCACTCAGGACGGATAGTAAAAAAAATATATATAAATAAATAAATAAATTAATTAATTAATTAATTAATAAAAAAAAAAAAAAAAAATATATATATATATATATATATATATATATATATATATATATATATATATATATATATATATATATATATATATATATATATATATATATATATATATCATGTAATAATGAGAAACTAATGAAATTTTATATTGAAAAGACATTGTAAGTACCCCTATTCCTACTTTTTTTCAGTCAGCAAGAACTTCAGTAAAGCAACAAAAGGAGGAGGAGGAGGAGGAGGAGGAGGAGGAGGAGGAGGAGGAGGAGGAGGAGGAGGAAAGGAAGAAGGAGGAAGAGAAAGGACGATCAAATATATATGTCACATATACAGGCTTGTCAAGCGAGAGGTGACTACACAAGCCACGCACACACACGCACAGACGCACGCACGGACACACACACGTCATGTGCCCCAAAGACGTGCACAGAAGCAAGGAAGAAAGGGTCACAGCCCCACGAATCCAGCAGTCTGCACTTCTTCAGTTGGGATCATATTGGATGATTTTCATTAAACTCCAAGGCTGCTCTCTGCCAATCGGTGAATTACGTAGTGCCAAATAAAATCCTCGCTTGAAAAGTCTTCAATTTTGTATAATTCTGAGCTACAATGGAATATTTCTGTGATTAACATTAGGTTATTTTTATTAAGTTAAATAGCTGTTCTTTTACAATTATGTTATGTATTGTGTGTAGTAAAATCCTGCGCTTAAAATTCTCTACTTTTATGCAACTCTGCGCTACAATGGAATATTTAGCCCTCTCCCTAATTACCAGTCACTCTGAAATACCTTTAGTTGTTCTCTGAACTGGGAAGAAAATGCAAAATATATTCTTTTTCATCGTTAATTTTCTTGTAGATGGTCATAAAGACTTCACACATTGCTTTTGGTGCTGCTAATTGTTCCGTGTAGCAGTGAAAGGGTTAAACAGGTTCCAAGAGGCCGCTTGAATTCTACAGCATGCAACACACAAACAAGAGTCGTAATTACGGAGGAGTAACCGACAGATGCGAGGCGGCGATAAGTGCGCGGGAGGAAAGGACGTCAGAAACTACACGCGTGGATGGACGAAACTAGAGTGGAGGTACAGTCACGCCTCGTCAAGTAATACAGAAGTGGAAATACAGTGGTGGTCAGTTATGTAATAGAGAAGTGGAAGTATACAGTCACTGCCAGTCACCTAATACATCACACTTCCTTCCACCGTGCCTAGCGTTCCTGCCTTAACCTTCACCTCATCGCCTCTGCTCCACCACACTCCCGTCCACCTCAATTTCATCTCCTCTGCCACACCACACTCCCTTCCACCGTGTTTAGCGTTCAGGTCTGTCCCTCAACTCAGGTGTGCTAAGAAACAATCACTTGTCTGGTGTTGCTGAGAGACTGTCAGCATCTGATGGAAGAACGTCACACTGAGGGAAACATGCAATATACGAGTACCTAGTGGAGCTAAAATTTACGTACAGAAGTTTACTCCATTTCTGACAAACACTGCGTGTGCCCAAGAACAAATTAAGAGCACACGTAAAGGGAGATAAATGTACGAATGAATGATTAAAAGTAAAATGAAACAGTGAATAAGAATGTGAAAATAAATAAATAAACAAATAAATAGACAGAAAAATATGTACGAGTATATTAGAATGTTAAAATGCACAGAAAATTTCTTCTATTAAAAGACAATTTTATCTTCCTTTCGCAGAGAGAGAGAGAGAGAGAGAGAGAGAGAGAGAGAGAGAGAGAGAGAGAGAGAGAGAGAGAGAGAGAGAGAGAGAGAGAGAGAGAGGTTGTAGTTACGTCGCGTCACGTCACGGTAGGGGGAGAGGGGAGGGAAGGGAAGGAAGGGGAGAAGGAAGGACAGTATGCAGTTGTTGATGGGACGGAGGGAAGGGAAGGGGGGAGGGGTAATGTGGATTATGTAAATAAGTGCCAAGGAATAGTGGTACAGAGCCAAGGCTGCAAGTGCTCTCTCTCTCTCTCTCTCTCTCTCTCTCTCTCTCTCTCTCTCTCTCTCTCTCTCTCTCTCTCTCTCTCTCTCTTCCATTAACCTCATTTTTTCTTTTCTTCTTCGTTCGTAAAGAAAAAAAATGGGTGTTATTAATCGTGTTTGTTCTTCCTTACTTTTTCTCTTCCTCGTGTTGTTTTCCATTATTCTTGTTATCTTCGTTTCTTCTTCTCTCTTCGTTCTCTTCAACGTCTTTTATTTTGTCATTAACTCTCTCGCTGCTCTCTTGCCTCCTAATTTATCTTTTTATTTCCTGCTACATTATCTCTGCCAGTTATCATCTCTTCTTTTTTTATCTCATTAGCTTAGTTCCCCCCCCTCTCTCTCTCTCTCTCTCTCTCTCTCTCTCTCTCTCTCTCTCTCTCTCTCTCTCTCTCTCTCATCTCTCTCTCTCTATCCATTTATCCTACATCCTTCATTCTTCATTATCTCTGTCTCTCTTTTCTCTTCAATACTCCTGATTTCATCCTCTACTCGTATTTTCTTTTTTACGTAATTTTATCACCTCTTTACTTTCTCCCTTTTATTCTTCATGACTTCTTACTCTTTCTCCTAGTTTTTTGTTTTGTTTT
This sequence comes from Scylla paramamosain, assembly GCF_035594125.1. NCBI lineage: Eukaryota > Metazoa > Arthropoda > Malacostraca > Decapoda > Portunidae > Scylla > Scylla paramamosain. Next base: position 26,498,085 of record NC_087152.1, on the reverse strand, counting down.
GTTTTTGTTTTGTCTCTCTCATCTTCTATAAGTTTCTTCTTTTTCTGCCCTTCTCTTCATAATTACGAACTTTTCTTCCCCCTCTTCCTTTTCCTCACTCACTCATTCCTTCAGCTGCATATCCCTCGTTTATTTTTATTCTCTCTCTCTCTCTCTCTCTCTCTCTCTCTCTCTCTCTTCTCCTCTCTTTCTCTCCTCTCTCTCTCTCTCTCTCTCTCTTCTCTCTCTCTCTCTCTCTCTCTCTCTCACCAACCTTGCTTCTTATCTCCTCACAGAGTCCCTTCGAGAACCTCCACTTCTCCTCCTCCCCCTCCGCCTCTTCCTCCTCCTTCTCCTCCCCTTCCTCTTACGACCTTGCCCTCTTTCTGTCACCCTCTCCCTCGCTCCTTCCCTGCTCGTGTGTGTCCACCAGAGAGCAGAGAGTGAGAGCAAACTCTTTCACCACCAAACATACAACGATACATTGTTAAGGTCTGTGTGTATTCCTGAAACATACACAAACATTACATACGTCTCGACAGATTAATCTCAGCACCGTCATGGCTTCATGTACTATGCACTGAGAGAGAGAGAGATGAGAGAGAGAGAGGAGAGAGAGAGAGAGAGAGAGAGAGGAGAGAGAGAGAGAGAGAGAGAGAGAGAGAGAGATGATGCAGAGCCCACTACCACTCTTTCTTTTTGCGTATTATCAACGTTGCATGATTGAAGTACACTCGTGCAATTTTTTCCTGTGCTCTAGCTTTTCTCGGATTAGGCAGCAGAGGCGCTCGTTGTTGTGAGTAGATGTGGGTCTTCTTTAACTCTGAAACGCTTATGAGTGCAAACTGTCGGTCCGGAAAAAAAACTGGTGGGCGAGTGGTGAGTGGGGACCAACTTGTGCGTGCCCTGCAATTGGACTGAAGCAATTACATTATTATCATTATTAAAAACAATAGTAATACCACCAACAAGAACACTGACAATGCGTATGAAAATAATAATTTTCTTAAAGCATTTTTTTTTTCCAAACCAAGTGGTACGTGACGACGACGACGATGACAACAACAACAACAACAACAGCAACAACAACAACAACAACAACTATAATAGAAATTGCACTACGCCTCCCTATGGTCTATAAACAAACTAGAAAAAAAAAGTCCTGTCTTGCTACGCCCCTTCGTTACTCATGGAGGAAAAGTGGCGGCACGGCACGGTGGCAGCACGCTGATGGCTGCTGGCCTGACCCGGCAGTGGTCTGTGCGTGGCTGGACGGCGGCCACTCCATGTACGTGTATTACTTGACATGGCACGTGGTGGTGAGGAGGAAAACTACGTCCAGCACAAGCATTACTGTATCGGTTCTCCTCTTCACACCCTCTCAAGAAGGTAGCAGCGGAGGTGTTTAGGAAGATCAAATACTGCTTTATCCCGTCTCTCTCTCTCTCTCTCTCTCTCTCTCTCTCTGGTCTTACGTATCATTACTAGGTGTGTACGACTTGGGAAATACATACAGGTAGTACTTCTGTATAGGTTCATTCTTTTACATCAGAATGGACTCAAAATATGTCTTAAGTTTATTGCTTTCACTCGTTTATATATCAATGTTTAATTCATCATTTTCCACGATAAATATAACTTTTATGCGGTGAATAGTATGTACTTGTATTACTTTCAGATTAGATAACATTTTTGTATGTTTGAAAGCACTTCTTAACCTTCAGTAGCATTTTTCCCTTATTATTATCTTATTATTATTATTATTATTATTATTATTATTATTATTATTATTATTATTATTATTATTATCATCATCATCATCATTTTACGTTGCATAACACTTCCTTATGTTCAAATATATTCACTTGCATTAGAATGATCCTTCACTAAATCAAGCGACACCTTTCCGCGTGGAATGGCAGTAGTCTAGATTCAGTATCACTTTGTCCCACTGTATGCATGTCAGTTATTGAGCGTCAGTATCAGTCTGTCAGTTTATCAGGATCAGTTCATCAATTCATCAGCATCAGATTGTCAGTTTATCAGCATCAGATTGTCAGTTTATCAGGATCAGTTCATCAATTCATCAGCATCAGATTGTCAGTTTATCAGGATCTGTTTATCACTTTATCAGCATCAGATTGTCAGTTTATCAGCATCAGATTGTCAGTTTATCAGCATCAGATTGTCAGTTTATCAGCATCAGATTGTCAGTTTATCAGGATCTGTTTATCACTTTATCAGCATCAGATTGTCAGTTTATCAGCACCAGATTGTCAGTTTATCAACATCTGTTTATCACTTTATCAGCATCAGTTTGTCAATTTATCAGTAGCAGTTTCACATCGCAGGTCAGCTTATCAACGTTCAGCTGCTGCCCGATTTGAAGGCGGTTCTCTTCTTTACGGGGGAAGAGGAAGATTTCTTTTTTTTTTTTTTTATGTGCAGTACTTTCTTTAATCCCTTGGCCAGTTTCCTTTACACGTTAAAATTAGAAGAAGAAAAAGAACAAGAACAAGAAAAACAAGAAGCAGAAGAGAACAACAAGAAGAACGGGAAGAAGAAGAAGAAAAGAAGAAAAGAAGAACAAGAACAACAAGAACAACAACAACAACAACAACAACAACAACAACAAAGGCACCTCTCAAGTCAGCTACCGTTACTCCCAAATCTTGGACGCACTGCTCAATCCGCCCACAACTTTCAGTCTCAGTTTTCTGGTTTCCGTCATTTCTTCAGTACAGTGCCTGCAGCTCACACGTGTCCGTCACACCATGGAACACACCTACCTATTTCCACCAATCATTTTTATCCATGAATTTGTCTAATCTTTCTCCCTAATGACTCGGCAATAACAACCTGATTACCGAGTCTATTCCATTTATCAGCCACTATCTGAGAAGCTATTCCTTCCTATCCCTATTTTAACCTTTTCGCTGCCATGGTTGTCTCTGGGAAACATTTTAACCTTTTCGCTGCCATGGTTGTCTCTGGGTAACATTTTAACCTTTTCGCTGCCATGGTTGTCTCTGGGTAACATTTTAACCTTTTCGCTGCCATGGTTGTCTCTGGGTAACATTCGAAACAACACAGGAACATAATTTGCAAGATTATAAGGAAGATAGAAAGAATAAGACGTTTATTTTCTATTTTCTATGCTATAAAACAAACTGATACACTGTAGTACAAAAAATGTCTTAAAATTGATAAGAGATTATGGGAAAAAATGTCTAGCACTGAAAGGGTTAAGTCTATCAAACTTGAACCCATTATTTCTTATCCTTTCCTTTTTTTTATGTAAAGGGTAACAAAAGGTTATAAAAAAGCCCACTGACGGTACCAATTCCCATAGACTACAGTTAAGAAAGGATCATTCAGGATGGTTCTGCTTTTATTTATTATTTAAATATTTATTTTAAGTAATTTTATCTTACTTGATCTCTTGTTCGTCTTCATTTTATTTATTTATTTATTTTTTTCACGACAAGATCTTTTAGCTCTTCCGTCAATAATCTTTTCTTATTGTTTTTTTTTCTAGAAGGTTTCTGAGTCTTTTTTTCTTTTTAATAAATAATTTTACCATTATTAATTTTTCGCTCTCCTTTATTTTTTTATTCGTCCCTAGTAAGATCTTTCTTATTTTTAAGGTTTCTGATTATATATATATATATATATATATATATATATATATATATATATATATATATATATATATATATATATATATATATATATATATATATATATATATATATATATATATACTCGTATATATATATATATATATATATATTAAGGGTGTATATGGGCAGGAGTCTTTCTCTAATGATATATATATATATATATATATATATATATATATATATATATATATATATATATATATATATATATATATATATATATATATATATATATATATATATACTCGTATATATATATATATATATATATATATATATATATATATAGAGAGAGAGAGAGAGAGAGAGAGAGAGAGAGAGAGAGAGAGAGAGAGAGAGAGAGAGAGAGAGAGAGAGAGAGAGAGCTTAATCTTACCTAATTCTTTATTTCTTTATTCTTTCTTGGAAAGGCGTTTTAGCTTTTCTATCAAATTTCTCTTCTTATTGGTTCTTTTAGGGAGTTTGATTTTTTTTTTTCATAAATAATTTAATCTTTATTCAATCTTCACTTTATTTCATTATTCCTTCCTTGCCTTGTTTTGCGGTAATATTAACGGTTTCTTTTTTCTTTTATTTTTTATTGACGAAGATTATATATTCCTTCCTATTACACTCACGCTCCTTCTTTAATTTTCGTAATCACATTTACTGCTGTGTTACTGAGAACCGAGTAATTTCACATTCTATTCGTATTGAGTTCGTTACCTTTTTTTTTTTTTTTTTATGTAGGAAGGGCACTGGCCAAGGGCAACAAAAATCAATAAAAAAAATGCCCACTGAAATGCCAGTCCCATAGAAGGGTCAAAGCAGTGGTCAAAAATTGATGGATAAGTGTCTTGAAACCTCCCTCTTGAAGGAATTCAAGTCATAGGAAGGTGGAAATACAGAAGCAGGCAGGGAGTTCCAGAAGGGATGAAGGATTGAGAATACTGGTTAACTCTTGCGTTAGAGAGGTGGACAGAATAGGGGTGAGAGAAAGAAGAAAGTCTTGTGTAGCGAGGCCGCGGAAGGAGGGGAGGCATGCAGTTAGCAAGATCAGAAGAGCAATTAGCATGAAAATAGCGGTAGAAGACAGCTAGATATGCAACATTGCGGCGGTGAGAGAGAGGCTGAAGACAGTCAGTTAGAGGAGAGGAGTTGATGAGACGAAAAGCTTTTGATTCCACCCTGTCTAGAAGAGCAGTATGAGTGGAACCCCCCCCAGACATGTGAAGCATACTCCATACATGGACGGATAAGGCCCTTGTACAGAGTTAGCAGCTGGGGGGGTGAGAAAAACTGGCGGAGACGTCCAGAACACCTAACTTCATAGAAGCTGTTTTAGCTAGAGATGAGATGTGAAGTTTCCAGTTCAGATTATAAGTAAAGGACAGACTGAGGATGTTCAGTGTAGAAGAGGGGGACAGTTGAGTGTCATTGAAGAAGAGGGGATAGTTGTCTGGAAGGTTGTGTCGAGTTGATAGATGGAGGAATTGAGTTTTTGAGGCATTGAACAATACCAAGTTTGCACTGCCCCAATCAGAAATTTTAGAAAGATCAGAAGTCAGGCGTTCTGTGGCTTCCCTGCGTGCTATGTTTACCTCCTGAAGGGTTGGACGTCTATGAAAAGACGTGGAGAAGTGCAGGGTGGTATCATCAGCGTAGGAGTGGATAGGACAAGAAGTTTGGTTTAGAAGATCATTAATGAATAATAAGAAGAGAGTTGGTGACAGGACAGAGCCCTGAGGAACACCACTGTTAATAGATTTAGGAGAAGAACAGTGACCGTCTACCACAGCAGAAATAGAACGGTCGGAAAGGAAACTTGAGATGAAGTTACAGAGAGAAGGATAGAAACCGTAGGAGGGTAGTTTGGAAATCAAAGCTTTGTGCCAGACTCTATCAAAAGCTTTTGATATGTCCAAGGCAACAGCAAAAGTTTCACCAAAATCTCTAAAAGAGGATGACCAAGACTCAGTAAGGAAAGCCAGAAGATCACCAGTAGAGTGGCCTTGACGGAACCCATACTGGTGATCAGATAGAAGGTTGTGAAGTGATAGATGTTTAAGAATCTTCCTGTTGAGGATAGACTCAAAAACTTTAGATAGGCAGGAAATTAAAGCAACAGGACGGTAGTTTGAGGGATTAGAACGGTCACCCTTTTTAGGAACAGGTTGAATGTAGGCAAACTTCCAGCAAGAAGGAAAGGTAGATGTTGACAGACAGAGCTGAAAGAGTTTGACTGGGCAAGGTGCAAGTACGGAGGCACAGTTTCGGAGAACAATAGGAGGGACCCCATCAGGTCCATAAGCCTTCCGAGGGTTTAGGCCAGCGAGGGCATGGAAAACATCATTGCGAAGAATTTTCATATGTGGCATGAAGTAGTCAGAGGGTGGAGGAGAGGGAGGAACAAGCCCAGAATCGTCCAAGGTACAGTTTTTAGCAAAGGTTTCAGCAAAGAGTTCAGCTTTAGAAATAGATGTGATAGCAGTGGTGCCATCTGGTTGAAGTAGAGGAGGGAAAGAAGAAGAAGGAAAGTTACTGGAGATATTTTTGGCTAGATGCCAAAAATCACGAGGGGGGTTAGATCTTGAAAGGTTTTGACATTTTCTGTTAATGAAGGAGTTTTTGGCTAGTTGGAGAACAGACTTGGCATGGTTCCGGGCAGAAATATAAAGTGCATGAGATTCTGGTGATGGAAGGCTTAAGTACCTTTTGTGGGCCACCTCTCTATCATGTATAGCACGAGAACAAGCTGTGTTAAACCAAGGTTTAGAAGGTTTAGGATGAGAAAAAGAGTGAGGAATGTACGCCTCCATGCCAGACACTATCACCTCTGTTATGCGCTCAGCACACAAAGACGGGTCTCTGACACGGAAGCAGTAGTCATTCCAAGGAAAATCAGCAAAATACCTCCTCAGGTCTCCCCAACTGGCAGAGGCAAAACGCCAGAGGCACCTTCGCTTAGGGGGATCCTGAGGAGGGATTGGAGTGATAGGACAAGATAAAGATATGAGATTGTGATCGGAGGAGCCCAACGGAGAAGAAAGGGTGACAGCATAAGCAGAAGGATTAGAGGTCAGGAAAAGGTCAAGAATGTTGGGCGTATCTCCAAGACGGTCAGGAATGCGAGTAGGGTGTTGCACCAATTGCTCTAGGTCATGGAGGATAGCAAAGTTGTAGGCTAGTTCACCAGGATGGTCAGTGAAGGGAGAGGAAAGCCAAAGCTGGTGGTGAACATTGAAGTCTCCAAGAATGGAGATCTCTGCAAAAGGGAAGAGGGTCAAAATGTGCTCCACTTTGGAAGTTAAGTAGTCAAAGAATTTCTTATAGTCAGAGGAGTTAGGAGAGAGGTATACAGCACAGATAAATTTAGTATGAGAGTGACTCTGTAGTCGTAGCCAGATGGTGGAAAACTCGGAAGATTCAAGAGCGTGGGCACGAGAGCAGGTTAAGTCACTGCGCACATAAACGCAGCATCCAGCTTTGGATCGAAAATGAGGATAGAAAAAGTAGGAGGGAACAGAAAAGGGGCTACTGTCAGTTGCCTCAGACACCTATTTTATTCATTTATTTATCTATTTATTTATTTCGTTTCTGTGTGTAACATTTCTTTTCAAACACTGAGAAATCGATCTGAAGAGTCGAGCGAGGAGAAGCAGATGGTAATCGAATCCCCCCCTAAAAATAATGCACTCAAGATACACACAACCCGTTATCAGGTGCGCCAAAAGTGATCTCCGAGACCCAAGTGGAGCTGAGTGGAAGACCTCCCTGTATGTTGCAATATTTCCCTCTACCTTTTATTGGAATCTTGCAGAAGAAAGACTTCTCTGGTAAACTATGGAACTCCCTGCCTACTTCTGTATTTCCACCTTCCTATGACTTGATTTCCATCGAGAGAGGTTTCAAGACACTTATACTTCAATTTTTGACTACCGCTTCTGACCCTGTTCTGGGACTGACATCTCAGTGGGCTTTTTTTTTTTTTTTTTTTTTTTTTATTGGATTTTTGTTCCCCTTGGCCAGTGCACTGGAGTCGGGTGAGGTACCAGTAATGTGGAGGCAGGCTAATGTAGTACCCATCTTTAAGAAAGGAGATAAAACTTTAGCGTCTAATTATAGACCTGTCAGCATAACTTCAGTTGTAGGTAAAATGTTAGAGTCAATAATAGCGAGGAACATTAGGGAACATTTAGGCAAACATAACTTGATAAATCAGTCACAGCATGGCTTCACGAAGGGGAAGTCTTGCCTGACAAACTTGTAAGTTTTTACAGTAAGGTGTACGAGGCAGTAGATAATGGTGATGGTTATGATATCTTATATCTGGACTTTAGTAAAGCATTTGACAAGGTGCCCCATCAAAGGCTCCTGAGAAAGGTTAGGGCACACGGGATAGATGGGAAGGTGTTAGGCTGGATAGGGTCATGGCTTGGTAACAGGCGACAGAGAGTGGTAATAAACGGCTCGAAATCCGAGTGGGGTCATGTAATTAGTGGGGTGCCATAGGGATCAGTATTAGGGCCATTGTTATTTTTAATATATATCAATGACTTGGATAGTGGAATTAGTAGTGATGTTAGTAAATAAATCGTGCTTCACGGTTTCGAGACATGGCATTTTGTTGTGTTACACATTTAACACGGACATAACATTAAGAACCGAGTAGCTATTCTCTTTGTTTTAGAATAGAGATGTAATACTTTTATTTACGTATTGTCAGTCTTCAATCAAGAAAAAAGGTCAAATATTCATGCAATTATTTTGTAATTGATCATCCGAGGAGTGACTGTACAGGAATTTCTCAAAAATTCCTGAAAGGGTGCATCAACTTCGTTGGCCAAGGTTAAACAACACTGCTACGCTCTACTGGGACTGACATTATATATATATATATATATATATATATATATATATATATATATATATATATATATATATATATATATATATATATATATATATATATATATATATATATATATATATATATATATATATATATATATATATATATATATATATATATATATATATATATATATATATATATATATATATATATATATATATATATATACGAGTATATATATATATATATATATATATATATATATATATATATATATATAAACTTGCGTTGCCTCAACCCAGACCGTATCTTACATAAAAAAAAAAAAAAAGGGCCTGAGTCAGCCGTGAGTGTCCTGCCTTTAAATCACCTGCATCTCATTCTGTTCGTTACGTCCATTTTTTCACTCCACCTGTGGTCTGGTTCACTTCCTTCATCCACAAGTGTTGCGTTCTTCGCTACTCAACTGCTTCTTTTTCATTAAATCTGATTTATTCAGGTATTCATGGCTAAGTAAAGCGTGTTAATAACCTTCTACAACATATATAACCTGTATTATTATTATTATTATTATTATTATTATTATTATTATTATTATTATTACTATTATTTATTAGCTCATGAATATGTTCTGATTTACAATTTTTCTTGACACATACGAGCACATGAACTGTGAAAAGGTTAATTTAAAGGGTGATGGGTGAGAGAGAGAGAGAGAGAGAGAGAGAGAGAGAGAGAGAGAGAGAGAGAGAGAGAGAGAGAGAGAGAGAGAGAGAGTTACGCAACGCACTTGTTTGGATGTAGACGTGTAGTCGTGTGTGTGTGTGTGTGTGTGTGTGTGTTAGGTTTTGAGACTGTGTGGTTACTCTCAAAAGGAAGGTTAGCGGCGATGGTGATGGTGGCGGTGGGCAAGGGTGGGCGAGGGAAGGCAGTGGGTGGGGAGGTGGTGGCGACAGTGACAGAGGCAGTAATGGTAGTGGTGGTGGTGGTGGTGACATTGTGCGTAAGAAACTGGACATATGTTGGATATAACCGGTTGTCACTGAAGAGGAGGAGGAGGAGGAGGAGGAGGAGAATAAAATATCACAGAAAGTAGGTGGGTAGACAGTTTGCATATATATATAGCACACCCCCCCAACCACTCCCCCCCTCCACCATAAGACCCCTTCCCTACTACACCCACCACAACAACGAGAGAGAGAGAGAGAGAGAGAGAGAGAGAGAGAGAGAGAGAGAGAGAGAGAGAGAGAGAGAGAGAGAGAGAGGTGTCGTTAGGAGCAACAGCGTGGTAGTAATACTTCTAACTTGGCATCTCATCACATCCCCTACGCAACAGTCTTTTCTTAGCGTGCTAAAGTGATTCAACACACACGCTGGTGGTTCCTCTTGTGGCGTGGCAGTACACACACACACACACACACACACACACACACGTACCATTTTTTAACACCTGTGCTGATGATAACAGTGAATCCCAATAACCGCTTCACTTTTGCTACCACTCTCCGCCTCTCGAAAACAATGCATGAAAGAAAGGCGTGTATTCAGAAACACTGCTCTCACACCGCGACTATTTTTCCAAGGCCACATAAATGATTAAACGGGTTCTCACGAGTGTTTCTCCGGTTTATAATGTAGAAATATTGTTCAAATGTCACCAGAATCACAGAAACTTAAACTTAAATAGCATATACTAGAGCCTTTTGAATGTAGTGGAGATGCATGCAAGAAAGATTTCAGAATCTCGGCCACAGTTCGTTGGTTGTGTTTTTAAGTTGGTGCTGTCTAGGTATCCATGTTTTTTTTTTTTTTTGCTTTAGTTTATTTATTTTTTGCTTAATTTTCATTGACTTATTTATTTGTTTATTTCATTTTTTGGGGTATGTGGTGGCAGTGGTAGTCTTTTTGATGTTGTTGTTGTCTTTATGAAGGTATGGATGAGGAAAAGTAGAAAAAAATAAATATATTGTCCATTCTTGACACTACTATAACAACAAAACACTATTACTGCAACAATTACTACTACTACTACTACTACTATTACTCCCACTTATATCAATATCTGAACCATTACGAATGAAAACGACGAGTATAACTACCACTGCTGATCTGACGACGACAAGAACAAAAACTAGAACTTCCACTGCAACTACTACTACTTCTGCAACAACAACAATTACCACTGTTATCACCACCACCACCACCACCACTACCACCACTACAGAACATCACGCAACACACACACACACACACACACACAGAGGATGTACTCCGATAAAAAGTCTGTGTTTATCAGCTGCTAAGAAGAGCCAGAACACACCTCTCTTTGCCTCCCACCAGTTGATTCCTGCCGCGTGCTGAGGGAGCGGGAAGGAGGTGGTGGTGGTGGTGGTGATGGGGTTGAGTAGGCTATGGCCCTTAATCCGAAACACTTTGCTCTCTCACCACGACTGTTTTCAAAGGTCACACAGATGATTAGTCGGGTTCCTCAACACTGTTTCTTCTGTTAATTACAATGTATGAATCCTGTTAATCTGTCACTAGAACCAAGAAAACTAGAACCAAAGAAAAACTCGTCTGCCTTCAACTGTTAAAAAGCCTTTGGAATGTAGTGGAGATGCGACGCAAGTTTCCATTATTTAGTCCTATCGTTTTATCATTCTAGTGTATTTGTATGCATAGTTTTTTTTTCCCCTATACATATATTATTATTATTATTATTATTATTATTATTATTATTATTATTATTATTATTATTATTATTATTATTATTATTATTTTTATTTATTTATTTATTTTTTATTTATTTATTTATTTTTTTTGCTTACATATATCGAATTAAGGGGAAAGATACATGAACTTTAAGTCCTAAAAATTCGCGCTGTCTGCTTGAGTTTTGGATGTGTAAGATTATCCTTGCATGCAGATCTTGAATTACTACTGGTGGTGGTGGTGGTGGTGGTGGTGGTACTACTACTACTACTGTACTAACAACAACAACAACAACAACAACAATGCTAATGACACGTTATAGCTACAATGCATAAAACCAGACAGACCCTCATAAATACAATACACTAGTGATGAACTATTGATATATGAGCAATTATATACAATGAGTACCTACATATACGAGTAATTGTTTATAAGATACCTGTACACTGACGACTTATGCGAAGTATACAGGTTTGATTGGTTAGCGTATTGTTAGGATTGGTTCGTGCGAGAAATATATTTTTGTCATATTACGTTAAGTCTTTTGGATAATGGTCATGGCTTGCATACAGAAACGACAACAAACTCCGCTCTCTCACCACAAGTATTTTCAACAGCCACAGAGATGATCAGCCGGGCTCTCAAGTTTTTCTTCTTTTAACAATGTAGAAATCTCTTCTCGTGTATTTTCTCTACGTATTATTATTCTTTTTTTTTCCCTCTCGCAATACAGGTTTGTCTTGTTATTCTTTAAGTCACTTGGTAATGTCATACAGAGTGTGTTGTTTGCACTGAAACGATATGCAGTATTCTCTCTCTCTCTCTCTCTCTCTCTCTCTCTCTCTCTCTCTCTCTCTCTCTCTCTCTCTCTCTCTCTCTCCTCTTTTTTTTTTTTTTTGTATTTTTGCTTCATAGTTTTTATTCTGTAATTAGTATACCTAATTTTCTTTCACTCCAGCTTTTGTCTCTCTCTCTCTCTCTCTCTCTCTCTCTCTCTCTCTCTCTCTCTCTCTCTCTCTCTCTCTCTCTCTCTCCTTTTTTTTTTTTGTATTTTCGCTTCATACTTTTTATTTCGTAATTAGTATGTCTAATTTCCTTTCACTCCAGCTTTTGTTTTCCTTTTTTTTTCATTGTTTTATTTTTCTAATGTAGCGGGGCATCAACACATAAATTGAAAAAATTCTTTTATTACGAGAATCTATTTTTTTTTTTACCTGTCTTTCTTTACTGCATCATTATAATGCTGACATAAACTACGGCAAAGAAACGAGTAAATGAAAGAATAAATGAAAGAAAGGAAAAGATTGAATGAACGAACGAACAAAAGAATCTACTGATTTTAATGTGCCACAGTGAATGAATGAAAGAATAAATGCATGAACGAACGAACGAAAGAATGAAATAGTGAACGAACGTAAGAGATAATGAAAAAAAAGCCAACGAATGAATCAGTGAATGAACAAACAAAATAATAAATAAATGAATGAATGAACGAACGAATGAGCAAAAGAAATAATGAAATAATATATGAACGTACAGAATATTGAAAAAAAAATATATATATAAAGAACAAATGAATGAAAGAATTAATGAAAGAAAGAATGAATATAACGATTCTGAAAACACCACAGGAATGAGAAGAGACTGTGCATATATTCAGATGAAGGAAGCTACGTGCAATATTACTGCAATAATGACTCATAACTGAAACTAACGGCGCATTCCAGTACAAAATGACTCGAAGCTTCATGAACCTCTACCTCACTCCGCCTCGTGCGCGTGAATGTGAACCTCGTGAGCTGAGGCATCGAGTACACGAGCCTGGATAGAAATTAAACAAAAAAATAAAGTAAAATAAAATAATATAAGATAAACGCATGTACAAAAATATGTCTGAACCATGGCGTGTATAGGAGGAGGAGGAGGAGGAGGAGGAGGAGGTGAAGCAGCAGCAGCAGCAGCAGAAGAAGAAGAAGAAGAAGAAGAAGAAGAAGAAGAAGAAGAAGAGAAAAGAAAAATAAAGAAAATACAATGTGAGAGAGAGAGAGAGAGAGAGAGAGAGAGAGAGAGAGAGAGAGAGAGAGAGAGAGAGAGAGAGAGAGAGAGAGAGAGAGAATAATGGTAATAACTATGATAAATCTTTAATGCACGTTTCTATTCTTATTCCTTGTGACGCAAAGAGTTCCCGTATACCAGTGTCTCGTGAAGGCCTGTATCACTAACACTGCTGGACTCTCATAAGTAATTAAACGGGTTCTCATGATGTTTTCTCCTACTGATGATGTTAACCCATTCACTGCGATACACGGCACATACAGTACTAACAGCAATATATAGACTCTTTATAAGTGTAGAGAAGAAAGAAAAGGCACAAAAAGAATAGATTTTGCAATTTCTACTCAGTAAAATGTTTGCAGGTGGTGGTACAACAAGAAAAGGTATCTCTGATTGCTTTGTGATTAAAGAAAGACGTGTCAGGTAGCAGTGAAAAGGTTAAACTATACCTAGAATAATAAAAACATTTTAAAACTGGAGAATTTCCACAAGAGGCTTGAAACGTAATCGAAGTTATGACGATAAAACGTCTGCGAATACTGATATTTATGTGATGGCTGCGTCCCGTGAGAGAAGAGAAAAAAAAAAAAAAACTAAGCGAAAATTCAAACCAAGACTTAAATATAATAGTAGTGTTATGATACAGTTGGGAATACAGTGTGAACAAGTGTAAGGTTAAAAAATGTACTCACTTTTCGGATCTCAGGCGTGTAATTTCCCGTGGCGTGAGATGGGAGCTGCCTGCAGGGAGAGAGAGAAAAAGGTTGTGGTCAGGTGTGCTCTTCCAATACGAGGACATAAACATTCTATTTTTCATATTTGTTAGAAGAAATTTACATGATTATCTATCTATTTATGTTGAAGGAGATTAAGATTCTGTGCGCTTCATTGCCAAAGGGAACTGATCACACGCATAGGCTACATCCCTGTAAGTACCTAATGTAGTGAACATCGCACGTACTGTTTGTCTCGTGCATTCTAGAGTACCGTATCTACTGCGGTAGTAAAACAATATAGATGATAAATATAGAAATAAGTAACCAAACTAAATAAGGTAACAAATAAAAATAAATGAAACCTAAAAAATAATGAAAAAAAAAAAATCAGTGTGGGTCTGCTTCCTGCTACACACGTCCCACCAAAGCCAATTCTTTCTCTCACAGGCAAATCATCACCGCCACCACACTCAAGACTGCAGTATGTGTGTACCCAAGGTCGCGTATTGTAATGCCACAGACAGCGAAACTCCGGTGTGCTGCGCGTGACTGATATTCAAAGGCGCCTCAAGAACGGGGACGGCTTTGTTAACTCGTACTTGTTTCTATGTTGTAAATTTTTCAAAGGCCAAATTCTTCCACGGCCTTCATTACTGCCGCTTGAGCAAGAGTAGAGTGACGCGTTTGGAAGGAGCAGCGCAGTTTTAATATTCCGTAGCAAGGACTGTGTTGTTTTCATATCTAAAGTAGTGTTTTCCGTCATGTAAGGCGCGTGAACATAAGGTGTATGAGCATATGGTGCGTGAGAATTTAAGCAGTTCCAATCTGGGCGGAAAAACTAAAGAAAAAATTATAAGTACCGTCTTTTCCGTTATATAAGGCACGTGAGCATAAGGCGCATTGGTATATAAGGTCCATATCAATTTATACAATTCTAAACTGGGAGGAAAAACAAAATAAAACAAAATAATGGAAAAGAAAAGATAAAGATAATCTCAGACCCCGCAGCTAAATGCCTCACACTTCCGCCGCTCCGCCCACGCACTGCTACAGGGCACTACATCCCTAACTGTTCATGTCCCCCTTATAAAAATTTTCACGCACAGGAAGCATGAAAATTTAGACTGACGCCCTCTGGTACTTCGCTGCCGGTTCTGTTACATTTAATGGTTTCCAGACGTGAGGTTGTCCAAAGTAATGACGTCAAATTCTACAAAAAAAGAAAAAGAAAGAAAAAGAAAGAAAGAAAGAAAAAATGTATCTGAAAACAAATAAATAACAGTATATCATAAATTACCTCCACATGACACACCACAGTTCATTCTTGGCCTCTGCGGAACTCTCAACAGAAAGCAGCCCATTAGTCCACATTCTTATATTCAATTTATCAACATGAAATTCAGTGGACTTTCTGACATCACTAGTTATTATTCTATTAGTACAGGGTAAAAAGTACAAATTTATGGATGGCAGCTACACACACGACAGGAGAGACAGAGACAGAGACAGAGAGAGAGAGAGAGAGAGAGAGAGAGAGAGAGAGAGAGAGAGAGAGAGAGAGAGAGAGAGAGAGAGAGAGAGAGAGAGAGAGAAGCCCTCTGAAGATAACAGTCCCAAAAGAGAATCACTGTCCAAAAAGAATATCCAAAACTATGAGGAGGCCAGAATTGAGAAGTGTCAGGGAGCAGCGAAATGGTTCAGGTGGCGTGACACGAGGCAAAATTTGACAAGCACGTGCTGCGGTTATGGAACTTTTGCTGGATTGATGCCTGGACTGTGAGACTTGATTGTTGAGTTTTTCTTCTTTTTTATGCAAGAGGGGCACCAGTCTAGGGCAACAAAAACTTAGGAAAAAAAAAAAAAGGCCCACTAAGGCGACAATCCCGAAAGGTCAGAAACGATCGTCAAAAATTAAAGGATAAGGGACCTGGAACCTCCCTCCCCAAAGAGTTCAAGTCAAAGGAAAGAGGAATTTCAGAGCCAGGCATTGGTTAGGAAGCTTCTCGGTCCTAGGTGTGCTGACATCTAAACGTACAATATTATACTTTCAACGGGTTCTCTATGCTCAGAGTAGTATAAAGGACAACTATATTCCTGTGTTATATCTGGCAGTGTTCGCGGTGTTATGTAATACTGTCAGTACGAGCAAAAAGTCGTGCTTGTTTTTATTGCCATTCCGTTGACTGACCTGGTGTAAACTTAGGCTAGACACTCCAACCACCACCACCACTGCCACTGCCACTGCGTAACACCCATTAACTCTCATCACCACCACCACCACCCTCATTACCACCCTCACCACACCTCATCACAGTCACCATCACCTTCAGCCACACACCTCACCGCAACTACTACTGCATAACATTGCTTGTCTCATCACCACCACCGTTACCACTTTCACCACCTTCAGTCACACACCTCATCACCTCTCCCACTGCATAACACACCATAACCCCCCTCACCACCTTCACACCAGCACCCACATCCGCACCCAGTAACTACTATCACCACCACCACCCACACTGCATGTGCACTCCCCTCAACAA
Source organism: Scylla paramamosain (assembly GCF_035594125.1). Classification (NCBI taxonomy): domain Eukaryota; kingdom Metazoa; phylum Arthropoda; class Malacostraca; order Decapoda; family Portunidae; genus Scylla; species Scylla paramamosain. The sequence goes on along the minus strand of NC_087152.1, from coordinate 26,481,557 downwards.
CTACGCCCAAAACACCACCACCACTACCACCTGCAGGAGCATGACCCTGAAGGAGGACGCCGCTACAGGTGCTATTTCCCGCCGAGGCCACCAGAGCTGTCCATCTTCCCTGTGACGCGATAAGGTTCACCCTCCTGGCCCCCCTCCAGCAACGAGAGCCAATCACAGTGCCGGGATGGCGAGGTGTGTAGCGCTGGGCCAATGGGAAGCGTGCGTGAAGGGGCAAGGTAATGGTGGGTGTAATTATAGAAGCTTGACGCACGTTGTGGGGAGGTGGTGCGATGCGAGGTGAAGGGTGAGGGAGGGACAGGGTGGTGAGCTGTCAGTCAGTGGGGATCAGCTGGGTTATTACTCCATTCACTATTGTCCTTGTCATTGTTGTTTTTTTAATGAATTATACTACTACTACTACTACTACTACTACTACTACTACTACTACTACTACTATTATTACTATTACTACTGCTGCTGCTGCTGCTGATAATGATGATGATGATGATGATGATGATAAAACTACTACTGCCTTAAAGGTGATGGAATGTAGCACGTCACGATATATCATGATAAAAAAAAATGACAGAATGACTGACTGCTTTCTACTATTACTACTTCTACCACCACCACCACCACCACCACCTTGAAGATTATGTAATGTAATACAATTTGCGATATATTACTAAAAAAACAGGTTGACTAATTTATTGACATACTTATTGACTAGCTGGCTTCTACTACTACTACTACTACTACTACTACTAGTACCACTATAACATCTGTTGGTGGTGTGGTGTTTATCAAGTACCAGAGAAGAGAAGCGACAGGTGGTCCACTGAGGTTATCATTAAAATAACACTGAAGACAAAAAGCTTATCAACGCAGGCTGTTATAATACTCAGTGTTACCGAAAATAGTATTGTTAATTTTATCCTACATTTACTTTTCGTCTTTCTTATCACCTGTACGTGAAAACTTGCATTCTGTTGGCTATTTCATTATATCTTTACGAGAAAGGCTCCAGCAAAGGGCAAGAAAAAGGCTGAAAAAAAATAAATAAATAAAAGCTCTATTGAAAGTACCAGTCGCCAAAGAGCGCAGTCAGAAGGATGATTCAAAATCTAGGATGAAGCGTCTTGAAACCTTAACCCTTTCACTGCCACACGAAGCAATTAGCAGCACCAAAAGCAATGCGTGAAGTCTTGATAAGCATCTAAAAGAAAGTTACCGATGAAAAAGAATACATTTTTGCAATTTCTTCCCAGTTCAAAGATTAGACGTGGGTGTAGGATCAGTAAAGGTGACTCAGAGTGATTGGTAATTAGGGAAAGGTGCACCAAATGGCGGTCAAATTATTATTGGATCACATATTTAATTTAGTTGGAGATAGGTAGGACTGTTGCATTGTTACAGTATTTTTTTCCCTCATTTTTCCTTCTCTCCCTCCTTCCTACTGATGTAAGGCAAGTGTGGATGTTAACTGCAACTATTTCTTTTTATTTGTAACTCGATGGTCGCTGTGGTTACTTTGGTGCATTTTGCTGGAGGGTGTGATCCACATTCTGGTGTTATTGCAGTTATTTGTGTTACCTGAAGAGTCAGTTGTTCTGGGCGTGTGAAGGAGTGAAGGAGTGAAGCCTCACAATGTAATTCTAGGTATCAAAAGTTCCCCTGCTTTTCTACTGCTGGAGGACTGAACGAGTGAAATCTCTCGATGGAATTCTAGTTATCAAAAATCACCCTATTTTTCTATTGCAGGAGTGAAGGAGCGAAGCCTTTCGATGAAATTTTATCAAAAGTCATTCTGTTTTTCTGGTGCAGGAGTAGAGTAAAGCCTCTCGATGGAGGTCTAGTTACTATCTAAAGTTCTTTTGTTTTTCTACTGCTCTATATGACTTTAGTGTGGTGCCAGAATCCTTAAATCAATCAACTTTCCTCTTTCTCCTCTTCGTTAACATTCACTACTTCTGTGCCTCCATTCTCTCACTTATCACCATCATAATAACTATTATTATCTTCGTCACTCTTATTCCTTTTCCTCAATCTCTTAATTATCATCACCATCATTATTGTTATGTTTTCTCTTTCTAATCAATAGTCACTTCACTTATTCATCATTCAGTCATTCACCATCATCTTCATCCCCTTCCTCTTCCTCATATTTCTCTTCGTCATCAGTCATTCCACTAATCCACTTATTCATCTCCATTTTTTTTCATCCATCATCATACCTTTCTTCTTCCGTCTCGCCATCCTGTTCATCATCATCATCATCATCATCATCATCATCATCATCCCTTTCTCCTTCCTTCTCCTGCTTACCATCATCACCATCATTTTCCCCTTTCTTCTCCTCCCTCTGCTCATCATCATCATTTTTCCATTCTTTCTCCTCCCTCTGCTCATCATCATTTTTCCCTTCCTTCTCCTCCTGCTCATCACAGTCATACCTTTCTTCCTCTTCCTCCTCCTCCTGCTCCTGTCACCGCGGCGTCAATCGCCCCGTGGCACTACAACTCTCCTGCGGCGCCATCACTATTTAATGAACCATTCATCTCGCAAATCAAGGCTCGCTTCTACCTCAGAACGCTTTTTCTCTCACCACGATGGTTTCCAAAGGCCACAGATACGACCAGCAAGGTTAGCAAGAGTGTTTCTGGTGTTAATAATGTAGAAATCTTGTTAATCTTTCTCTAGAACCATAAAAGCACCGATATAAACCTTTGTAACTTCAATTATGTATAGCGTTTTGAAAGTAGTGGAGGTGCGAAGCAGAAGTGTTTCAGAATATGTTCCAGGGTAGCACTTGTAATGAGGCACAACCTTGGAACACGTCAATTCGACACAACCTTCCAGACAACTATCCCCTCTTCTTCAATGACGCTCAACTGTCCCCCTTTTCTACACTGAACATCCTCGGTCTGTCCTTTACTTATAATCTAAACTGAAAACTTCACATCTCATCTCAAGCTAAAACAACTTTCATGAAGTTAGGTGTTCTGAGACGTCTCCTCCAGTTTTCTCATCCCGTCAACTGCTAACTCTGTAAAGGGGCCTTATCCGTCCATGTATGGAGTATGCTTCGCATGTCTGGGGTGGTGAGGGGAGGACTTTTTCACTCACACCGCTCTTTTAGACAGGGTGGAATCAAAAGCTTTTCGTATTATCAACTCCTCTTCTCTAACTGACTGTCTTCAGCCTCTTCCTCATCGCCGGTATCTTCTACCGCTATTTTCATGCTAACTGGTCTTCTGATCTTGCTAACTACATGCCTCCCCTATTCCCGCGGCCTCGTTGCACAAGACTTCATTCTTTCTCTCACCCCTCTTCTGTCCACCTCTCTAATGCAAGAGTTAACCAGTATTCTCAATCATTCATCTCTTTCTCTGGTAAACTCTGGAGCTCCCTGCCTGCTTCTGTATTTCCACCTTCCTATGACTTGAACTTCAAGAGGAGGTCTCAAGACACTTATCCTTCAATTTTTGGCTACCGCTTCGGACCCTATTCGGGGACCGGCATCTCATTGGCTCTTTTTTTTTTTTTTTTTTTTTGTTGCCCTTGGTCGGTCTTTCCCACATGAAAAACAAAAGACATATGGCTTATCTTGACGGTTTATAATGGATTCAAGTGGAAGCTGCTTAGGTTTTCATGGCTTTGGTGATAGTTTAATGGTTTCTAAGGGCTTCCAGAGTGTTTTCATGCTTATAGTGATAGTTTAACAGGAGTCAGTAAAAGCTATAGAGGATTTTTAAGGTGTTTTCATGATTATACGGCGATAATTTAACAGGCGCTGACGGAAGTTACGTACTGGAATTTTCATGTTTTCCTTATTGTGGTGAGAGTTTCATTAATAGGTTCTTATGAAATTTTTTTCGATGTTTTCAAGGTGTTTTCTTGATTCTAGCGACAGTTTTAGAAGCACTATAGGAAATCCTCGGAATTATCAAGGGTACTTTCATGATTCTGGTGAATGCTTAATAAATATTCTACATCATCAATGTGAAGAACAGCCATGAGGACCTAAGTAGCTATCTCTCCCTTTAGAAATGTTCGCTATGAGAGAGCAAAGCGTTTCAAAATATATATATACAAGAAGCGAAGAGCGCCTTATGTCCCTGATGCTGCAGCGCCATAACACCAAAACACCAATCAATTAATATGTAAGATGCCGAGTTATCAACCGTAGACTTTTCACACACACACACACACACACACACACACACACACACACACACACACACATAATGGCTCCATGGATGCCAGAGAGGACACTTGCTCTAGCCTGCATGCAGCCTCTAAGTGTGGAGTCAACAGATCCATTACTGCTTGTTCTTCCTGTGTGTACCTTCGCACTTACCTAACCTTACCCGTTATAGTCTAGCATACACTTTACCTAACTTTATCTAGTATACTAGTAATTCAACCTAATCTAGTCTGTCTCTAACCTAGCTTACAACTAAACTAACTTAACATATTCTAAGCCAAAACTAACCTAACCTACCTTACATCTAAACTAACTAAACTTAACATGTTCTAAACCCAGACTAATCTAACCTTACCTAACCTAACTTGGCTTACATCTAAATGAACTAAATCTTACATGCTCGAAACCTAACCTAACCCGGCTTGCACTTAAACTAACTAAACCTTATATACTGTAAACCTACTTGACCTAACCTACCCTAACATGCCCTACACCTCAACTAACTCAACCAGACGTAAGCCAACCTACCTAGCGTATACCTGACCTAACTCGATCTAACTTATCTTACACAATGCAATCTAACATTTTCATCAGCCTACATGACTTAACTGAAGTGTGTGTGTGTGTGTGTGTGTGTGTGTGTGTGTGTGTCACCGGCTTAGTACATATTAACAAACCTCCCGAGTTATGCCTGTATTTGGAACCACTTTCTCACCACGACTATTTTAAAAAATCACAGAGATGATCAGCTGGATTCTCAAAAGTGTTTCTCTTGATAACGTAGAAATCTTGTTCATCTGTCACTGGAACCGTAAAAACACCCTTCAAAACCAGTGTCACTTCAACTACAGCCTTCGAAAGTAGCGGTGTGGTGCAGAAGAGTTTCAGAGTACGGTCCTTAGTAGAAAAACCACAACACCTTAGCTTAAATCCTCTCCATTCTCTAAATCTACCCTATGAACCGTGCCTGCAGGGTGAGAGGGAGCAGGGCCCAAATTGTCCCCATCCGGCCTACATTCAGCCCAATATAACCTGACCTAGCCTAACTGGACAAAAAAAAAAAAGAGAGAAAAAAGTGAGTAAAAAAAAATTACGTCTCTGGCCACGTGGAAAATGTGGGGCAGACATTGGCGGGGAGGAGGCTGCGAGGGAAAGGTGTGTCAGCTGTACTGCATGTGATTGGTGGTGGCAGTGTCTTGAAGGAGGAGAGGAGAGGAGAGAGAGAGAGAGAGAGAGAGAGAGAGAGAGAGAGAGAGAGAGAGAGAGAGAGAGAGAGAGAGAGAGAGAGAGAGAGAGAGAGAGAGAGAGAGAGAGAGAATGTCAAAGGAGCTATTTATAAGTAATTTAGTTAATTTTGTTGTTTTGTCAGTGAAGAGAATATCAATTATTATTATTATTATTATTATTATTATTATTATTATTATTATTATTATTATTATTATTATTGTTGTTGTTGTTGTTGTTGTTGTTATTAATATTACTACTACTACTACTACTACTACTACTACTACTACTATAATAATAAAAACACCAACGATAAAAACTACAAAAACAATACAACAACAATAAATGCTACGTACTTCTACTACAACAACAATAACAACTACTACTACTATTATTACCACCACTACTACTTAAATTTATTCTTCCTTCACACACACACACACACACACACACACACACACACACACACACACACACACACACACACACACACACACACACCACCCACATCCACCACACCACCATCAGGCGTCCGACTACACCACCACATGCGGCCCTTGGCACTGTCCCCTAACGGTCTGACAGCGCCAAGTCTATACTTCGGCACTCCCCATAGCAATAAGACCGATATGAATGCCACTGAGTTACACACGAATAAATAGAAAAATAAGACGGATAAATCAAATAAGAAAAAGACATCAGTAATTATAGCGAATAACACAGCCGCACCTCCTCCACACACACGGGGTTAAGGTATCCATGCCTTTCTCATTCTCCCTAACCTGAAGCCCCCAATGTGGTTCTCTTCCTCGAATTAACAAAAAGCGCTTTGCTCTCTCACCACGAATGCTTTCAAAGACCACAATGATGAATAGCCGGGTTCTCACGAATGCTTCTCCTGTTAATAATGTAGGAATCTTGTTCATCGGTCACTAGAACTGTAAAAACACCCACAAAAGCCGGTGTACCTTGAAGTAGAGCTTTTTTGAAAGTAGTGGAGATGCGGCGCAGAGTTACTTCAGCATATGGTGCCCCCCCAACTATCTCTCTCTCTCTCTCTCTCTCTCTCTCTCTCTCTCTCTCTCTCTCTCTCTCTCTCTCTCTCTCTCTCTCTCTCTCTCTCTCTCTCTCTTTCTCAGCGTTACGTAGCAACAACAAGCGGAGAGAGATCGGAAACAGACACGCAAGGACGTCCTAAGATCTGTTTTTTTTTGTCCTCTATAGCGATGTTCTGACCAGCCTGAGTCCGCCGTGGGGTGTCCGTGTGGCATTACGAGGCGCCGCTCCATCACTGCGCCGCCCTCAGCTCACACAGTGGTGCCTCGCTCTTCAGTAAAGTTAAGAGTTCGATAACAGATTACAGCGTTTTTTTTTTATTTTTTTTATTAAATTTTAGGGCGGTAGGAGGTGACGCTTGTGAAAATGATAACTAAACAAATAAATTAATGAACAGATAAGAAAATAAATAAGTAGATAAAACAAATAAACAAATAAATAAATAAATAATTGAGGGAATTAGCAAGAAGCAAGTAAGACAAGTGTACGGGCCTTTATAAGAAATATCTACATACACATATCCACCCACCATCCTCATCCAGTAATCAATCTAATCTCTCAAAGCTCCGTACTGACTCAGCACTAACAACCTCAGTCTACACCACTCATTTATGGCTCGATTTCACACAAATTTCTTCTCATATTTCACTCTATTGGAACTTTTATTAACCATTAACACGTTAACAACAAAGAGGCAGGAGTAAACAAACAAAAAGTTGAAACACTAAAAAAAAAGTAAAAAAAAAAGAAAAAAAAATGGAGTGAAAACATAAAAAAAAATCAAAATACTAAAAAAAATATGAAATATACCCAGAACACGAAATGGAGCAAAATAATAAAACAAAAAATGGAGTTCAATCAGTAAAAGAAACAAAAAGTAAAAACGCTCAAAAGTAATAAAAACATTGAAAACATTCAAAACACTAAAATACAAAATATGGAAAATGTAAAAAAAAAAGGGAAAAATGGAGTCAAAACAAAAAAAAAAAAAAACAACGAAGAAATAATGAACACTAAAATAACAGGGAAATGTCAAAACATTCAATGAAAAAAGAATTCACAACACTAAAAAGTAAAAAAAATGAAACCAAAACTCTAAAAAAAAAAAAAATTGGAAATTGCATCAAAATAATGGGAAAAAAACAGTGAAAAAAGAAAATGGAGTCAAAACAATAAAAAAAATAGTTCAAAACAATAAAAGAAAATAAGTGAAAACACTAAATTAATAAAAATATGGAGCCATAACACTAAAATGTAAAACAATAAAAATAGTAATAATTAGAGTAACAAAAAAAAAAAATATATATAAATAAATAAAAAAAAATGGAGACAACATCAACAAACAAAAAAAAAAACAAAAAGTCACTAAAATAACATTAAGCCAAATACTAAAATAAATAAATAAATAAATAAATAAATAACCAGAGGAAAAACAACATTACAAGAAAAGAAAATTACAAGTCAAAATATTAAAAAATTAAACTTAAAAAAAAAGATAATAATGTCAAAGTATTTATAATAAAATAAAAAGGAGCCAAACACTAATAAAAAAAATCAAGACAAATACTAGAAAGTGCAAAAAAGTCAAAATACAAAAAAAATATATATATATATAAATATAAATGTAGCCCTCCCCCCAAAAAAGAAAAAAAACACATAAATTAAAACACTGAAGAAAGAAGAGTAAAAAAAAGCTGGAACAGCCACAAGACAAGCCAAAGGAAGACCAAAATAAGAAAAAAAAAAAAAAACGAATTGGGAAGTGGGAACCTTTTAAAACAGTATTAATACACAATGTTCAAGAAAATAAGAATGTGTAAACTATTAAAATAAAAAAAAATAGAAAAAATAAAAAAAATCATAAAATATAAAAATGAAAAAAATTCATTATCAACAAATAACAAAAAGAAGTAAGGTTAAGGAAAGAAAACAAAAAAATACAAGAAACATAGACAAGAAAAAATAAATGACTTCATTTTGAAATAGGGAGAGATATTGTTAAAAAAAAATAATAACTCTTCATTAAATTCAAACAAATTAAATTTAGAAATAAAACAGTAGGTCTTGAAAACAAGTCAGGAATTTTCTTTCACAAAACCAAAAATTAAAGAAAGAACTTGATAGACGAGGGACAAAAGACAAAGGACTTTAAGCGGGGACAAACCATGACTCCACAAAGCTACAATTTTAAAATGCCCGCACCACCAATAAAAAAAAAAAAAGAGAAAATTCATGAGAACAAGATTAACTCATCATGCCAATAATTACAAAAATCAGAAAAATTAAAATGAAAAAAAAATAGTTCAGCCTAATTTCAATGAGATTTAAGGAAATAACCAGAAAAGAAGATGGATAATGAAAACACTAAAATAAAGTAAAAACAATAAAAGAAAAAAACGTGAAAACACTAGAAAGCAAAACAGGACTCAAAACACTACAGAAGGAATTAAAACATTAAAAAGAAAGAATCAAAACACTAAAAAAAGAAAAAAAAGAGGAAATAAGGGAAAATACAGCAAGGAGACAAAATACTCAAAACACTAAACAAAAAGTCAAAACAAAGAGGGCTAAAAAACACTAAAAAAGTCAAAACACTTGAAAAGGCTGTCAAATAAAAAAATAAATAAATAAAAAAAGGTGAATAGAGGCAAAATACAAAACGAAGATAAAGCAAAGAAGTTAAAATAGTAAAAAGCGATCATGACGCTAAGAAACGGAGTGAAAACATAAAAAAAAAAAATATATATATATATATATATATATATATATATATATATATATATATATATATATATATATATATATATATATATATATATATATATATATATATATATATATATAGTCAAAAACACACACAAAAAATTAAAACACAAAAAGAAAAAAGACATTTGAAAACATTAAAAGAAGAAAGGAGTTCAAACAATAAAGAAAAAAAACGACTCAAGACACTAAAAAAAAAAAAAAGTTAAAACGTTAAAAGAAAAAAAAAAGTGAAAACACGAAACCAACAAAAAAGTTCAAAACACTGAAAGAAAAAAAAGAAAAAAAATGTAAGGAAAAAGAAAAATGAAAAAGTCAGACTCAATGATAAAGGAAAGTCAAACAATCAATGAAAAAGAAACACAACACAAAAAAGGCTCAAAATACTAAAAAAAAAAAGTCAAAATAAAAAATACACAGAAAATAGTAACCAAAACGTAAAAAAAAAAAAAGAAAAAAATCAATATTAATTTGTGTATCCTGGTGTGAACATCATCACACCAAGTGAAATTCACAAGAAAAATGGCACAGTAAAAGAAAAACTGACAAAAAATGTTCACCAATATATATATATATATATATATATATATATATATATATATATATATATATATATATATATATATATATATATATATATATATATATATATATATATATATATATATGTGATTATATTAGAGAAAATTCTCTCTCTCTCTCTCTCTCTCTCTCTCTCTCTCTCTCTCTCTCTCTCTCTCTCTCTCTCTCTCTCTCTCTCTCATTCCGTTTTCCTTTCTTACTTCATGTTCGGAGCGATGAGCCAGGCCAACTATAGGATGCAAAGACTGCACAGGAAATACTTGAGGTAGAAGTTTGAGAGTGGGCAGCCTTGCAGAGAAGACTTGCGAGGATCAGCCACAGACAAGGCACTGGAAAGCTTCAGAAGAGGGAATGCTGTCACTGTATTCCCTTCACTGTCCTCTGGTTACTTTGTCTCAAGACGTCCTGTATTTGATCTCCTTGTCTCCCTCAGAACACCAGATACTCTTTTCTTCAACGTCTGCGCGTCAGATCTCGACTAATTGTAATACTTTTAACGAGAGTTATTAGGGTTTTCAATGGCGTCCTCATGTTTCCAGTGATAGTTTAACAAGGTTTCTGCATCATCAATATAGAGATTGCGCATAAGAATCTGAATAATTATCTTGCACTTGAGAGAACGTCACAGTGCCAACACAACAGACAATGACGTCATCAGTGACCTGCTGCCGGGGCGTGCTGGGTACCTGTCGATGGGTTTTGGTGCACAGTTTAGTCTTACGCTTCTCGATGCACATCAACGTAATCAACATCTATATAACGTCCACACGGATGGTGATGAGGATAACTAAACACATCGGCTCATATTTGTGACCTCGGTGTGTTCATTAATTCAGGCAATTTTAATAGACATTTATATAAACAAGTACATCATTTTTGCTGAGCGATCGGCTCTCGTGGAACAAAACTCACTATACCTGCGATTTTCCGTTCACTTCTGAAATCATAAGATAATATTCTGAAGTGCCTCGGTGTCTTTTCTCACAGACTTGTAATGAGCTGTGGTGGAATTAAGAATTTTATTTTTTTTTTGATGATTTTAGTGACAGATTAATAAGAATTCTGCATCATCAATATGATAAAACATTAGAAATCGGGAAATCATGCCTTTGGCATTTACAATAGTCCTTATAGGAGAACATAACGCTTACAAATACAAGAATTCGTGTCATCAGACTTACAATTTTCATTTTTTTTTTTTTTTGTATTTCATATATACACACATCATCATTATCTTGGTTTTTATTTGACTTTTAATCTTAAGTCAAAATTTTCTTTTCCCTTTATTAAGTTTTTATTGATTTTTAGTAATGTAGACCGTGATATTTGTTATTAGTATGGGTAAGCAGTGAGTGTAACACTCCTCTACTTGTACTCACGACTGACAACAACACGTCAAAAGAGTTCACACTCACTGGATCGCGGCTTGTAAATATGTATGAGAATGATTGACCTTATAATGAAGTGACTCAGTGTCCCAATCAGTGGTGCAGTAACATCTAACGTCAGTCACGTCATTCCCACCACGGATGGTACAAATTACTTCCACGCTGATTAACTCTCAGGCTGCTGTGACTTTTCCTTAACCTTAATACAATTTTGTAGCGCAGGCTTGAAGTGTAATTACTGAAGATAAGTGAAAAAAAAAAAGTGGGCCCAAGGAGTTTAAACTTTTCAGCGCTTATAGTTCCAGTTTTTAGACCAATAAAATAACATGAGATTGATGAAATAAAGAAATTAGCTAATTAAAGTGGTCTTTTTTTCGATTTTTCTATTGCTGATACTTCTTGACAACGGCATTGAGCGTTTGTCTCTGTTAGGTAGCCTTTCTTTTACCCATTTTGTTTGGCCTTGGTCGTTGTCTCTAATAAAAACACTCACTACCTATCGGTCAGAATGGTCAACAGAAATACGTGGAACAACGTAAGACCAGACTCACCTCGCACTGCCCCTTAAGTTATTGGAATACCTAGGCAGGAATACACAGGCGAGTGATTTTCATAAACTTTAGTGAAGATGACTGGCTTTCTGCTCCTTTGCGGCGGTGATTTGGTAATGGAAGGACGGCGAGCCCCGACCAGCCAGCGTCTCTTCACTGCCAGCCACCACCATAAGCCATAAGTCATGGGCTGTTCCCGAGGACTTGTTTTGTAGCGGTGGAGGCTGCACGGCCATCTCTGCGTGTGTGTTGTTGATGTTTCTGATATAGTGGTGGTGGTAGGAGTAGTAGTAGTGGTAGTAGTGGTAGGAGTAGTAGTAGTAGTAGTAGTAGTAGTAGTAGTAGTAGTAGTAGTAGTAGTAGTAGTAGTAGTAGTAGTAATAGTAGTAGTAGTAGTAGCTGTTGTTGTTGTTGTTGTTATTACTAAAGGAATTGTTGTTGTTTGTATTTCCCTTTTTTTTTTATATATATTTAGAGGTCAAAACGGACGCGACACACATTATAACAGCTGACAGAAGAAATGCACGAAACAGCTTGCAACATGATGATTTAATGCATTTTCAGCAAACCTTCAATGTCACCCTGCAGGACACCCACATTGATATTTATTACAAAAGGAGGAGGCAGTAGACACCTGCCGAAACGATAATTACTCCCAGTGAGGTCTAAAGCAATGGATGAGGGGGTGCTGTGAACTTATCATTAAACACAGCTGTGACCTCACTGAACGTTTCCCTTTGTGTCTCACAACACAAGAGGGCAGTCACAGCCTGCCCTCTAAAGACAACTCTCTTCCTCCACATAAAACTACAAGCACCTAATAACACACACACCCTTCACTCAAAAATTTTAAAATCATCATGGCGACTCCTACACCAGCATCGGAGTCCCCATCTGGGGAGAGGACCATAAATGTCCCCAGGTCGGATTGCCTTTCTGTCGATGACCCTAAGTGTCTTGACACCCCCCTCAACTTTTTCTTCATTAACTTCTGCAACATTCGCGGTCTAAGATCTAATTTTCAATCTGTAGAACACCACCTCTCCTCTTCTAAACTTCATTTTCCTTTCCTCACTGAAACTCAGGTGTCTGAGGCAACTGACAATAGCCCCTTTTCTGTTCCCTCCTACTTTCTCTATCCTCATTTTCGATCCAAAGCTGGATGCTGTGTTTATGTGCGTAATGACTTAACCTGCTCTCGTGCCCACGCTCTTGAATCTTCCGAGTTTTCCACCATCTGGCTACGACTACAGAGTCACTCTCATACTAAATTTATCTGTGCTGTATACCTCTCACCTAACTCCTCTGACTATAAGAAATTCTTTGACTACTTAACTTCCAAAGTGGAGCACATTCTGACCCTCTTCCCTTTTGCAGAGATCTCCATTCTTGGAGACTTCAATGTTCACCACCAGCTTTGGCTTTCCTCTCCCTTCACTGACCATCCTGGTGAAATAGCCTACAACTTTGTTATCCTCCATGACCTAGAGGAATTGGTGCAACACCCTACTCGTATTCCTGACCGTCTTGGAGATACGCCCAACATTCTCGACCTTTTCCTGACCTCTAATCCTTCTGCTTATGCTGTCACCCTTTCTTCTCGGTTGGGCTCCTCCGATCACCATCTCATATCTGTTCTTGTCCTATCGCTCCAATCTCTCCTCAGGATCCCCCTAAGCGAAGGTGCCTCTGGCGTTTTGCCTCTGCTAGTTGGGGGGACCTGAGGAGGTATTTTGCTGATTTTCCTTGGAATGACTACTGCTTCCGTGTCAGGGACCCGTCTTTCTGTGCTGAGCGCATAACAGAGGTGATAGTGTCTGGCATGGAGGCATACATTCCTCAGTCTTTTTCTCGTCCTAAACCTTCTAAACCTTGGTTTAACACAGCTTGTTCTCGTGCTATACATGATAGAGAGGTGGCCCACAAAAGGTACTTAAACCTTCCATCACCAGAATCTCATGCACTTTATATTTCTGCCCGAAACCATGCCAAGTCTGTTCTCCAACTAACGAAAAACTCCTTCATTAACAGAAAGTCTCAAAACCTTTCAAGATCTAACTCCCCTCGTGATTTCTGGCATCTAGCCAAAAATATCTCCAATAACTTTGCTTCTTCTTCTTTCCCTCCTCTACTTCAACCAGATGGCACCACTGCTATCACATCTACTTCTAAAGCTGAACTCTTCGCTCAAACCTTTGCTAAAAACTGTACCTTGGACGATTCTGGGCTTGCTCCTCCCTCTCCTCCACCCTCTGACTACTTCATGCCACCTATTAAAATTCTTCGCAATGATGTTTTCCATGCCCTCGCTGGCCTAAATCCTCGGAAGGCTTATGAACCTGATGGGGTCCCTCCTATTGTTCTCCGAAACTGTGCCTCTGTGCTTGCACCTTGCCTAGTCAAACTCTTTCAGCTCTGTCTGTCAACATCTACCTTTCCTTCTTGCTGGAAGTTTGCCTACATTCAACCTGTTCCTAAAAAGGGTGACCGTTCTAATCCCTCAAACTACCGTCCTATTGCTTTGATTTCCTGCCTATCTAAAGTTTTGAATCTATCCTCAACAGGAAGATTCTTAAACATCTATCACTTCACAACCTTCTATCTGATCGCCAGTATGAGTTCTGTTAAGGCTGCTCTACTGGTGATCTTCTGGCTTTCTTTACTGAGTCTTGGTCATCTTCTTTTAGAGATTTTGGTGAAACTTTTGCTGTTGCCTTGGACATATCAAAAGCTTTTGATAGAGTCTGGCACAAAGCTTTGATTTCCAAACTACCCTCTTATGGCTTCTATCCTGCTCTGTCTGTAATTTCATCTCAAGTTTCCTTTCTGACCGATCTATTTCTGCTGTGGTAGACGGTCACTGTTCTTCTCCTAAATCTATTAACAGTGGTGGTCCTCAGGGTTCTGTCCTGTCACCCACTCTCTTCTTATTATTCATTAATGATCTTCTAAACCAAATTTCTTGTCCTATCCACTCCTACGCTGATGATACCACCCTGCACTTTTCCACGTCTTTTCATAGACGTCCAACCCTTCAGGAGGTAAACATTTCACGCAGGGAAGCCACAGAACGCTTGACTTCTGATCTTTCTAAAATTTCTGATTGGGGCAGAGCAAACTTGGCATTGTTCAATGCCTCAAAAACTCAATTCCTCCATCCATCAACTCGACACAACTTTCCAGACAACTATCCCCTCTTCTTGAATGACACTCAACTGTCCCCCTCTTCTACACTGAACATCCTCGGTCTGTTCTTTACTTATAACCTGAACTGGAAACTTCACATCTCATCTCTAACTAAAACAGCTTCTATTAAGTTAGGCGTTCTGAAACGTCTCCGCCAGGTTTTCTCACCCTCCCAGCTGCAAACTCTGTACAAGGGCCTTATCCGTCCATGTATGGAGTATGCTTCACATGTCTGGGGGGGTTCCACCCATACTGCTCTTCTAGACAGGGTGGAATCAAAAGCTTTTCGTCTCATCAACTCCTCTCCTCTAACTGAATGTCTTCAGCCTCTCTCTCACCGTCGCCATGTTGCATCTCTAGCTGTCTTCTACCGCTATTTTCATGCTAACTGCTCTTCTGATCTTGCTAACTGCATGCCTCCCCTCCTTCCGCGACCTCGCTGCACAAGACTTTCTTCTTTTTCTCACCCTTATTCTGTCCACCTCTCTAACGCAAGAGTTAACCAGTATTATCAATCATTCATCCCTTTCTCTGGCAAATTCTGGAACTCCCTGCCTGCTTCTGTATTTCCACCTTCCTATGACTTGAATTCCTTCAAGAGGGAGGTTTCAAGACACTTATTCATCAATTTTTGGCTACTGTTTTGACCCTTTCATGGGACTGGCATTTCAGTGGGCATTTTTTTATTGGATTTTTGTTGCCCTTGGCCAGTGTCCCTCCTACATAAAAAAAAGAAAACACTAATACAAATGACAAATATATGTAGAAAAAAGCCAACTACTGCACATCAAAAAAAGTATTAAAAAATGCAGAAATGGTTGGCCATGCATATACGATACGGAATAAAGTGATAAAGAAAAATGTAGAGAAACATTGCTTGAAAAATTGCCATTGCCACCGATAACTAAGGCCGATGTGTGCTGATGATACTGGCCTCCACACACACACACACACACACACACATGTAGATACACATGAAGTAGTATACTAAATACGTGTGTGTGTGTGTGTGTGTGTGTGTGTGTGTGTGTGTCTGTGTGTGTGTGTGTTTGTGTGTGTGTGATTCACCTACGGTCGTCTGCTGGTCACCCAGCCAGCCGTTCCTCTACGGAAAGAGCTCAGAGCCCATAGTGACCGATCTTCGGGTAGGACTGAGATCAATGACACACCACACACCGGGACAGCGAGGTCACAACCCCTCGGGTTACATCTCGTACCTACTTGCTGCTAGGTGAACAGGGACTACACATTAAGAGGCTCGCCCATTTGCCTCACCGCGCCCCGGATTCGAATCCGGGCCTTCTTGGCTGTGAGCCGAGCGTGCTAACCACTACACCGCGGTGTGTGTGTGTGTGTGTGTGTGTGTGTGTGTGACCCAGAGAGAGATAAAGAAACAGACATAGACAGACACACAGAAACAAAGATAAAGACAAACAAGCAGACACAGAGAAGCAAACAGACACAGACAAGCAGCCAAACAGACAGATACAGACAGAGAGACAGATAAACAGAGACAGAGAAAAAAAAGACAAAGAGGAGAGGTATGGAAGGTCACGTGAACGCGGACAGAATAAACCAATCTGCAGTATATTTCTTTTGCAATATATGGAGGCCTCACATACTTCTGCTTTTGTCTCCCCGCCGACTGGCTTTTGTGAGCATCATTTTTGTGTGTTGTAAAGCTTGTTTGTGCCGCGGCCACCTTTGCGATTTAATGGCCTTGGCGTGCTGTATGTGAACGCCAACTAAGGGAAGAGGTTAACAAGTGCTTATTTTTATACCGAGATAACGGGGTGCCCAGTCTCTCTCTCTCTCTCTCTCTCTCTCTCTCTCTCTCTCTCTCTCTCTCTCTCTCTCTCTCTCTCTCTCTCTCTCTCTCTCATCTTACCTACCTTAGAGCTATATACCCGCCTACGTATATAAACACCATCCTACCTACATACCTATCTATCTCCGTTAATGTGTTTGTGATTGTCTTGCATCTAATCTGGAATACAAAGCACGTGCGTACAAATTCCAGACAATACAGGAAATTAGTGCTCGCATTCTTCGACACAACAATGGTTGATCGGGTTCCCACGACATTTTCTCATATTAATGATACAGACTCCTTGTTCAACTAGTATCATAAAAAGACAAATAAAAGCTCCTGTTACTTCCACTAAGGCTTGATGAATGTAGTCGAGATACAGGGAAGCAATCTTTCAGAATACGGGCCATACTTTGCACACGGCCTGATCTACACGAGGCCAAAACGTGTGCAGTGCATCACTTGGCTGACGTGCGCCACTAAATCTTGTCTGAAATCCCCACAGCAAACCATCGTCAGGTAAGAAGGTCCTTTACAATGCCGGACTGTGAATCACCCTTAGGTTTCATTTAAATGTCATCGTGTCCAATTAAAAACAATGCTAATAGGCTTAATGAGTTAAAGGAGAGGAGACGCGGGGACACTGATGGAGTTAGTCACGCATGGATACTGCTTCAGAGAATGTAAACTTCAACACACTCATAAAAGACCGGCTTTCATAAACACTGCTGTTACCATATAAATTATATGTATTCATTCACGACTACTTCACAACTGGAGATTCCTCTCTTTCCCTTAAGAGTCAAATTGTCAAAAAGATTAATAAAATACTTAATAATCTGGCTATTGTTAATAAATCTATACGGAGATAAAAAAAGAAAGAAAGAAAAAAAAAAAAAAAAAAAAAAAATATATATATATATATATATATATATATATATATATATATATATATATATATATATATATATATATATATATATATATATATATATATATATATATATATATATATATATAGATAGATAGATAGATAGATAGATAGATAGGATGGCAGGTGAATACAGGAATGCATGTTTTACACAGGGACTGTCACGTGTAGACCCTCTGGCTTCGTGCAGCTTTCCTCATATTTTTATGTTGTAATATTCTAACGTCAACCTTTTTATATTTCAGTCAGTATGCAACCAACAATTCCCACTACCAGTTGGTGAATAAGAGCTAAATTTTTTTACGTGGCAAGACTTTTTCAGGAATTATATATATATATATATATATATATATATATATATATATATATATATATATATATATATATATATATATATATATATATATATATATATATATATATATATATATATATATATATATATATATATAACCCTCTCAGTGCGATAAGTAATAGGTCTCAGCACTACCAACAATTCATGAAATCTTAAAAAAAAAAAAACTGCAAGAAAGAACGCGATAAAGAGGAGTGAATTTTTCAGTTGTAGTCCATATAATGTTTGGAGGTGACTGTGGAACAAGAAGTGTCTCAGAGCGGCTTGTGACTGAGGAAGGAAGAGCCAAACAGTAGTGAAAGGGTTAATGGTTAGGCCTGTACACACGAGCACTTCTCATATTTTCCCAGTCCTGCCAACCTCCCCAGAGTGGCAGGAGGCTGCTGCGTGGTGCAAACCGAGGGCTGCCAATCCTCCCTTCCCCAGTGCTGGGCAAACATGACTCTGGCGACCTGCCTCGCCTCCACCTCTCACCTCGTAAACAATAAACACAGTGGAGAGGGCAGCGCCACCTGTGCCTTTATTCTATTCCAGATGGCAGTTGCGTTTTCTCTCTCTCTCTCTCTCTCTCTCTCTCTCTCTCTCTCTCTCTCTCTCTCTCTCTCTCTCTCTCTCTCTCTCTCTCTCTCTCTCTCTCTCTCTCTCTGTGTGTGTGTGTGTGTGTGTGTGTGTGTGTGTGTGTGTGTGTGTGTGTGTGTGTGTGTGTGTGTGTGTGTGTGTGTGTGGGCATTTCTCTCTCTCTCTCTCTCTCTCTCTCTCTCTCTCTCTCTCTCTCTCTCTCTCTCTCTCTGTGTGTGTGTGTGTGTGTGTGTGTGTGTGTGTGTGTGTGTGTGTGCTCGCGCGCGCGCAGGCTCTCTCTCTCTCTCTCTCTCTCTCTCTCTCTCTCTCTCTCTCTCTCTCTCTCTCTCTCTCTCTCACAGACAAAGAGGACACACACACACAGACACACACACACACACACACACACACACACACAGGAGAGAGCGAGCGTGAACGCCACACTGCCGTTCGTGTGCCTTGTTTGGAGTAATGCAATCACACGGGGTTACGAACTAACGTAATGAAAATGAAGACTCCACCCGAGGCCCTCAGATCCCTAAAGACACAAGCACCGCACACGAGGGTACTGGGCTTATGGGTGCCCGTGGATCATCACAGACAAGATCCTCAGGCTTAGTAATCAGGATACAACTACCACCCGCACTCTCAAACGCTTTGTTCTCTCACCAGAGCCAGATCTTAAAGCCCACAGAGAGGATCAGTCGTTTACCGCGGACCATTTTCTATATCATACTACACATTACTAGAATGATGAAAATATCCTTTATAACTTCAATAACTTCCACTACAACCTGTTACAATAAGTCGAGAGAAGACGCTGAAATGTTTGAGAATGCGATCTTAGAAATAATGTGTTGAAGCTTAAGAAAGCTGGATAAAAAGAAAACAAGACTGGTTCCCAAACTGAATGAAAGACGACAGGACATTCAGTATCACTTTGTTGGTGCTGAGGATGTAAGAAGCGCTGAACAAAGAAAAGACAAGTTCATGGACAGGGATAACAGGTGGATAGAGGCATGTATGTTTTCTACAAGATCTATCAAATGTCTGTCTCTTGGCTTCTTATATCTTGCCTTGTGTTATCATGTTCTAGACGTGCCGAATAAAAAATATATGTAATTAGCAACCATATCAGGCAATGCTCTTTTTCTTATTTTATCATTTATTTTGGATATTTTTTTTCCTCAGTGATTATGCGATATATTAGTGTGTTCAATATTATTACCGTAATTGTCATTGCCTTCTGTAAAATGTTTGTATTACATTGCCTCGTCACGGTTGGTCAGTGTTACATTGTAGTGTAGCCAATCAATATCATTATCTTTGTTAACATGTACATGCCTCTATAGCAGTTTGCCTCTACACCAGGAAGGCTTATATGGAATCGTACGTTCTTTTACATAATATCGTCAGATCCTTTGATATAAGAACATAAGAACATAAGAAATAAGGGAAGCTACAAGAAGCGACCAGGCTTACACGTGGCAGTCCCTGTATGAAATATATCTACCTATTTCCATCTGTTATCCCCATCCATAAACTTGTCTAATCTTCTCTTAAAGCTCTCTAGTGTCCTAGCACTAACAACATGATTACTGAGTCCGTTCCAATCATCTACCACTCTATTTGAGAACCAATTTCTTCCTATCTCCTTCCTAAACCTAAATTTTTCAAGCTTGAACCCGTTATTTCTTGTTCTACCCTGGTTGCTGATCCTAAGAATTTTGCCTACATCTCCCTTGTTATAACCCTTATACCACTTAAAGACTTCTGTCAGATCCCCTCTTAACCTACGTCTCTCTAAAGAATGTAAATTTAACAGCTTCAACCTCGCCTCGTAAGGAATACTCCTCATCCCCTGTATCATTTTAGTCATTCTCCTCTGTACTGATTCTAATAGACCTACATCTTTCCTGTAATGTGGGGACCAGAATTGCACCGCGTAGTCTAGATGAGGTCTAACCAGCGCCAAGTATAACTTTAATATTACTTCAGGCCTTCTACTTTTAACACTCCTAAAAATGAATCCTAGTACCCTATTTGCCTTGTTTCTGGCTTCTATGCATTGTTTCCCTAGACGGAGTTCAGAGCTAACTATAACTCCTAAATCTTTCTCGTACCCTGTACCTACCAGAGTTTGGTTGTCTAATGTGTACCTATTGTGTGGGTTTCCTCTACCTACGCTAAGTACTTTGCATTTATTGATATTAAATTGCATTTGCCATCTATCCGTCCATTCATTCATTCTATCTAAGTCTGCCTGCAAGGCGATGGCATCCGATTCTGACCTAATTAATCTACCTATCTTTGTGTCATCCGCAAATCTACTAACATCACTACTAATTCCACTATCCAAGTCATTGATATACATTAGAAATAACAATGGCCCTAATACTGATCCCTGTGGCACCCCACTAATTACATGACCCCACTCGGATTTCGAGCCGTTTATTACCACTCTCTGTCGCCTGTTACCAAGCCATGACCCTATCCAGCCTAACACCTTCCCATCTATCCCGTGTGCCCTAACCTTTCTCAGGAGCCTTTGATGGGGTACCTTGTCAAATGCTTTGATGGGGTACCTTGTCAAATGCTTTTGATGGGGTACCTTGTCAAATATAAAATTCAGAAACTGCATTGAAAGGCGTTGCGCTTATAGAGTGTTATGTTCTTTGCAATAATGTTACCCTGATGCGTGGGTTTAGTGATGTTCACTTTAAAAAAAAAAAAGCTCTACCACAAACGAGGAAATATAATAGACGAACAGTGTGCAGCATCTTTCAGCTAATGTCCATATGTATCAAACGTCCTGCCTCTGCCATGAAGTAAAGACACAGCTTCTAAAATTAAAGTACTCAGAATTTTGATATTCATAAACCTTATTCTCCAAAGTTTCTCTTGACTACTTTTAACAACCTCTAATGGATGTTCTTAGGGAGTTTTAATGGTCTTTAGAGATAGTTTGACAAGTATTATGCATCTTTAGTAGAAAACAAGATATCTAATTCTATGGTTTTGAAAATAACCATGACGAGATAAAGTCTTTCAAAATACGTGTTCTCTCTACCTATGAATTAACAGCATCCCAGCACTTCCAATCCTCATTAGCTGCGAAGTAACAAAGCTAAACATCTCAATCACGTTCTTTGCCCAATCCTGCGAGGCTCGCTAATGTTGCCATTATGAATCATTGTGAAACCCGCCGCCTCGATTGCTGCTCAAGGCGTGTGGTGTGGGAACAATAAAAATTATATCTGATTTTTTTTTTTTATCCTTTAAACAACATTTTTCCTTCAAGCCAACCACACTGAGTTTTTTTTTTTTCTTTCATCGAAGTTTCATAACGCGGCCTGAATCCCCGAGTCGCGGGCGTGGTGGGTTGTCTAATGCGCGGGACTCCCGAGCCAGCGAGACAGGGATTAATGACGCGTCTTTGTTGCCGTGGTGGTGCATGTATAGGCTGGGAGGAAGGTGATGCCTGGCCGTGTGTGTGTGTGTGTGTGTGTGTGTGTGTGTGTGGACGCGCGCGTGCGTGCGTGCGTGCGCGCGTGCGTGCGTGCGTGCGCGCGTGCGTGCTTAAGATTTCTCTCTCTCTCTCTCTCTCTCTCTCTCTTTCTCTCTCTGGTATAGGCCTACTCTTTTACAGATTTTCTTGGGTCATTTTTTTTTTATTTACATATCACTATTCCGGTATCATGGACATACAACTTGGAGGCGTCTTCCTCCCTTCTCTCTCTCTCTCTCTCTCTCTCTCTCTCTCTCTCTCTCTCTCTCTCTCTCTCTCTCTCTCTCTCTCTCTTTACTTAAGGAATCGCTTCAAGGTCTTTTAAAGATATTTTTTTTTCGGTGATTCTCTCTCTCTCTCTCTCTCTCTCTCTCTCTCTCTCTCTCTCTCTCTCTCTCTCTCTCTCTCTCTCTCTCTCTCTCTCTCTCTCTCTCTGATCACGAGTCTTGGGTCTCTGCTTGGAACTATTATCAAAGGCTACGTAGATAAGCGATCGGGTTCTTATGATGTTTTCCAATAAATGATGCAGATTCATACAAACACTACTGAAAATCTCAATAGCCTTCACTATAGCCAGCGAAAAAGTGCTCAAGTGTAGCGCAGAGACGTTTAAGAACACGAGGACTGCTGCAATGTTCGATGTGTATATGGTGGTGATGGTGGTGTGCGTGCTGCTCGTGCTGACGTTCAAATCCCTGTGAGAGTAGGAGGTCAACATCTTTTATAGGTTATGAACTATTTATGAGACTGGAGTCCGTAAATGATTAGGGAACTCGGACGTAAAAACCGATAAAAACCGTAAATGTCTAAAAGGTTGTTGTTATTATTATTATTATTATTATTATTATTATTATTATTATTATTATTATTATCATGTTATTATTGTCTAGCAGTGAAAAGGTTACTGATGAGTTAACAAGACAACCCAACAATGGTCAACAACCATTGACACGCCCCTCAACTTTTTCTTCATTAATTCTGCAACATTCGTGGTCTAAGATCTAATTTTCAATCTGTAGAACACCACCTCTCCTCTTCTAAGCCTCTTCCTCTTTTCCTCACTGAAACTCAGGTGTCTGAGGCAACTGACAGTAGCCCCTTCTCTGTTCCCTCCTAATTTCTCTATCCTCATTTTCGATCCAAAGCTGGATGTTGCGTTTATGTGGGCAACAATTTAACCTGCTTGCGTACCCACGCTCTTGAATCTCCCGAGTTTTCCACCATCTGTCTAAGACTACAGAGTCACTCTCAAATTAAATTTATCTGTGCTGTATACCTCTCACATAACTCCTCTGACTATAAGAAATTCTTTGACTACTTAACTTCCAAAGTGGAGCACATTCTGACTCTCTTCCCTTTTGCAGAGATCTCCATTCTTAGAGACTTCAATGTTCACCACCAGCTTTGGCTTTCCTCTCCCTCCACTGACCATCCTGGTGAACTAGCCTTCAACTTTGCTATCCTCCACGACCTAGCAATTGGTGCAACACCCTACTCGTATTCCTGACCGTCTTGGAGATACCCCCAACATTCCTGACCTTTTCCTGACCTCTAGTCCTTCTGCAAATGCTGTCACCCTCTTTTCTCTGTTGGGCTCCTCCGATCACAATCTCATATATGTATCTTGTCCTATCGCTCCAATCCCTCGTTAGGATCCGCCTAGGCGAAGGTGCCTCTAGCGGTTTGCCTCTGCTAGTTGGAAGGACTTTAGGAAGTATTTTGCTGATTTTCTTTGGAATGACTACTTTCTTCTTTCTCTCACCCTTATTCTGTCCACCTCTCTAATGCAAGAGGTGGATGCATTATTGTCGATCATTCATCCCTTTTTCTGGTAAACTCTGGAACTCCCTGCCTGTTTCTATATTTCCACCTTCCTATGACTTGAATTCCTTCAAGAGGGAGGTTTCAAGACACTTATCCTTGAATTTTTTATTACCGCTGTGGACCCTTTTCTGGGACTGGCATTTCAGTGGGCTTTTTTTTTATTTTTTGGATTTTTGTTGTCCTTAACCAGTGTCCCTCCTACATAAAAAAAAAAAAAAAGGATCAATCAGTGTTGGTAGCAGAGAGTGTTGGGAAGATGATATGTTTGACGGAATCCTAATCAGAGCAAAATTGTCTTTAAGGTCATAGTGATTACTGATATTGTCTAGTAGTGAATATGTAAATGATCAAGTTAGCAAGAAAGCTTAACAACAGTCAAAACTGAAGATAGATTTGACTGTTGGGAGCAAAAGACTGTTGGAATGACTTTACGTTTGATGAAATCGTAATCAGCAATGGTTAACAATATTGGCATTGCCTTTTCTTGGGGGGGGTTCCATCCGGCAGCAAAGAGTGTCGGGGAGTTACAGCTGAAGTATCGATACATCTCTAATTAGTGTGATGAGCGGCGCATTGTTTTATAATACAGGATATGAATCTGTATTCATGGATTCCTTCATCGATGGTTTGCATATTTATTTATTCTCTCTCTCTCTCTCTCTCTCTCTCTCTCTCTCTCTCTCTCTCTCTCTCTCTCTCTCTCTCTCTCTCTCTCTCTCTCTCTCTCTCTTTTGTCTATCCATGAATCCATCTGCCCACCCACCTATCAATTTATCCATCTATCCATGCATCAATATATTCCCTCCATCTATTCTTCCGTCTGTCAACTTATCCATCTGTCAGTCTATCTTTCTATCTAATTATCAGTCCATCCATCCATCCATCCATCCATCCATCTATACACGCCTGCAAACATATACACACGAGAAATAAATACGCAAACAACAGCAAAACATCAAGAGCACGAATCCCACACGAAAAACATACGAACTTCCCATTAATAATTATCCATCCATCCATTTACACAGACACGCAAACATACACACACGAAAAACAAACTCGTAAACAAGAGCAAAACATGAAGAGTACAAATGCCCCAAGAAAGACACACATCGAGAGAAAAAGAACAGCATCAAACTGGCCAGAATAATTACCACTACTCATCGTAAGCCTGGTGATGCGACCCGCGAGTCATGCCATCACTCAGCTTCGCCTCCCGCTGAGAGCCGACGAAGAGGCGCCCCACCACACCACGCCCTACCTCACCTCGCCCTGCACCTCCCCAGCCCGCTTCCTCTCTTCGGCAACAGACCAGCAAATTGTTT
Organism: Scylla paramamosain; assembly: GCF_035594125.1. Lineage (NCBI taxonomy): Eukaryota > Metazoa > Arthropoda > Malacostraca > Decapoda > Portunidae > Scylla > Scylla paramamosain. Next base: position 26,456,298 of record NC_087152.1, on the reverse strand, counting down.
CACACGGCGTAAAGGGAGTGAGCGAGAGGGAGGGAAAAAAGGGACGAAAAAGGGAAAAATCTGTTCTCTTCCAAGCTTTGTGTGATGAATTAAACTTTTGGTGGGACGGTGCCTTGGGGGGAAAAGGATTGGGGGGATGGAAAAGGGTGAAACAGAGGGCGGGAGAGGGAAAAAGCAAGGAAGAGGGAGGGAGAGGAAACGTGGCGTATTGTCACTGCGGGGAAATGTTATCTTTATTTTAATTAGTGGCAGTCACGTAAAGTTGCAGAGGAACATACCACCTAGTAAGGTCAAAAGTGAAGTTACAAGAATCAGTAGACCTACACGTGACAGTCCCTCTATAATAACACACTTGCCTAATGCCTATGTTCACCTACACACCCTGCCCTCAGATACCACTAATCGTCTACTTGCGACATGACTGAACGTAAACAAAGCGAGGGAGAAGAATTTAAGAACCAGTACGTTTACACGAGTCCCTGTATAAAAAAAACACATATACCTATACCAACTATCAACACTATATATAAATATCCCCTAATCGTCTCATCCCAACATGACTGAACGAAAAAAAACAAAAAAAAAAAGCACAAAGAAGAATCATTCACGCCGCGGTTGTCGCTACTGGATTCTTACCTGGAGAGTTTCCTTGTTAGTAAAAGTTGTCTCGTATTTCGTGGCACGGGGAAAACAAAGCGTGGGAATCATTACAGTAGTGTCTCGGGATCTGGTCACTGATCGGTGCACCTGCTGTTCCTGGATCCCACCGATACACGACCACGAGTACTTGGGCTGCTTAAAAAAGTTGAATGGCTTAAGTTGGTAGAGTTTTTTTTTTTTTTTTTTTTTTTAATGTGGAATATGGCAGTCTTTTGTACAGTTAGGGAAATTTTACTTTATTTCTCTTTGTTTCTGTCTGTCTGTCTGTCTGTATTTATATATCTATACAGTATACCTATCTATCCACCTATCTATATTTTTATCTTTATCTCTGTCTATCTATCTATGTCCACCTATATTCTACCTATCTGTCTACCAATCTTCTGTCTATCTCTCTACCTTTCCTTGAAAATCAAAACAATAGATGAACAAATTAATAAATAAACAAGAAAATAAACAAAAAGAACAAAATTAAATAAAAAAAAATAGATAAACATATATCACGCGACAAATTTAATTTTTCCTGTGAGTTGTCAGCTTTAGTTCCTGCTCCCAGCTTGTCTCGGTCACTGGTGGCGCTTGTCTGTCTGACTCTACTAGTGTCACACTTTTCACATTACCTGATGTGCACCTCCTTCCCATAAACGTGTTGCCAGTTTGATCTTATTTCCATACTAATATATAGCTTTAGTGAAACAATATTTACAATTTTTTTTTTCTATTCATTCGTTTATTTACTCATTTGTTAATTAATTTACCACTCTTTAAACCTTTCAAAATACGCAAGGTCATGATAAAGAGTCCGATCTGAACTCTTTCACTGCTGGACAAACATTTCCATATATATATATATATATATATACCTACGACTTGTTAGAGACTTACTTATGAGATCACTCATATATAAATTTTACGTTTTCTAAGCCACGGAATCATTTAAGAGACTCGCCCATAAGTAAGTCTCTAACAAGTCGTAGGTATATATATATGGAAATGTTTGCCCTCATGCATAAATTTTATGCATGAGGGCAGCCCTCAGGCCACGAGCGTTCGTTAGCTTGCGGTGTGAAGAAAGTGATCTCATTTCTTGTCAACACGAAGTCATGCATCATAATCCAGAATGCATATACATGTACGTATCCTTCCCTTGTTTCTCGCGTCCTTCTTGTATGCCCTTTAAGGCATCGCGGTGGTGGTGCAGGTGAAGTAGTAGTCATAGAGTGGTGTGGTGGTGGTGGTGGTGACGTAGTGGTAGTGAGATGGTGTGGTGTGGTATGGAGTGGTGGTGGTGGTGGTGGAGTGGTGGAAGTGGTGTGGGCAAGGGGATCTCCACACTGAGGCAGGCCACTCTTCGCTCGACACAGCTTCAGGTGTTTCAGAGCAAGACGTAAGTGCACTCAGCAAGCCACCGCCTTATCGCCTCTGTGCACTTCTTCACCTCTTGATCTCGCAAAAATACTGACGCCACCTTTGTGTTGGCTGCAGAGCGCCAGACAGAATACACCCAGGGCCACGCGGCGTAATTCTTGTCTGAGAGTTTATCATATTGCGATTTTCTTTTTTTTTTATTTCATAATGCGAGGAACAAAGCAGAAAAAAAAAAAACGTAAATTATCATCCTGTCATACTCGGTGCCTCAAATTCACTGAAAGGTTCCTGCTACAATATATACAAGCATTCAATAGACATGTTTTTTCTTTGTTCTTTATTTGTGTTCCTCTGCGAGATCATGAGGGTCACGAGGCTTGTAGTGTGTATATACGTATGTGTACAGATAAAGACTTCCTTCCCCTGTGTGGGTAAAGAGTAATTTTCATCGCGTATTAAGTAAACACGGCAAAAATGAGTATTCCCTTTCCTTGCACGCGTGGAGGTAAGTAATCACAACGTGGGGTGTGAGGCGGCGGTCACTGCCGCTGAGTAACGGGATCTGAACGTTCCCTCCCTCACGCTCTGAGTTCACCGGCAACCCTCCTTTAAATTTTAATGATGATATAAGAAAAATGTTTAACAAAGAACACAACGCTTTTTCTTTAGCAGAAACATTTCTCGAGCAATTATTCGGTGTTCAAAGAGGACGCATTAAAGGGGAAAATGCCTTAAGATCTATCAGATGATATTGGAAAAATGTTAGCCAAAGCAAATATTTTGCCAAGAAAGTTAGAGCTATTAATTTGTATACATAAGCAATTATAAGCATACTTTAAATCTACCACATAATACAAGATAATGTCTGACAAAGAGTTTGACGAAGACTCCAACACATACAATAAGAAATTTCTAGTGCTATAAATCTGCACGATTATTATATACATGGTGACATCTGCTGTACTAACACCACGGCGAGAACGTGCACTGAGGCAGAGGGACGCGTGACAAAGCCGCAGTGACAGACCCAGGCCCGGCCATTGTGGGCAATACTAACTTGATAAGGCAAAGTGGTGGACATGTGCCCCAGGTAATTATACCGGACTCTAACACAAAATAGTGAGCGCTGTAACCGGTGAGGTACAAGTGAGGCAGACGGGAGGCGCCGGGCGGCCCACGCAAGCCTTTCAGTAAGATTGACACGGTCCATCACCCACCACCATCGCCTGCATGACCCCGCAAAGAAACGCAAAGGAGGAACCAAGAGCAGCATGTATAATGAATGCTTGTATAATTGTATTCTTCTAGGAGCCTTTCACTGACATGAGGCCCTGTGTGTGAGATAAGAAGCTAAAATATGTTTTTGTTCAGCTGTGTCCTTCGCGATATAAACCTGAAAAAAAAAAAAAATGGCGATGCGATGAACTCTCAGACCACGAGACAGGAAAGCCGCCACTGCCTCCAAGACTTCGCAGCGCTGCACCGTCTTGATCAACCCCTTGCTTATCATTTTTTTTTTTTTGTTACTTACGATGCTCTCATGATACAAACAGCACGAGATATACTGAGTTTAATGTTACAAATATTCCAAGCTATGATCATTAGTGATACGATCATTCGAACCTCGGATAGATTTAACTGAATCAGTAACACAAACATTCACTAGCCATTTCACTGTGATATGCAACAGCTCACATCCGAATCGCTTTACAAAACACTTAAAAACACCCACATGAAAAAAAAGGCGATTAAAAGAGTAGATATTCCTATCTCTAGCTAGTGTAGTCTTCAGAGGAAGCTGTAGAAAAAAATGTTTCACAGTGGTCAGCGAATCAAGAAAGTGTGTTGAATAACACTGAATAAGTTAAACATTATAATTAAAACCGAGACATCACACAACTATCACCAACACACACACAAAAATTGCCTGTATTACTGTAACCACCATCCGCGTCACTTGACCTAATCCCAGGCCGCTGCACACTCACCACGTGTAGCAACAGTCCTACTCCACTGAAGGTGAACAGTCCACCAATGTCGCAGCAATAACTTTTCCACGTGAATTTAAAGTGGTCTTCATTCCAAAGAGAGATAAGCATGAAAAATAGCAAGGTCAATTATAGAAGACAATTGACGCCATCGGCAGCACGGAGGGAGAGCGATTCATCGTGGAGGAACAGTTACGCCGCGATGAAAAAAGTGGGCCATCGTATTTCGAGTTCCCTCTTTCGTTCTGGCCACTCGTTGATAGGCACAAAGGAAGAGCTAATCGCCAAACATACCTTCACACCAGGTGCGCCTCAGCTACCGACTGTCCGTGCGTCACCTCAGCAGGGAAGAACGTGAGATTTAGGCTTGGTCTGTTATAGCCTTTAGGTCTGTTTTCAAAGGCCACGGAGATGATTACTTGCTACGGATGTTTTCTTTTACCTATTGATGGTGTAGAATGTTGCCTTCTTTATTACTAGAATCATGTACATATACACGCTTGAAAACACCAATTACTTCCACAAAGATTGTGTTTTCAGGGATATTTTCTTTTACTTATTGATTGCGTAGAATGTTTCTTGAATTATCACCAGAATCATGCACACACTTGAATACACCAGTAGCTTACTACGGTCTGCTTAAAATGATCGAAAAAAAAAAAAAAAGGCGCAGAAATGTCTGGGAAAAGGTCGTGAGGGACACGCAATATTAGCAGTGTGAAAAGAGACTGTCGAGTGTTGCAAGATGCGCGCTGTGTCATCTTGTGGAAGAAAAACACGACACAGAAAGAATAGAAATTAAATTCGAGGAAAAAAAGATATGTTTAATAAAGTGCGTGTGTGTGTGTGTGTGTATATGTGTGTGTGTGTGTGTGTGTGTGTGTGTGTGTGTGTGTGTGTGTGTGTGTGTGTGTGTGTGTGTGTGTGTGTGTGTGTGTGTGTAAGCATACGGCTCTAACATAGTGAACACCTTGCAACTAATAGCATATTAGAAAAGAGGAAATAATAACACAACCGACTGAGATGAAAAAAAAAAAAAAAAATATATATATATATATATATATATATATATATATATATATATATATATATATATATATATATATATATATATATATATATATATATATATATATATATATATATATATATATATATATATATATATATATATATACGACTTATAGTGGTACCATCCAATCTGAAAATTATTTGCGCACACACATACACACACACACACACACACACACACACACACACACACACACACACACTGAACAACACTACTTAGAACTACACACACAGAACAACACTACTTAGAACTACACACACAGAACAACACTACTTAGAACTAAGTACAAAAAGAAAAAAAAAACACTAAAACGCGGACATGGTTTCAAGATTTCCAGCGATTCCTTTGCACACACACACACACACACACACACACACACATCAGAACCAAACAGGGAAGGAAATAAGAAAACCATGGAGCTATGAGGTAGGTACAAGTACAAAGCAATTTGGAAAGCAGATTCTGAAACAGCGGGGACAAGGAGAGGCGGGGATGTGGAAGTGCACGTTGTGACCCATGTGACGCCCTCTACCCGCGCTGTCAGTAACGCTCCCAAATGGTATCATTGTTCCAAAGATTCTGTCGGCAGATGAGCGGCAGCAGCGACGGCGATGCTGGAGACCCTTTATGTATTCATGAGGCGCGGGGATGGTTGCAGGTCGCTTCTTTATAGTTCATCAGCGAGGGAGGAAGAGGAGGAGAACGAGGAGGAGAATAGCGTGGCGAGAGGAAGCCCCGTTTTCTTTTCATCCTCTTCTTCAGCCTAATTTGTGTTTATTTGTCTTCTTATCTCAGCTTGTTTTTCTGCTTGTCTGTTTATCAGGTTGTTGTATGTCTGTCTGTTTGTCTGCGTTTATGACTAGGATTGGATGTATTAATTAATTAATTATTTTATTTATTTATTTATTTATTTATTTATTTATTTATTTATTTATTTATTTATTTATTTATTTATTTATTTATTTATTTATTTATTTATTTATTTATTTATTTATTCATTCATTTATTTATTTTATGTGTGTGCTGTGACTGTCCTCTCTCTCTCTCTCTCTCTCTCTCTCTCTGTTCTCACCCCTTCCCCGCCCTTTTTTTTTTTTTTTTTTTTTATCTCTCTCCCACTGGCTAACACGCACGAAATAACACCAGAAGCTTTCCGCGCCACTCAGTCTATGCACCGACAAAAGACGAGGTGAACCTTGCACAACGGCATGGACCGTCACGTCTCAGAAAAAAAATATGTGCTGCACCTGCCCCGCAAAAGAATATTGGTGTAGAATCACAATGTAATTCACTTCCAATTTTCATGCTGACAATATTGACACAGGACTGGACGTAGGCAGAAACTTAGAAATAAAAAAATAATAACCATACAGTTCATCATATTATTGTCCAAGATGAAATCGGGGGGAGCAATTCCAGTGTGAATATTAAGCAGTGGATTTAGCAGCACAGCACACAGCGATATGGTAATGATGGAGTAAAGAAATGATGGCAGAAAATACATCGTGTCCTTGGAGAATATTGCATAACAAGTCATCCACCGGAAGATTAAAAAAAAATAATTTCCAGCATTATGATTGTAAACTTTTGAGAAATACTAATATTAGTTTTTCAAATTGTCTTCCGTCACTAGTTTTATCTGAGTCTGTACGAGGAATGCCAGCAAGGCTATGATGGGTGTGATAAATAGTGTTTCCAGCATTCTGCTTGTAACCTTTTGAGAAATACTACCACTACGTCTTTATCATCCTGTCTTCTATCAATAACTTCATGAGGGACACCAACAAGGTGACGAAGAGTTAGATGAAATGGCGTTTCAAAAAATTCCATCGTGAATCACTGCTTTTTCGACTACCCTCTATCATGTAATCATATCTGTACAGGTGCGCTGCAAAGAATATGAGGAATATCAGTAATTTCATGTTTACTGTTAAGCAGGGAGCACCAGCAGTGATACCAAAGTCCGTGTTCCAAACAGAAGCAGTTTTATCTTCTATAAAAAAAAAAAAAAAAGAAAGGATGAAAAAGGAAAAAAAGAATTAAAAATAAACTGTCACTGATATTTTGATCGACAAGGCGTGTCGATAGAAGGGAGAAAACACAGTGCAGCAATATTTAAACCTTCCATCTGCCCTCAAATCAAACCTTCACTGATTTTATGCCATAATGCTTGCCTCACTAAGCAGGTGGCAGCAGGAAGCGGCTGGGATGACGCTATGGTAAAACTGCACGAGACATAATTGAGTTGACTGACACCTGGAACTTTTGCCTTCAGAGTCATAACAACACATCAGTTTCCTCCTCCTCCTCCTACACATTGAGTTGACTGACACCTGGAACTTTTGCCTTCATAGTTATAATAACACATCAGTTTCTTCCTCCTCCTCCTACACACACACACACTTAAAACACACAAACAAACAAACAAACACACAGAGGCATGTTATAGGAAAAAAAAATCTTATGCAGGACTAGCAAGACGAGAGAGAGAGAGAGAGAGAGAGAGAGAGAGAGAGAGAGAGAGAGAGAGAGAGAGAGAGAGAGAGAGAGAGAGAGAGAGAGAGAGAGAATGGGAGGGGAGGGACAGATAGACACGTGTTGATAGATAAAATATAGATAGGCAGGCAGACAGACAGACAGACAGACAGACAGACAGACAGACAAACAGACAGGCAGACAGGCAGACAAGACAAGCAAGAGACTCATAGACAGAAAGATGGACACACATAAACATGCTCAAACAAACAGACAAGGCAGGCAGAGCAGGCGGACAATTACACTGACAGGCACATCAGTATTATTTCCCCTTTCATAAAATTGTTTCTCTAGTGAAAGACAAGTTAAAAATAAACAAGTGTAGTACTAGTTATGTTTCTCGTAGGTCATTAAGTTGCATTTATTGGCGGCACGGAATCAGGGAAGTAATTTTTTCAGCAGCAGTGTGTGCAGGCAATGGAGCAGCGGGACGTGGCATGGCGGTGAAAGGCATCTGTTGCACGCCACATGGAGCTTCCCACACCGACTGAATGCCAGCGACGAGCAAAGCGAGAGGGTTTGCTTGGATATTTCAGAGATTTTGAGCAGATATCAAGGTATATAAATGTCTAGTAAAACCAAGGTAAGATATCCAGCAAGTTGTGTGTTTGTTATTGGTTTTAACAGGGAAAAACTTGGCAAATTATATTCTTCTTGAGACGCACGTGTCTTACTCTTAGGTTGTATTCCTGTCATTAAAAACAAGCTAAAGAGACCACTGCTTGACATCTTCATTGTGTCTGTATATGCTCAAGGGAAAGCTGAGCATCCATTGTATATATTCATAACGTGCAAGTGCTCAAAGAATGCATGACAGTGTTGTCAAGGCTGTGGTTTGCTGCAGTAACTGCGACCCAATATTACATTAGTTTTGCCATTATTTTTTGTTTATAATCCGGATTTGATGTTAACGTTTTACTATTACGTGTTTCAGGAAATTTTAGTTATGAATTACGCGTTTCAGAAAATTTTAGTTATGAATTACGCATTTCAGAAAATCTTATTAATTATGAAAACAAGATAGGAGAAAACAAAATATTTTAGTGTTTTACAGGCATCCGAGAATAGCAAGAAAAATATGTTTTGTCCTCATGTCTATAGTGGAGTAGCATGACTACATTTTTGGGACATTCTCTTATGTCTGTAAAATACTATCACTCTTTTTTTATAATATGAAGAAAATTTTCTCCAAGAACAACGAAATATTTATCAAAGGCTCGATTATAAACAAAGGTGATCACAATATTTTGTATGGCTCATAATCGTGTTCTTTTTACGGTTGTGTGATTCTCGCTTAAATTTTTTTTCCAAAATATAAACGTTTTCTAAGGTTTGGATTCTACAGTTTTTTTTTTTTTTTTCAGTGTATTCAGCGTGCGTCATCCACTGATACTGCTCGCTATTATTTCATCATGGCATTCACGAGGCTGCAAACATTGTATATCTCAATCTATTTTTAACCCCGATAATACATTTTTTTTTTTGACTGACACTGCTGTGTGTGTGTGTGTGTGTGTGTGTGTGTGTGTGTGTGTGTGTGTGTGTGTGTGTGTGTGTGTGTGTGTGTCTGTTACATCTCCAGCACTCTTCAATGCTTCCTTCTTTGTCTTCTGCAGTTGCACTAGCTTCTTCATGTTAAACTTTCAAACCCATATTTTTTTTTTTTCTTTCTTGCGTTCCTATTCCTCAACAAATCTACATATCACTAGGTCACTTTCCTGGCGCATGCATGTGGGCGGGCACTTCGAAAATAAAACACTCCAGCCCACGTTTCCAGCTCACCTGGCACCTGGCGAGCAGCAGTGCGGGTGAGGGCTGCCTCTGGTCATTTCAAACACTACGGGGCCACGTCTCGATAGTGGGCACAGCAGACGCCACTTCCGCGCAGCATTTTATCGTCAATACGCCACAACACAGCAGAGGCTGGTCTCCGTGACGGTGCTTCAAGGGTATTCATTGTTTTTTTTTTTTCATTTTTCTTCCAATTCGGTGCATTCAATTTGCACCTGCACAATATTCCATAACGGAGTGAAAGGGAGTCACCAAAACCTGCCTTTGGGCGAGAAGAGATTAATACACTACTATTATATACGTGTTCTTGTGTTATATATGATACTGAAGAGGAATAATCCTCCTCGGCGGTAAATGATTAACTAAGATCAAAATGACGTGTAGTAAAGGAGAAATACCAGGCCAGGTCCTCTACCCCAAGAACTTCACATTGCCGGTGGTAATGTAGGCGAGATGAAACTTATACGTGCAGAGGACACGATTCCCTTCAAGGAAGAGAAGTAGTCCGGTTAATTAGATATGTCCTTCTATGAGACAGACATTTGTGACGTCTCTGGCACGTTTGTAATACAGAGGAAAGTATGTAAGAGGCAATACATTCAGCAGTTTTCCTCAATCGTAAGTGTCCTGATCTGGTAACAGTCTTCCTACAAAACCTGACACCTGATAGGCTCTAGGCAGATTAAAACATTTAACACTGAAGGGAAAAACGTTGAACACAATGGACGTGAATGCTGGGGCTTACTTCACTATGGACCATGACTTGACGTTTGGAAGAGAGGAAAGCTTTGACGAGTTACAAAGGCTGAGTATGGAGTCTTGGCTCATCACAGGATTTAAGGCTGAGGGAAAAACGCTAAATACAGTGATGGGTGTTGCAGGTTACTTGATTCTGGTGCTGGCACTGTTTTTTTTTGTTTTTTTTTCCACTGCTTTGCCGCCATGATTCGCGCCAAAGAACATTCACGCTTCAAGTTTTCTGCATCGTGTTGGAAGAGGACGAAGTGCGGCCTGTGGTGGTTTTTGTTATGCTTGGGTGTCTGTTGGATGGCGGTGCTCTTCATGTCACTGCTTCATCTCTTTCACTGCAAGACTTTTCTTTTTTTTTTTTTTTGCTTCAACTCTTTTAGTGCTAAACATTTTTGTCTTCTTTTAATTCCCTTCCTGCTACATTTTTTTCTCTCTACTTCAACTCCTTCAATACAAGACATTTTTTCTCTCTCTCTGCTGCAACTCTTTCACTGCTGGGTGATTTTTTTTTTTCTGCTTTACCCCTTTCAATGCCAGACAATTTTTATTTTCTCCTCAATTCTTTCACTACAAGATTTTTTTGTTTTTGCCTCAACTTCTTTTATTGATTGCTAGACAAAATTCCTTCTCTGTTTTAAATCTTTCAGCTGCTAGACATGTTTTTACTGCTTCAACTCTTTCACTGCCAGACTATTATTTCTTCATCACCTACATTTTTATAACAATTACTTAGGACATAAGAACACAATGGAAGCAGCAGGGAGCCAGTAGGCCTACATGTTGCAGTCCCATAAGTACACCCGCCTATCATTCTTATTCACAATTTAATATCTCCTTTAAAGCTCCCTATTGACTATTTTGCACTGCACTCGCTTAAATAATTCGGCAAGCTAGAAAAGATAATATCAACTTTCTATTATCGCTTTTTATTTTTGTTTGAATGTTAACAAAGGATGGCTGTAGCAACAAAAGGGTTATTTTTTAAGAGTAGGTAACTTTATTTTACGTGGAGAGAGAGAGAGAGAGAGAGAGAGAGAGAGAGAGAGAGAGAGAGAGAGAGAGAGAGAGAGAGAGAGAGAGAGAGAGAGAGAGAGAGAGAGTAACGGAGATGGCGGAAATGCGATTAGGAAGAGAAGAAAGGATAGGACTGACTGATTAAAATAACAGAAAAAAGAGAGGAAACGAGAACAAAGGAGAGGAAAGGAGAGAACAGAGCAGATCAGAAAACAGAAAAGCCGAAGTAAGGCGAGGCGAGGCAAGACGAGGCGAGGCAAGGAGAGGAAGGGAGAGAAAGGGAGAGGAGATTATAGGGTGGGCGAAGGTAAAGGAGAGTAAGGGAGAGGGAGGAGGAGAAGAAGGGAGGGAGGGTGATATATGCAAATTTCATTGGAATATATTATAACAACAGAAAGAAATGGCCAGGAAAGGAAAACTGAAAATAAAATCATGGTAGAATCAATTTTGAAATATAGAACAAAATTACGAAAGGAGGAAAAGTGTCTGCGACCAGTAATAAAATAAAAACAATGAAATTGATAAAGCGAAAGAGAAAAAAAAAAGAAAGTTGAAAAAAGATAAGAAATAAGTCAGTTAAGATCGAGAATGTTACAAATGGGAGGCGTAAGAAGAAGACGAGAAACGAAATAAAAAAAAATACAGATGAGAAAGAAGGAAAAAAATGAGTAACTGAATGGAAAAAGAAAATACTGGACGTCAAATAGAGAAGAGAACCCTAAATAAATGAGGTATGAGAAAAAAAATTTCTGGAGGAGGAGGAGGAGGAGGAATGGCGGAAAGTGGAGGAGGAAGAGGGAGAAGAACGAGGAGGAGAGAGAAGATATAAGAGGAGGAGGACGGCAAGGAGGAGAAAGAGAAGGAAACGAAGGACGGCGAGAGAAAGGAGCATGAGCATGAGAAGCAATCGTGGAAGGAAGGAGTAAAAAAAAAATAAAGATGGAGGAGGGGAAGGAAGAACACCACGAGTAAGGAAGGGAAAGAAGGGAGAATTGAGGGATTCTCGACTCTTGTCAGGAGTGTCTCGTGTATCACTGCCTCTTTTAATCGAATGAGGACGAGGACGAGGCGACGCGGCACAGGAGAGATGGTAGTAGCGGTGCCCCTCATCCCCTGAACCCACCCATCCATTTCCAACTCAAGATACAGAAACAGTATTCAAAATAGTGCCTTTTCCAGGGTGAGGAAAAATAGTGAAGTTCTCTTTTTACTTCCGAGCCAACCCAGATCCGCCCCCTCTCTTCTTACAGCCATTTGAGTCCAACTTAGCGCCGCTGGAATCATTGCCTAGTGAGTATTAGGCGAGCCTCCGCATGCATGTTATTCTTGCAAGGAAGTGCCCGTGTGCGCCCTCACAGGCAGGAGACGTGTGCGATGAACCCCTGGGCTGAGAGAGAGAGAGAGAGAGAGAGAGAGAGAGAGAGAGAGAGAGAGAGAGAGAGAGAGAGAGAGAGAGAGAGAGAGAGAGAGAGAGAGAGAGAGAGAGAGAGAGTTAAAGACAGACATAGATAAACATACATCAAATGTTCAAGCACAGAAGACCTAAAGTTTAGGCTGGCAAGATTTAAAACTTGATCCATTGTTTCTGAAAATAAATATTCCTTGATCGTCAAGAGACGGGCATCTGTTATTCTGCACCAGAGTGTTGTCCCTTGAACAATTCACCTGTCACTGGCTTCCCGAGGCAATGCATTATTACTAGGCATCTTCTCTTTGCGTCACATTAGAGTTTCTCTTACTTTTGTTTGACTCAGATCCAATTACTTAAGGGTTTCTTCAGACAAAGAGCCTGTATGCGTAAGAAATATTGAACGCTGTTTTCGCAGTTTCACAATGGAGGTTTCAGATTGATAACAAATAGTAATTGTGAAAAGTGTGGAGACTTTTCTTTCAGTGAAAAGTGTGGAGACTTTTCTTTCAGTACAGAGTGTCAAGGAAGCTTTCTATAATCTCGTTATGTCTTACTAGTAATTCATTTCTCAGTCCATCTGAAAAATGAATGTACGTCCCCTGCTAGCACGAGCACGAGTCATGAATAACTCTGTAAGTAATGACTGGCTGTGTAGTGCTCCACCAAAACTAAATAAAATGTTGTGCTGGAATTCAGAAAACGGCATTAAAGGAAATGAGGTGTACAAAGAAGATGGTTTCATGTTACCCTCAAGCTGTTTTTGTTATATATTTTTGTTCATTAGAATCGTGTACCTTTACTTCAGTAAGAAGTCTTTTACAATCATTGTAGTCAGTGGATTGACCGTCAAAACGTGTTGAGATAAGAATAATACGAGTAAATTCTCAATCGACGATCCTTCAAATAACAACAGTTTACAAAATTATATCTAGTAAGTTAACAATAGATTTGGTTCGGCGAGTAACATACCAAGCTTTCCATTCTGGTCTTAGCCGAGTAACAGATGCATCGAGAATCCTTAGGAATATCAAGTACCTTAACTCATAAACCACTGTAGCAACCAGTGTCTGCCAATGTGTTGCGTTACTAAGAATATCTGCAGGACAGGAAAGTTTATGAATGACTGCTTTACTGCGGGACGGAGAGACAAACGATGCGAGTGGAAGCAAGATTAGAAAATCGTACTAAGCATTTTTTGCAAGAATAATGAATGACTGGCGTTATGGGATGAATTTTACTTAATATTCTGAAGCAAATAGTCAGATGTAGTGAAGAACACGAGCGAGTTATGCATGACATCCATAGATTATCGTTTGTTTAGAATCTCATTAAATATTTTGCTAACAAGTTAACTTACATACGTATATATGTAGGCACTGTACAGAGACAAGGCTTAAATAAACCGGTCACAAATCAGTGAAGCTTCACGGCATGGAGACACCGAGGTTTTGAGGCAGTGAGATGGCATAAGAACCTTTCATAGGGCCGAGTACCTTGTCCCGAGCAAACACGCCGCAATCACGTTCTTTGTGATTAGTCTTCTCTCTTAAAGTCCATGGTCTGCTAAAAATATGAGTGATCATATTTGGAAACAGATTACCAACACATCAGAGGCCTTTTGATCGAGGGAAAACACTACTCACAGTTCAGTCAAGTTCTGAGCAGGACTGTACGAAAAATAGTGGTCCATATATTTAACTATTCCCTGTCTTGTACTAAATTATAACCATTGTTACATTAAACAAATAACAATGCAGTCATTCACTTTTTTCATCACTCAAATATACCAACAAAATTCACTGACTCGAAAACTTCCAACAAAAGACTGATGAACCAAACACTAAAACGTCAGCTGTTATTATCATAAACAAACATTCTATTATATCGCTTACTATTCAAACAGAGCTGCCCTTGCATCACAATATTAATTACAATGTACCGTGTAATTTGACTGGCTAATATATTGTACATACAAGAGCCGATAGACATGAAAAAGAGGTGTTTTATAATTTATGAGCAAGTAGTAAGCCGTGATGAGGAAGCCATACTCTTCCTGTTATAGAAAAAAGAATAAATTAAACAAGAGTGGCACAACAATCACAGCATTTCTATAGAACTTGTCTTTTCCTGCATATTCTAGAGGGAAAGAGAAAAGGAATAAAAAAAAAATAGTAAAAATGAATGAATGAATAAATAAGATAATCCAAGGAGAAGCAGTCCCCTCTGTTCCTCCCCACCCTGCAGGAATGACATGCCTCGCGGGAAGGGTACAAAGGCCTGCACTCTAGTCCCTCTCAGTCGTCATGAGGGACCCACCAGCCTAACCAGGACCCAGTCTGCTAAATCCCCGCGTCTCAGGATGGACAGCACTACAGAGAACAACAATGACAATGAAAGTGATATGAAGTAATAAATTACTGGTATTGTTATTATTATTATTATTATTATTTGATATGAAGTAATAAATTATTGGTATTATTATTATTATTATTATTATTATTATTATTATTATTATTATTATTATTATTATCATTACTATCATTATCAATCTCATTATTATTGCTAATGAATTAACAGTGTTCTTATTGCTTTTACATTTATGATAATGATATTTAGGTAACTATTACTGTGAAAATTACTGTTTCTTCTGTTTCTGCTGTACTACAAGAGTACATCATCACAAACCACAGATGAACAAAGTGTTATTGCAGAGGAATAGTGGAGGCCTTGTACAAAATTAACTCCTCAGAATGGCTTGCTTTCCAACACGCTAAACAATACTGTAAAGTCAATTTATTCTTTTCGGGGAAACAAGACGAAATGGATTTAATTTCTTTAATTTTTATACTAAACGCAGAAAACCTGATTCTTAAACGTGGTCAGCTCCCAAGACTATTTCAGATCGGGTTCTCATGGATGTTTTCCTACTGATAGTGTAGTAGAATTCTTGCTAACCTACTAATTAATAATGAAACAACCTTGAAAATCATCATAACTCTCACTGAAGCCAGTAAAAAAAAAAAAAAAAAAAACGAGATTAGAGCCCGAAACGTTTATGAACACCAAGAATAAACCAGTCACACCTTGAACATAACAAATGCAAACAGACAAATGCCTGCAACAGAGTTAAATCTATTCACCCAAAAATCAGAGAACAAACGAAGAATTACTTGTAGTTTGTTTACAAGAGTGATTAAGCGTTGCGGCAGAGTAATGAAGCACTCATGGCGGAATAACCCCTCACAACATATAATGTAATGCCTTGCTTTCGGTCCTCTAATGGAGATTCCTTCGTCAGTGCCGGCAGGAAGGCGAGGCGGCCTTCCCTGACCCAAACTCCTGCTAGAACACGTTGTTGGATGTAATATACGTAAGTATCCGCCTGGTGCGCCTTCCTACACATGCCTCTTGACTACGCGAGTGTAAAACGAAAGCTTACGTATTTGATAATCAGTAGATGTTATCATGCAGTACAAGAAGCGGAGAAGAGAATAAGGCATTGAAACTCCAGCAGTATAGTCTTCTCTTGTTAATATTCAGAACACTGGAAAATTTATTAGCATGAAATCTCCTCCGCCCCCCCCCAAAAAAAAGAGAGGGGAAAGTAAGTTTTTTTTTTTTTTTATCCTAGTCAACATTACTATTTTCAAAGAAAGTGTAATGCAAAAAAATAAGTGGCAAAAAAAAAAATAAATAAATAGGTGATAATGAAAAAAACAACTATTCGAAAAAGTGTTAAATATGATCCTGGGGAATATAAAATAAGAAATTCAAGTTTTCCCCTAAATCTTAAGCACAAAGTTATCTTATCTTCTCCTTAGACCTGTAGATACTCTTCCCTCTTCTTCCCTTTCTTTTCTCCCTCCTCTCCGCCGCACCATCGTTATAACACCTAAGCAACAGAACTGATAAACTTTCCACTCAGTCCGCTCCTCGTGTCCCGCCCAGCCCCTGCTCGATCTTCCATGTGAAGGCCCCACCTCGTCCAGCTCAGCCCATCCCTGTCTCTTCCATCTCGCCAAGGGAAGGACGAGTATGCGAGGCGAGCTGTACTTGGCGCCGGCCCCTCGTCCTTCTTCCAGGGAAGAGGAGGAGGAGAACATGCAGCAATACTTTCTTGATATGTATTTTTTTTCTCGTTTTTAGCGCCTTTGTACAAAGCAATGCACAGAGAGAGAGAGAGAGAGAGAGAGAGAGAGAGAGAGAGAGAGAGAGAGAGAGAGAGAGAGAGAGAGAGAGAGAGAGAGAGAGAGAGAGAGAGAGAGAGAGAGAGAGAGAGAGAGAGAGAGAGAGAGAGAGAGAGAGAGAGAGAGAGAGAGAGAGAAATGACAGAAATTACACCATTTCCATAAAAGTACAATCCATGGGACTCAACGGCCTACATGCAGTCCAGTACGTATCATACTCGCACGTGTGAGGAGCAGCACAGGCGAGGCCACACTCCCGCCCCGCTGCGTCACTGTGTGGCGGTGTGCACGCTTCCAATAAGTCACGGACGCATTGACTTGTGACAGAATTCATTGCACGACACTGGATGGCATCATTTGGATACATATTGCATTCCACAACCACGTGAATGAATACATTGCATTACATTACAACAACACCGATATTATCCAGTCATGTTATGATGCATTCGGGTTCTTTAATTCCATAGTGGGATCAAATGAAAGTAATTTACTTGATTTGGTTGTAGTGAAGCATTTGATTTGTCTGTTCCATGTCAGTTTCTATATTGTCTACAGAGAAGTATTTGTGGCTCTGTTAATCATTCCATTTAATACGAGAGAGAGAAACATCATATATATATATATATATATATATATATATATATATATATATATATATATATATATATATATATATATATATATATATATATATATATATATATATATATATATATATATATATATATATATATATATATATATATATATATATATATATATATATATATATATATATATATATATATATATATACATTTTTTTTCTTTCTTTTTTTCCGTACTCAATTCAAACGCCAGAAGAGATCCAGGTTAAACTCTCTCTCTCTCTCTCTCTCTCTCTCTCTCTCTCTCTCTCTCTCTCTCTCTCTCTCTCTCTCTCTCTCTCTCTCTCTCTCTCTTCGCCTTTAGAAAGACAATAAACAACTGAAGGAGAGTCCGGTGTTTTTATTAATTATTTTGAGTCGGCATGAGGAACTTCCAGAAAGTTAATTTTCTTTCATAAATCTAAAGTTCAAGATAATTAGTTTCCTCGAAAGGTTATTCACTAAAATCTACTTCACCTGAAAAATTATTGACGGCTAATTTTTTTTTGTTTTTTTTGTAACTTTATATCCATCATTACTTGTAAGGTTTGTTTTTAATTGAAGTTTTAAAGATAGACAATTTGTGGCCCACTTTTGCATATCTTCTACCATTATTCCTGTTATAGAAAAAGAATAAATTAAACAAGAGTGGCAGAACAATCACAGCACTCCTTATGAACTTATCTTTTCCAGCATATTCTAGAGGGAAAGAGACAAGTAATAAAAGAAAAAAAACAGTAAAAATGAATGAATGAATAAATAAGATAATC
Source organism: Scylla paramamosain (assembly GCF_035594125.1). Taxonomy (NCBI): domain Eukaryota; kingdom Metazoa; phylum Arthropoda; class Malacostraca; order Decapoda; family Portunidae; genus Scylla; species Scylla paramamosain. Next base: position 26,438,124 of record NC_087152.1, on the reverse strand, counting down.
CAAGGAGAAACAGACCCCTCTGTTCCAGCCCCACCTTGCAGGAATGACATGCCTCGCGGGAAGGGTACAAAGGCCCGCACTCTAGTCCCTCTCAGTCGTCATGAGGGACCCACCAGCCTAACCAGGACCCAGTCTGCTAAATCCCCGCGTCTCAGGACGCGGGGATTTAGCATTATTTCCCTGGTTACAACTTTCCTGAATTAAGTAAATGGATGCTTCCCATTTCCCACGCCTCGATGCGTAAGACTTATATTTGCTCATAGTATGTCCAATTTACTTATGCATGTATCTTCGCTATCTTCGCTCTCTCATATGTTTTACTGATAAACTCTGCAAATCTCAGCTGCTTCTGTTTTTCTTCTTCCTACGACTCAAACTGTTTCACAAGAGCAGTACCAATAGCTCTCCGAAACTAAACTGGCCAGCTTATGGGAGCTACATATTGAGCGGTGTGTCATCTCATTTGTGTAGCCTTAGCCAGACTCCATGACACACAAAAATAAGATATCTTTTTGAACGAGGCAGTGGACACGATAGGTTTGTTTCTGTTATAAGAGACCATCACTCGGCCGCTCAGGTGACCCTGCGTTCACAATATAAATGACAAGGTACACATACACAATCACGAGTGTTTTAGATAAGTGTACGAGTGTTCATTGCAGCATAAATGAAATCTTGAGCATTATGGATCACGAGTTTAAGTCTTGTAAATAAAAAAAAAAAATATATATATATATATATATATATATATATATATATATATATATATATATATATATATATATATATATATATATATATATATATATATATATATATATATATATATATATATATATATATATATATATACATTCCTTTGGACTGGTAATAATTTCCTTCATGTTTCTGAACACTTTTCTTCACAATTCTGATCATGTTTTATTATAAGCGAGATGAAATACTGTATTCTTTATATGACAGTAATTTCAGCACTTGGAAATTCATCAGGAAGCAGTAAGGCGGCTGCGGCAGAGTGCACGTAATGGCCGCCATTACTCCTGCTGCCTCCTGTTTCTCGCCGCAAACTGTTATAGGCTTGTGTGATTTTTATTCCTGTCTAAGGAGTAATTTTATATCGCCGAAGAAATAACTTTTCCAGCACACACACACACACACACACACACACACACACACACACACACACACACACACAGACCAAACCAGGCAACGCAGAGGTAAAGTAGAAAGACGGTGTTTGTCTGGAATTCGCAGTGTTGTCACGTCCTCTTGAATGCTATCCATGAGCAGCATCCGCGCACACACACACACACACACACACACACACACACACACACACACACACACACACACACACGGGGTTTATTTTCTAATTCTAATTTATCTAAATATCTAATTTAAAAAGCCAGCTGCTGTTATTTGAGTTCCGCCCTGCAGCAAACAAGCCAATATCGTCCTGAGACCAGTAACTGTTGGGCGCGATTGGCGGACCGCGTCTGGTAGACAGAAAAGTGACGGCCAACTTTGAGAACGGTTTATACTCGCGGGCAGAGCTTTGGAGCCACTGACACCAGCTGAGAGAGAGAGAGAGAGAGAGAGAGAGAGAGAGAGAGAGAGAGAGAGAGAGAGAGAGAGAGACAACAGACTGGCGCAGCAGCTCCAGCGTTGGACTGCTTGGAGCACCACAGGAGAGTCGCCGCCCTGACGGTGCTACACAAGGCACAGGTCCAGCACGTGCCGCACCTGACGGACCTGAGGGCCACCTGGAGGAGGTCTGAACTATGCACGAGGACGGTGCTGAGCAACGACTCCCTCTTGGAGGTCCCAAGGTCCTACTCCACCACCCACCAGCGCGCCTTCACATCAGGCAAATGTCCACCCAGCAGGCAAAGGTTGCCGCCCACTGATGGCTACAGCAGCACCCACCTTGATGTTTATAGTGTACAGCGTGCAGTGTATAGTCAGTAGTATGTGCAAATATGTGGACAGTAGCGTTTGTCACACGATAGTGTAAACTTTAGGTACTAATATGTCCTCCCTAATTATATCACTGCATTTATTGAAAATGTTCAGAGAGAGAGAGAGAGAGAGAGAGAGAGAGAGAGAGAGAGAGAGAGAGAGAGAGAGAGAGAGAGAGAGAGAGAGAGAGAGAGAGAGAATCTATACAAAGAGATACGAGTAAATATTGAAAATTGTAAAAGCCTGTCACCTTACCAACGACTGGTCTAAACACTACAATTCTTAGTAACCCTGGAATTTCCAAAGAAAGCAAACGATGCGCGTGTACACATGAAGCAAAACTGTCAGCGTTCCTTTTCTTTACGTGGTCAAAGCTGCACTTAGGGCGATTTTTAGTGAACGTTTTTTTTTAAAAAGCACACGTGTTTGTGTTTGACGAGTATCTCCTCCACGTGACTTCATAAGAAGACGCAAATGTAAGTCGATCAAGCACTGCCTCATAAGGATAAACACCTAACTGTAATAGCACCAGGTGAGTGAAAAGCCGCGATATCGAGTTCTCAGGTAGCCAGGTAGCGAGGAGCCGTGTGGTGGTCTGTTCCCTTTGGTGTTGTTGAGAAAAGGGAGAAAAAAAAAAAGAACACGAAGAACGTAAGAAAAGGAGTAAGATAACGAATCGAGACAGGAAATTAGAGGAGCAACAGGAGGAAATAAAGATGTGAAAGAGGAAATTTACGTATTCTGCTCCATCCACCACCTCCCATTTTCTTCCTATTCCTCTTTTGGTAGGACGTGAGGAAAACGATGGTGGAGGTAGTACAGAACAAAAAGACACACTCCTAGCCCTCATGACACACGAGGAGGATGGAGCAACGGATCAAGGCTATAAATGTATTACATGCTGCACTGTGTCCTGTTTCCTAGACTACTCCTCAGGGCACATGTATGCCTGTGAATTGTTTTAAGTCTTAGAGGAAGTGGCAGTATACGTAGATGTGATACAGTTGACTGTAATCCCAAGCACTGCATCATTTTATCCCTGATATTTAACAGGCTCTACTGAAAGTTATTCGTGTTTTTGATGAGTGTTTTCATAGTTGTAGTGATAATTTAGCAAGAATTTTTCTTTAATGTAATAATAATAATAATAATAATAATAATAATAATAATAATAATAATAATGGGAAACAATTTAGGTCGTTCACTGCTACCAATCTTTGCTAATGTCTCTTTAATGATGGCGGCCATTCATTTGTAAGCCACGTCAACTCATTCATGTTAGAAAATCGTTGTATTTTCCTTTAATATATGAAAGTACTTGTTTTTTATGGATGAAAATGTTTTGACTTTATTCATAATTCACAATGCATCACGTACACAGACTTAACTGTCTGAGACCGCACACTGTCACGCACACCATTAAGAGGAACACCGCCGTCTGAAACAGGAAGAAGAAACGACCTCATCAAAAGTAAACAGAAAGAGGAAAACAGAAGACCCAGACAGTAAGCAGAACACGTCAAGGAGTGCCCATATGAAGGCTGCACTCCCACCCAACAACTCAACTCACCTTCTTAAACGACTGACTGCCTGGTTCAACGTTCCTGCTTGTCAAATGTGCATTCATTTTACACCATGATATATATATATATATATATATATATATATATATATATATATATATATATATATATATATATATATATATATATATATATATATATATATATATATATATATATATATATATATCCCCACAAGGAAAACATACGAATAACTACCGTAACATCAGCCAAGCCAGTCGATCCTACCACACTTGCTTATCATTGTTACCACTATTAATGATTTATTATAGCGGTAGACTTCAAAATAGGATAGTCTTGAATTTGACAAATAGACGTGCAAGCTGACTGTTGCAATTCACGGCAACCTCCATGCCTCACCACTTCTACGAGCAAACTAACAGACTGAATACCAAATGACACCAAATAACTTGCATATCAGTCATTATACATCATCACTAGCAACACAAGATACTTCATGGGCGACCCCCCCCCCCCCCACCGCTCTCTCTCTCTCTCTCTCTCTCTCTCTCTCTCTCTCTCTCTCTCTCTCTCTCTCTCTCTCTCTCTCTCTCTCTCCAAACAAAGACTAGACCTGTACAAAGACCAAAACACCACTGCAACATCCCCGTGCTGCCTATAATAGGCAAACCGACACCGTGCACCAAACGTTAACAAAAAACAGCAGCAGCAGCAGCACCATCAAGCAGACATGACACACAACATGAAAGAAAACGGGGAAAGCACTGACAAAGAGAATGACAGACGCATCCCACTTCAAGGTCTCGTCAGCTGTGTCAAAAGAGAGAAAAATAGCGGAGGGGTAAAAGACAAAAGCCATACCTGACATGCTGAAGGACTTTGAGGAGGATAGGGGAGAGGGGACGCCGCAAGTGAAGGCACAAGGCGCACTGGGGCCGCTGGTGGGCGCTGGCTGGCGGCCTTCCAAACTATATATCTTGATCGGCTGCTCTGGGAGGGAGAGAAAAATAAAAAAAAGACGAGAATTCTTTTAATTATCCTTCGTCTTTCCCCGACTAGTGACACCCGAGGCCACGATAATGTGCCCCGCGGGTGTCGCTAATGGTGTGGTGGTGGTGGTGTGTGAATGTAAGTGTGGTGATGGTGGTGGTGGTGGTGGTGGTGTTATCAAAGGTGTGGTAGTGTTGGTGGTGTGGTGCAAATGGTTACTGGTATCGCAGTGTTGTTTTATATGAAATGTTATAACATCCTTAACCCTTATATTCCAGTGTAAACTATTTTCTCATAAGCCATGACAGGTAAGAATCATAAACCTAGAAATTGTCAGAAGACTATTTGAATACTAATATTTTTTTCTCTGTGTTATTCTGAATACAATGATGTACTTTGTAGCTCCATGTGATCTCTGAAAAGGTTAGTTATGGCTTATCAAGGATCTCGCTGTGTGATCCGTCAACCAGAAACAGCCCGGAGAAGACACACACACACACACACACACACACACATAATAATAGGGAAGGATCTGAGATCCTTCTCTATTATCAGGCTGTCCGTGTCCTTCGCTCTTATCAGGTCCCTTGGCTCTTATCAGGATGGTTTCCACACGGCGGGTCGCTGGTGTTGCCAAGTGTCGCCCTCAGAATGGGAGTCTATCTATCTATATTTATAGAAAAGATGGGTGAAGGAAGAATAATACGAGTATAAGAGGATAGTGAGATATAATGAAAGAAGTATAAGATTAAAGATGGTGGGCTGTCCACCTTGCTATTTTACTTATTGATGTTATATTGTGTATTCTGAGAATGGGAGAATAGCTTAGTTACCGCTAAATATACAAAGCTAGTGGCAACACTACGGGTGGAAACAGATGCCAGACACTTCCACGCGCCATCTGACTCGAGAAACCGCGCTTGGAGCTCAAAATTGAGGCGCGAAAATTCTTGATTACGGGAACGATCGCCGTCGCTATGGACACACTGATGCAATCGTTCATATATGATCACCGGAATGAAAGGGTTAAATAGCAGAGGTAGTGCCTTACTGCTTATATTTAAAGGGATGGAAAAGAAAATTACAAGCATGACTGCAAACTAGCAAAATGTACAAAAGAGTTAAGTGCACAGACATTACACAGTCTCAAGAGATGGCTGGATAAATTGATGGATGATGATGACAGATGGCCTGGCCTGGTGGCGGAGAGCTGTCAGAAATATTGATCTCATATGTACACCGAAAAGCATATCTAGAGAAAAATATGTTATGTGGTAAGCAGTAGTTGTGTTCTTCATTAATATTGTGTGAGTTTTAAATGTGACAATGAAGCCACGTGTTGGGAAGTCCAGTTAGCAAGAATCGGCTTTAAGTTGAGACCCTAGATCTCTATTTCAGCACTTCATCCACCATCCGAACTCCATTCCAAAACTGAAATTACAATGCGCTTTAAGTCCTGCATCAATGTAAGGTGGAAGTGTTCAGCCAAGGCACTGCAGGATGAAGGAGAGATAGAGCAGTGAGTTATGAGCCAAGACGTGAGATTAGTCGCTGTCTTGAATTTAGAACCTATCGGCGGATGAATATTATGTCTTTTCAACAATAAAAGCCCTTTACGGTATATATTTAGGAAATTTTACGTAATAATTTCTTCTTCTACAGCTTTATTTCCTATAGATACGAAAATAGATCGGCAAGTGGGAATTATACACATGCTGCATCCAACTTTATTTCACGGTTTCATTTTCTAATACGCCAATAGGGGGAGATAAACGTGTGGTGGCAAATTATGTTAGGGAGAGTGTATGGGTGTTGCAGTGTGATAAGGCCACCATTAATACTCATGTACACTCACACACACACACACACACACACACACACACACACATCCCATCGCCTCTCACGCGTGTTTTACAGAAAAGACTCACAATTCAAAGCCATTTTATTCACCTGTGTAGTTACTTTCAACGATATTCACACTAAGACATATACAGACAAGCTCTTCAACAGTGCTTCCATCAGTCAGTGCGCCTCCCTTCCCTCATGACCGCCTGTGTGATTTGCAGGGATCAATTAATGCTTTTTTTGTCTGAGTTTTTTGTCGGTATCCTTTTGTGCGATTCAGACACCCGTATTAGCATTACGTTGTGAGCTGGACTGGAAGGCTAATTCACTCAGACTGTATGGGCAAGTGATGCTTTTAGCGGTTCACGGGATTTGGTTTCACTGCAATGATTAAATCGGTGCTTTGTTTCGGGTTCATTAGCTTCATTCCTTTTTCAATTGCTTGTATTTGAAGTCTTATCCGGTAGATAGAATTTGGCGGTGGTAGTGGTGGTGAGAGAGAGAGAGAGAGAGAGAGAGAGAGAGAGAGAGAGAGAGAGAGAGAGAGAGAGAGAGAGAGAGAGGCAGGCAGGCAGGGAGACACAGACAAACGAATAGATTGACAGATAGATAGTTAAACACACAGACAGACAAACAGACAGACAAACAGACAGACAGACAGGCAGACAGACAGGCAAAGTCGGTGATCTGCTTGTCCCCAGTGGTCTCATTTTTATATCTATGGCATGAATTGTGATAATCTAGCACGACCTTTCGTTGTCAGTTATGAAAAGCGTTACATAATATTATCAGAGGCTGAGACACTGCTGCTTTAATTGTCGTTATTGTGTTATTACAGTTACGTTGTTATATCAGATAATGAGTGGTGAAAAAAAAGCACAGGATGGTACAAGATATATATATTTCTGTAACGTCCTCATTGTCGAACCGTTACAGAAATAAAGATCTGCTGCTTAATCCTGCATTTTCTCACCACAAAAATCTACTCACCACACTTAATAAATCGAGATAAACACCCTTAACATAACTGTGATATTTTGGGTCTACATGAAGCTTCCTTATAAGACCCAAACCACACACACACACACACACACACACACACACACACACACACACACACACACACCACAAAAAAAAAAAAAACTTTCCCCTTTCCCATTTCCCAAGCAAACGCAGAATCTCTACTTGGAATTGTCGAGAAAATATTCCCCCCGAAGATACGAGGCGGCAGAACAGGTCCGCATGAAAAAGAAAGAACATGAATTTCCTTGCATAGTTTGCTCGTCACATCGGGATTAGATAGTTCCCAAGTGCCGGTCCCCGATACCAGGAAGAATGGGAGCAGGAGCAGGAAGAGGAGGAGGAGGAGGAGGAGGAGAAAACAAAAGGAAAAAAAAGGAAAAAAAGAAATAACGGAAGAAAAAAAAATTAAGAAACAAGAAAAGAATGTGGACACAGTTATAACTTACACACACAAAGAGGGGAAGGGAGAGAGAGAGAGAGAGAGAGAGTCTAAAAATAGTCAAAATAACCGCAAAAAGTAAATCCTCTTTTCTAGACATTGACACGGAATAGCTGCAAGTGATTCACCAGGAAAGAGACATCAAAAGATCTGAAAAGAACCGACCAACATATTCACTATCTCTGCTACACAAGTATTTCACAAACTATTCTCTAATAGGATTACTGCAACGCTTGATCTCACTCCTTCCTGCGACTCCCGTTAGGGGTCGCCACACCAGACCACCAGTCACCATTTCACTGTCTTCTTCGTTTTCTGTTGCAATAATTCAACACAGCACACAGGGTTCAGGAGGCGTTGTACAGCTCACGAAATCCATGTGAAATATTTCGAATAAATAAATCCACAATGCATGGCTTTAGCTGAGCAAGAAAAATATCCTCAACCATATATACACCTTCGGAGTGACTGAAACACTGGGGAGGATTGAGGTTAGGGGACATATGAATATACTGGAAGACTCATACGAGGTACAAAGTAGTATGTCGAATAAATGAATCCACAATGCATGACTTCCACTCATCAAAAAATGCCCCCGATTCTGTAAAAACCTTAGCAGTTATTGAAGCAATGAGAACGAGAAGAATAGAGGAGCCATGTCAAAGTATTGCAAGTCTGATGCAGGAGGAGGACACACGCACACACACACACACACACACACACACACACACACACACACCACCGCGACCTGCTTCCCCGCGAGGCACCGCCGCCGCAACGAGCCCTACGTGCATGTACCAAGCTGGTCCCCATCAGAGGCTGCACTGACCGTTACAAGCACATCGCCGTCCCACTCTAGTCAGGCTGTTTAATAACCACTCATGTTACTTCTACTCTTGTTTGTCATTCTAGTTAATTTTATCTTCTTACATTGTTTTAATTTCTCTGTTCTTAATTTTGCCCTTTTACCTTTCATTTTTATAGTCTTCCTCATAATTTGCCTCTGATTTGGTGGTATTCTCAACGTTTTGAATGTTTTCTTTCTATCACCAATGTATATTTTCAGCCGCTGGCTGCCTATAAATATATATATATATATATATATATATATATATATATATATATATATATATATATATATATATATATATATATATATATATATATATATAGGATGGGCACCGGCCAAGGGCAACAAAACTTCAATAACATAAAAAGGGCCCACTGAGGTGCCGGTCCCCGGACAGAGTCGAAAGCGTTAGTCAAAAAATACAGGACAAGTGTGTTGAAACCTCCCTCTTGAAAGAGTTCAAGTCATAGGAAGGTGGAAATACAGAAGCAGGCAGGAAATTCCAGAGTTTATCAGAGAAAGGGATGAATGAGTGAGAATATAGGTTAACTTTTGCATTAAAGAGGTGGACAGAAAAAAGGTGAGTGAATGAAGAAAGTCTTGTGCAGTGAGGTCGAGAGAGGAGGGGAGGTTAGCAAGAGCAATTGGCATGAAAATAGCTGTAGAAGATAGCAAGATATGCAACACTGCGGCGATAAGAAAGAGGCTGAAGACAGTCAGTTAGAGGAGAGGAGTTGGCAAGACGAAAAGCTTTTAATTCCACCCTGTCTAAAAGAGCTGTATGAGTGGAGCACCCCTCCCCCCCACATACATGTGAAGCATACTCCTTACATGGACGGATAAGGACCCTGTATAGAGTTAGCAGTTGGGGGGTTGAGGGGTGAGAAAACTGGTGGAGATGACTCAGAAAGCCCAACTTCATAGAAGTTGTTTTAGCTAGAGGTGAGATGTTAAGTTTCTAGTTTAGATTATAAGTAAAGGATAGACCGAGGATGTTCAGTATAGAAGAGGGGGACAGTTGAGTGTCACTGAAGAAAAGGGGATAGTTGTCTGGAAGGTTGTGTCGAGTTCATAGATGGAGAGCAAGAAAAAAGTCATTGTCACTGAACAATACTAAGTTTGTTCTGCCCCAATCAGAAATTTTAGAGAGATCAGAAGTCAGGCGTTCTGTGGCTTCCTTGTATCTATCAATAGCATCTACCAATCAACCGTTGATTATAAATGATGATAATTATAATAATATTATTATTATCATTATTATTATTATACACAAAAAAATGTAACACAGCTACACTAAATGTACTTGCAAAACTAAAACCGTAAAATTAGAGAAGAACGGAGCAGGTAAGTGCAAAGTAGTTTACCTGCTTCCACGTCTCCCTCTCTTCGTAATCCAGGTGATAATGTACGTCAATCACCTGCATTATGTATCTATTTCAGGCAAACATGTTTTTTTTTTACTTAACCCCCTTAACTTTACCATGGCGACTATGTTGTTCTCTTCTGGGAGTAATGAAATCTGTCTTTCTGCACTGCTTTTGTCTTAACAGCCAATTATATAATTAGGATCATATATATATATATATATATATATATATATATATATATATATATATATATATATATATATATATATATATATATATATATATATATATATATATATATATTAAACCACTAGGGACTATCCTCTCAAAGTCTGGGTTCTTATCTCGACTATTTTTAATTCTGTATTGAAAGTTGTTTGTATTTTCGAAGTTACTCTCATTGTTCTTTGATAATTCATCTGACTGGACAGTTTTGGGGCTCTCCAGAAAGCTTTTATGATTAAAGTTAAAGCTTGATAAGGATTGTGCACTATCACTGGGAACAGTCACCATACGATCATCACAGAAGCGTCTGACAACGGTCTAAATAGTAGAAAAATGTGTCTATTTCTTTCTGCATCATGACATCAGCTTGATTTACACCGAAAATCACTATACTCTCAAAGGTTCACAATAAGATTAGTGACAAAGGAGTTAAAAGATGCAATCCAGTTATTCATCATTTAGTTTCCTTTATTTACCTTGATAAAGAATAGGTCATTTTTGGGAAAGTGGGATTTTTTTTATATCACAATAAGAAGCAATCGGTTCTAAAATAATGGAATGTGACTTGAACGGACTCGTTAATCCGACAGTTTGTAATGGTATGAATTGTTACATTATAGTTTACTCTCTCTTTCCTTCTTTCCTCGCGTACAGCGTGGGACCCAGGCTAAGGTCAGCTGGGTTTCCATATAAATTTTCATCTCTTTTTTCCTTCTCCTGTAGCTGCGCTGTAAAAACCACCCTTAGTTCAGCATCGTTTTCACGGTTTAGTATGGGAAGTGAGTTATAGCCGTACATAAATGTATGTTACTCTAGTTAACTTTTGGTGACAGTATACATGTATACTGTATCATGATGTGTTCTGTTTAGTACTATCATGTATTATGTACTTAACATACGTAACAGTATTAGGAAGGGCCCCTGTATTGGCTACCTGGCCACCATGATATGAAGCTGAAGCTGCCGGGTGGAGTGCCGGTGGGTGAGGTGGGCAGAGAGGGCTCGCGAGAGTTCCAAGCCAGACGTGGTGTCTCCAAGCCAGACGTGGTGTCTCTGTACATACTTGTACCTAAGGAACCAAATGAGTGTGAAAGCCACAACGTGTTTGTTATAACACCCTTGCAGAGCTTCTGATCCATTAAAGAAACCCCTTACAGAGCTTCTGATCCATTAAAGAAACAGACAGGGAGAGAGAGAGAGAGAGAGAGAGAGAGAGAGAGAGAGAGAGAGAGAGAGAGAGAGAGAGAGAGAGAGAGAGAGAGAGAGAGAGAGAATCACACATAGGCGAGTAACATTACATGTGACTGTAACAAGTTAGTGGTGAGTCAATGTGCAGCCTTAAGAGAAGACTAGATAAAATTATGAATAGGGACAACAAATGGCTATGTTTTATTCAGGAAATGGTCTCTTGCAGCTTCCACCATTTTCTTGTTCTGAAGAATGGGTTAAGAAAAGGACTAGATAGATAACCTCACTTTAACTCCCACACCAGCCACAGTGCAGTTGTCAGACACAGTGACATCCTCTAAACTGTTCATCATGTGACAAAAACACCACCATCAGTTTGGCACTAAATTAATGAGCGACCCGTGCCATGAGAACCTGTTTGTCTCGCGGCGTCACATCCCGCCCAGCAGTCCGTCACCAGCCGGACTGGTTCCTATTAGTGGAGCAACACCTGAACACTGCAGTCCATCACATCACTTGCTACGTTGCCCTTCTGAATTTTACATTTTACATTAATATATCACCTGCTATGTTTTCCTTTGTATTTTGTATTTTTGTTTCTATGACATGTACTACACAGTTGGCAACATATTTATACATCCCTACTGTTAATTTTTAAAAGATGTTTTGATTACATACTCTGTTGTTTCCCTGTATTCTGATCACACTGTCGTGTTCACGAGAGTTTCTCCTACTTAACGTCATAACATATTTCAGCATTCAATGACTAACTGATGAAAATACCGAGCGTAAGTAAAACAGGTTAGACTTTTTTTTTAACCTCTTCACAGTTCCACTCGTCGTAATACAATTTCCTTTTTTTGTTTTGTCAAGTTTTTACCATAAACCTTGATTCTACAGTCACTGCTGAGTCTGATGGTGTCAACCAAGACTGGCTATTCCGTATATGAAGGAAGCTATGGCAAATAATTTGCGCTTTCTGTGCGTTCGAGATCGATCTGCAGTGATGAGGCGATAGCTGCGCGAGTTGCGAGGCACAAGAAACCTTCGCTCAAATGCCGATAAATTGAAATATGCAAAATACGGCAAAACGCTCACATGCAGATAAATCGAAATATGCAAAACAGCGAGTCATGAAATAAGAAAGATGCGCCGTCAAAAGTTACATACTAAATAGTGTTTCCGAGACTGAAATCAGAATTCTTATATGCGATGGACACCAAAAGGTGCTCCTGGGCAAATCATCGCTGTGCCCTCCAGGGGCCAGGCGGAGCGATGGGTTGTAGAGGTGTGCCGTAACAAAATTAGAAGCCCCTCGCTCCGGTCGGGGAATTGGAAGCTTCTTGCTCCGCTCGAGGGAATAAGTTAAATTAGAAAATATGTTGTAAACTCGTATTTCCATATCATTCTGATACGGTGTTATTTCAACGCTATATTTTATTTTCTCGTGTCTAGTTTTTAAGGGAATATTTTCATAGACGCGCGCGCGCACACACACACACACACACACACACACACACACACACACACACACACACACACACACACACACACACACAACGGACAAACCGTATTTTATTTTCACCCACCCACACACAAACATGGATGAACAGTTTTAATTTTATGGTTCTCTCTCTCTCTCTCTCTCTCTCTCTCTCTCTCTCTCTCTCTCTCTCTCTCTCTCTCTCTCTCTCTCTCTCTTTTGAGGCACTAAAGTTGTTATACACACACACACACACACACACACACACACACACACACACACACAAATCCACAAAGTTAACACTGCTCCACCTCAGTTTCACAGCAGCAGGAGGGCTCAATGCGTAAGAAATGCAGGGTTGTGGCAACTTTTCCTTATATAGCAACAATTACGTCTATTTAAGGAGCTATAACAACAATTACGTCTATTTAAGGAGCTGGTGTCGAGGCTGGTAGTTGTTTGTGGTCAGCTCGTGCATTAGTGGTGTCACTGATACTGTGGGTGATTGAGAGAGTTACCGCTAAGAACTGCCATTAAATTTGAAAGTCAAGGGGACACGGGACTGCAGGTTAAGTTTGTGGACAAAGGTAGAGAAACGAGACTGAGGGGGTTTAGATACAGAAGGAAAGGCGAGATGGATGTGGTTTGGCGATGTGCTGAGGAGAGATACAGGAAATGAACCCAACAGGCAAGGGGAAGAGAAGAAAACCAAAGCGAAGTAAGGAAAACATGGGAGTGATGGGTATAAATTCAAATCAGTTTATTTTCCCACAATGTGATCGTTATGACACTTGTTGGTAGACGTAGAACTGAGGTTACAAATATAACATTAAAAACTAATAATAAAACGTTAATAAAAATTCAAACAATATTAATAATGAAACTTTACTGAAATCAAATCAAGACCCAGGCATAAAAAGGAACAGAAGAGATAGACACACGTGCTCCGCTCTGGTGGCCCCAAAGAAGGAGGTACGAATGATTTCTATGTTGTCTTCTGCAATGTGAGGAAGGAAGAGTTATGTGAGGCAAGTGGATGTATTAATGGTAACGTGTTTTCTTTTTTTATCGCTTATGTGCGAAGAAGGCTGTCCTCAAGAAAAAAAAAAAAGAACCTGAGAACATAAGGGAAGCTGCAGGAAGCAATAAGGACAATCAAGGACAACAAATAAAAGAGAAGATGCTGTTAATTGCTGACAACAATAAAAAAAAATACAAACGGGTTGTTCAGTTTTAGCTCCCCAGGAAGTCATGATAATCCTTGATCCTATGACTACTGCCACTCCTCAGACTTAGTGAAATGGTTTGGTGGAAGTTTAAAATATAAATTCGAAAGGCACCACTGGCAGAAAAAAGAAGTAACAGTAGTTCAAGTCTTTAAGTCCATCTTCATATAGGTCTCAGTAAAACCGTGCATATTTCTTTGTATGAAATAACGTCGTTGAGAGAGAGAGAGAGAGAGAGAGAGAGAGAGAGAGAGAGAGAGAGAGAGAGAGAGAGAGAGAGAGAGAGAGAGAGAGAGAGAGAGAGAGAGAGAGAGAGAGAGAGAGAGAGAGAGAGAGAGAGGCAATAACTGATATATCGGGTGTTAGACAGGGGAATAAAACCAGATGTCGTAATGAGACAGATGTGGCAGGTGCGTTAATGGAAAGGTGAACAGACGAAGCTACTTAAGGGGACTACAGGATGAGGGGATTACGGCACACGTAGTCAGGATTGGGTCTTTATTGGGTGTGCTGGTAAGACTCAGGGATAAGGGGAGCGTGTTGGTATGAGTGAGGCACTGAGGGGCTGGTGGTACTGGCGGCACTGTTTATGTCCTCGTGACTTCCAGGTGTCGATGGCTGGTGATGGTGAGGAGTGCTGGTGAGTTACACTTTTTCTTTATAACTTTTTTTCTGTATCTTTTATTGTTTCATGTTTTAGAATTTTGCTAGTATCTATAATGGTAACGATGAAAATACAGTGAAATAAAACATTACGTGTAGTCTACGGGTAGCACAATGAATAGGTAAATAAGCTTCCAGGGATAACTGTAGATGAATGCGATGGACTAGTTATCATGTTGTTAATGCCGAGTCATTAATGAATATTAAAAGAAGATTAGACATGTTCTAGTTCGACACCCTCTCCAATCCTTGTTATTTTAGTAAGACTTTCAGGAGATAAGACAACTAACGTTATTTTTAGTATAGTTGAATGTATAAAGAACACTTACACCTAATTCTGAACCTAATACAGGAGTAAAGCACGATCACCATTATTCGTGATTCACGCAGTCACGTCTAAATTCGATATCACTAAGGCTCCATAAATTCAACTTTGTTAAAATAGATTTCAGCCAATATTTATAATCCAGTCAGAATACGTACATAATAATTATAATATCCTAAATAGCTAAAAAAAAAAAATAAAAATTGCCAGACACTAACTACACTAGAGCAAACTTAGCATACGACACCTGTGAGGAAGTCCCGTCCTCGGTGTGTGGAGCACGACCCACACCACCACTTTCCACCAGTCCCGATCTGCTTCTGCCAGCCATCACCGTCAGGTGTACTAAGTAGACATCAGACTTAACAATTCCCAAATTAAAACCAAAAAATTAATTCCACAACGGCATTTCCTATTTCACACACAGCTATCGCTACACACACAATTGATTGTTACGTCTCTGCAAGGGCAGTTACCTGGTACACCCACAATTATAATTACAGTAACAATAAGTCATAAAGTAGTTCCCTATCACACAGACGGCCGCAGTACCGTCATCAACGTTTCCTAATCTTGCAGGTTTGCCAGATCAAAACCTTCCGTGAAACACTCTTATTTGATAACACTGCAATCTAGAGCTTTCGGTTAACGGAATTCGGCGTCCCTAACATCTTCTATATGCAGGAATCTAAGCCTTTCCTTATTAACATGGACATCATAGTAAATTCTATGATGTCTTTATTAATTTATTTGAATGCATAAACACATAAATAAACACACGATTAGCCGAATCCTTTGTTGTGGTAGCGGAGTAGTCGTATGTGTGCCCTCTGCACGCATGCGCGAGTTTTGAAGGGATGAAGGCCTCCACACTCCTTGTAAGACCCTTCAGTGAAGGTGAGAGAGTGGCTCTCTCTCTCATTAAAGGGAGGCAAGGATCTTGCCTGGCACACTGAACAACCACGGTGGTTGTTGCAGTCCTGACGGTCCCCTTTCCCTTTCCAGATAGGGACGACCAGCCCCCTCTTCCATTCAGGAGAAATGGTACCGGACTGCCATACGGCAATCAAGACCGCATGCAACCCGTGGATCATGGCAATAGGCGAAAAAGCATGCGAAATATACCAGTGGGTTGGCAGCTTCAGGAAGCTCACCCGTAAACATGCTGTAAGCAACCTCTGTCCTTTGTAAGCAAGAAATCAGAGTAACTTCCCTGCATAAAGCTTCCTACACAGCACAGGAGATTAATATTCATTTACTACTTACCTCATATACGAAATAAGGACGACAGAAGGCGAGTTGATAAGAAGGGGGACCAGGCATCAGCTGACGACATTGTTGGAACACGCGGTGGTGCCGCTTCTTCCGTGTGAAGAGCGTATAGCTTGAGATACCGAATATTTCGCAGTTCTTCTACTTCCACTTATAAATAAACAAAATGTACCTCTCATTCTAATCACATAATTCTCGCTCTTACGTTTTCTTTAACAACATACTTTACTCTGTAAAAAAACGTGATACCCTTTAGGAAAACCACCTTATTTCTTCACTTCTACACTAAAGTCTTGTAAACATAGTTGTATCTTTAAATATTTCCTCATATACGGGTCGAGAGGGACTGAAATTCACGTATTATACGCCAATGAAAATATACTAGCACTTAATTATGCATAAATGACGATATAATCCCTATTTATGTCTCAAGGGAAAGGTCCAAGGGAGGTCTCGAGGTACCTTGGATCTGCTAAGTTTTAGATGTTGTGGGACCGGAATACCACCAAGAGACTGTCACATGTACGTAGGCCTGACGGCTTCTTGCAGCTTTCACGGTTTTCTTGTATTCTTAAGTGTACATGGAATAGATAAGTGGTGATAAGTAAAGTAAAGTTAAGAGGGTAATAGTAAGAACAAAAATACTCAAAAAGTCAGGCGGTAATGATGATTCTAAAAAGTAGTAAAGTAGTAATATAACGACTATTCGGCAACCAGTAATCTAAGAAAATAATCAAATGGCGATACGTATAGAAAAAAAAAAGTTAATAATAGTAAGAGAAGAATAATGTTAAATGGTAATAAGATCATAGGAATAAGAAAATAAGGACACTGCAAAAGGCTGGCTGTTCAGACGGTGGGGAAAATACTGTTGTAAAAAAAATAATAAATAAATAGATAAAAAGATAAAACAAATAAATAAATAAGTAAAACAAAATGGAAAAGACAAAAACAAAAGGTTAGTGAAGTACAGTCCGTGATTGTACGCAGGCACGCACACACGCACGCCCGCGCACCAAGAAAAAAAAAATGCTAATGACATCTCTGTTTTCAAATTACAGAGCGCGATTTTCGTACGCCACGATAATGATACATCACTGCTTTACACTTTTTTCTTAGAGTACATGGTAAAAAAAAAAAAAAAAAAACACCGTGGCATGGTGACCTAGTTTCCTACGGATACACTTCCGTCCCCAGACCGCGTAACTCTGAACCGTGTACTGGCGTCCCTCCATCACCAACAAAACACTTGCCAACACAAAAACAATATTGGTGCAACAGTTAATCGCATCCCATCTGTCACAAGCCCCACTCCCTGCGCTCTGCTGCTCTCCCTCTCCCCTCTCTCGTGACGTAATCCCTCTCGGTGCGCGATATTAATGGTGAGTGAGTTTGATGATGTTATTACAATCGTCTCGCGCAACCATTAATCCCAGTCACTCAACTCTCCATCAGCACACTTGTATAACGTTCATTACGGGAGGCCCTCTTTGCAGTCAGGGGTCACAAAACACGGATGGAGGAGAATGTGTCCCTTTTGGTTTTGCACTACAACTAAAGAACTGATCGCATTCAGACAACTGAAAGTGCGTATGTGCTTTAGACACACTGCACTGCGGTGCCACTTGAAGCAAAATAATGATCAAGTGCAAGAAATGGGAGCTTCACCATTACTGATGAGTATCGCTGAGAATTTCGCTAGTATCGATTTAAAGAAAAGTAGCCTACACTACTACTACTGATGTTGATACATTAATACATCCACATTGTGTGTGTCTCCACTGACATGTAGCAGAGTAATGACCACATTACCTTCACCAAGTTTTCTGCAATTCTATTTCCGGCAACTCGTCCAGAACTTCGAAAACTGCAGTTTTCAACTAGAAAATAAAATATAACAAATATATGACTGGGCGGTACTGTACAGATTACATTTAGTAAAATATATTTCCTTCCCTCCAGTTTTTCTTTGTTTTTTGTTTCTTTTTCACATTTTTTTTTTCATTCCGATATAAAAGCGGAAACCATACACGGAAACAAAAACAGCAGATATGGAGTACAGTTTGTAAGTAGTATATGTGTACTGTAAAAGTCGCGGTGCCAATATGGAGAAGACACTAACACCTCAGCTGTCCACTTGTTCACATTTCCCTCTCAGTGATGGCATTTCCCAGCCGTCACACGGGAAACACTTCAGGTCTGGACGAGTCACGCGCACTATTATCTTTAATTCAGAATTTTAATTTACCAAAAATATGCTTATTAGTAAATTCACTTATAAATCAAATAAATACAATACAATTCCGCTACGAGATACACACAGATTTACAAATATTTCATGTGTGTTTCATTTATGCCAACCATTTTTTTTTTTCCCTGGCAGTTGAGGATTACAAACTTTCACCCAACAAACGATTTTTTTTTATCATATTGTATAAATCAAGAGCAGTAAAAATATTTCCATACTGGGTAAAAATAAGTGTAAACAAAACAAGTCCACAAACATTTAGCGCTGCCTCTGAGTTTGCATCAGAAGGAAGGTGTTGCCTGAAGTGTGAATAATGAGTGTGCTGAATGCTTATATGAGTACATGATTAAAGCTAATACTGTGGCAGAATTTTGTTGTTGTTGTTGTTGTTGTTGTTGTTGTTGTTGTTGTTGTTGTGCTGCTACCACTATCAGCACTACAACTGCTGCTACTACTCCTGCTACTGCTATTACCACTCTTACTATACTGTCCTTATTTCTTTGCTCATTTGTCTGTCTGTCTATCTATCTGTCTTTCTATGTCTGTCTGTCGGTCTGTCCTCAACACTGAAAACAATTAAAACTACAATTTTCATTAAAGGTGTGAGGCAAGACTCAATGAGAATGAGTCTTAAATGAATTGACAGCTATGATAAATTTACATGACGGTTGTGATATCATAATTGGGGAGGATTTTAATGTGGATTTCTATAGACAATCTCGTAATGCTGATCTTTTAAAACTGTTTTTGAATGAGTAAAATTTATTGTGTCCACCATTATCTTGTACTCACGCGACCTATACCTATGAGTCGGCACGAGGTAATAGATCTTGTATCGGTCATTTCATTGTTAATGAATCTGCCATTAGAGCTGGTGAATGTGTGTCAACTTTTATGGATGGCAACAATTCAACTGAACATTTACCTATATCTAGAACGTCTACTTTAACAGTAAATGTCTCTAATATAGAAAAATTCACACAGCCAAGCGTTGACTGGGAAAAAGCTTCGTCCCTAGATATTGAGAACTATAAGACACTGATTGATTTTCATTTAAGGCATATGTCGGGTGTTGTGGCACCATGTCCTGATTACTCTTGTAAAACACACAGTAATATGAAAAAGAACACACTCAAAAAGATACTGGAAATATTAAAGAAATGTGCTTATGTTGCTATACCTAGACAGCGCGTAAACGGAAAGAAAGGAATACCAGGATGGAATGAATACGTACGACCATATAAGGACAAATCCATCTTCTGGCATGGAATTTGGAAAAATGCAGGTTGTCCGGCTAGTGGACAGCTCGCAGATTCAAGAAGGTTTAGTAGATCGAAATATCACTGGGGAATTAAACAAGCTGAAAGGAATGAGGATGAGATCTTGAAGAAAAATACAGCTGTCACTCTTAGAAATAAATCATTCAAAGATTTCTGGAAGATCATTAAAAAAATGAAAGGCAGAATTATGTGGTCATCTGGTATAATTGATGGCCGATGTACTGACGAGGATATTGCTGATAGGCTTCGTGACTTATATGAGGAGCTCTATAGTAGTGTTACGGATGATGACCTACAAGAGGTGGGCAGTAAGGTGAACCACCTTGTTAATGAGCGATGTAATGCTGCCCATTGTATTTCTTCCCAGTGTCATTCTGTATCTGCAGTGATAATTGAAAAGGCCGTGAGAAGCCTCGTACCCAATAAAAAGGACGAAACATAACATTAGTAGCAATCATTTTATAAATGGTACTAAACTATTATATACACAGCTAGGTCATATAATAACAGCAATATTGCAATACGGCAGCACAGATGCTCTTTTTAACAAAGCAGTTATTAAGCACATTCCCAAAAATTCTCTTAAATCTCGTGCTAACTCTTCTAATTATCGTACTATTTCATTAAATTCAGTTGTAAGTAAAATCATAGATCATGTATTAATTTTACTTATAAAAGATAATATGGTGACATCTCATCTGCAGTTTGCCTACAAGGAGTCTTAATCTACCTCGCTGTGTTCTTATCTAGTTACATAAACTATTCAGTATTATCAAATGCGTGGATCTAATGTGTATATGCTGTTACTTGATGCCACTAAGGCATTTGATAGAGTGAAATATAGCAAGTTGTTTAACTTGCTTATAGAAAGAGATATTTGTCCTCCAATAGTTGGTTTGCTTCTCAATATGTATTTGATTAGTACTGGTGTTGTAAGTTGGAATGGTGTTAACTCTGATCAGTTTAAGCTTTGTAATGGTGTGAAGCAGGGGGGGTGTAATGAGTCCTTTACTTTTCTCTATCTATATAAATCCTTTAATGCAGAATCTAAACAATAGTAAGGTTGGCTGTCATATGGGTGACATTTGCTGCAACGCGTTTGCTTATGCTGACGATATAGTTATTCTTAGCCCAACGTGTGAAGCTTTGAGGAGGATGGTCAAGATTTGTCAACAATATGCTTCCCAGTTCAGTTGAAGTTTTAATCCTAATAAATGTGTTTTAATTATTTTTTTTTTCGGATTCAGATGTTTTTATGGACAGTGTATGCATCAAGATGTACGGTCGCACTATACATAACGTTATGAGTGAAAAACACTTGGGTCACCTAACATCATCTCGTGGTAGTCTAGTCAAACTAGTCAAACTTGAACCGGTTATGAGGGACATGAAAGTGAGAACTAATGCCATTATCCATCAGTTTTACTCTACCTCATGGCAATCTAAGGTGTTGTTGTTTAATAGCCATTGTACGTCGCTGTATGGTTGTCAGTTGTGGAATCTTGATGAGCCAAGAATTGAGGAGTTGAGTGTGGCGTGGCGAGTGTGTTGCCGCAGACTGCTTGCTTTGCACCCTCGCACGCGCTCTCACTTACTGCCCCATATTATGAACTCTCTATCTGTTCGTCAGATTATTGAAAAAAGAATGCTGTTTTTTTTTTTTTTTTCTTATTAGGGGTTTGAGACATCCTGAGCGACAAATATCACAATTTTTTAGAAATGTTCTGCTTTCGAATTCATCATACATGTTGTCCAACATGAATTCGATACTGAAATTTTTTACTGTAATATTAACTATGTTATTGGCAAGGTATGTTGTTTAGAGGACTACCAATACTGGCAAACAGAAATAATAAAAGAACTTTTTAGTATCCGTGATGGTCAGACAGACTGCTGCCTTACATATAGTGATGTCTGTGAATTCCTTCATGAAATATGTTTAATATAGTATGTTTTGTACACACATACACACTAATTCTTTAACTTAATTTTATTTATCTTTTAAAGCTTTTAATATCTCTTTTAATTTATATTTTATTTTGACTTTTGAGCTACATTGTAAGTTTTTTTTTTTCTCTCTCTTTTACAGCTTTAATTTTTAGTGTAAGATGACTAAAGAATTGTACTTTGTACGAATAAACAATTGATTGATTGATTGATAATTGATTGATTGATTGATTGATAATTACATCATTTTGATGATTTTCATCAAAATTATGTAATGATGAAAAATATAACGGTAATGAATAAAAAAAATATTACAGATAAAATTTAACATATCAGATAAAAAAAAAAAAAAAAACACAACCTGAAAAAAAGACTGGTAAAAACTAAAATTAAGCCATCTGATAAAAGTATTTGACCGCCATGATGGATATAATGAGGGAGGGATATAGGAAACAGTCTCGGGGTTTGTAATCTGGAAAGGCTTACGTACAAGTAATGGACTGAAGCTTCATAAAAAAAAAAAAAAAATATATATATATATATATATATATATATATATATATATATATATATATATATATATATATATATATATATATATATATATATATATATATATATATATATATATATATTCGGAGTCTATTCTAGTCATTCACTGTATTTAGAAACTTGTCATATATATATATATATATATATATATATATATATATATATATATATATATATATATATATATATATATATATATATATATATATATATATATATATATATATATATATATATATATATATATATGACAAGTTTCTAAATACAGTGAATGACTAGAATAGACTCCGAATATATATATATATATATATATATATATATATATATATATATATATATATATATATATATATATATATATATATATATATATATATATATATATATATATATATATATATATATATATATATATATATATATATATATATATATATATGACAAGTTTCTAAATACAGTGAATGACTAGAATAGACTCCGAATATGTACGGATACTTAAAAGGAAATTTGAAAGTACATTGGTAGAGATGATAGCCGGACAAGTTATACATGTTATATACAAAGACTAAGAATGGCATGCTTTTTTCCTTAACTTTGCTTATGTTTTCATGTTGTGCAATAATTGAACACCTGGATAAACAACACCTGCATAGAGAAACATGAGGAAAGAGGTCAACACAAGGGAGGTCAGCGCGAGGAGCAGCACACTGGACGAAGGGACATCGATAAACACCGACATGGGTGATGGACAGCGTCAATAAATACATCGTAAGAAGCAGATGGAGACGCTCCAGAAACACCAGACGACAAGTACAAGGGACAGGAAGCCATTACTGTCGTCCACTGAGGGAGTGTCGACCGCGAGTTACTGCCTCCATTATTACCTTGATTTCTCTCTCTCTCTCTCTCTCTCTCTCTCTCTCTCTCTCTCTCTCTCTCTCTCTCTCTCTCTCTCTCTCTCTCTCTCTCTCTCTCTCTCTCTCTCTCTCAACTTCAAACATTAGATTCGCCACAGTCCCAGCAAGGGCAAATCAATGTTCTGACAAAAAGTAGAGGGGACATTTGCGTCTAAAAATAGTCCTGCATCCGTAATGAGTCAAAGTAATGGGCAGCATATGAATTACTTGTTACTCATACATGACCTTGATTCGTGTGACATCAGCGACTCTCCATCAAGTACCTGTGGCAAAGACTTCACATTCCTTGCACAGAGGAGTGAGAAGAAGCGTAGAAACTCTGTACACACCACCAGCGATACTTGACCATTCACGGCCGACCATCACTATCGTCTGCTGTTAAGGAAGTGACACATTGTTCTCGTATATCTTGTTTATATTGATTTCATAATGTGCATTCCTCGTCGTTCTTGTAAATTAAGACAAAATTAAACATACGCGGAAGAATTAAAGAAAAATACAGAGGTTAAATGTATATTAAATGCTTGGATGGACTAACAAATAGGTGTACAGAAAGAATATGGAAAATAATGTAACAGCAACTTATCAGTAACCGTTCAGAATATGTGTGTGTGTGTGTGTGTGTGTGTGTGTGTGTGTGTGTGTGTGTGTGTGTGTGTGTGTGTGTGTAAATATCCAAAGAGCAGCGAACACACAATGCTTTCTAACTGCATAAAATCTTTCTCCTTAACTGCACTAACTTTACAGCCTCCAAGTCTACGCGCACTGCCGGTCCATGGTGCGGAAGACTAATACTTCGCGGAGCACACAGGCACATCAGTAACGCTCCCAGAATCCATTACGGGGCATCACGGCATTGATAAAAGTCACAGTAGAAGAATCATGTATATGGCATGAATCAATCTGAAATTTAAACGTACATAATCCAGCAGACTTAATGGTTCAGGGGTGACTTGTGACTTGGAGGACAGCTGAAGGAGTAACTGCTTCCCGCGCCCTCCACGATGGAGTGCGGCCATATTTGTCAATTCCCCCCTCTCACCCCCTTATCCATCCTGCCATTTTCTCTTCCTGACTTGATAAGGGAGGATACAAGAAGACATCAGATCTACACGTTGCAGTCTCAGTGAAAAGCAAATACCTATATCTACTTTCCCAGCCTCACATTTCCTCCTCCCGACATTTGACATCATAAGATCATAAGGAAGGGAGGATCCGGGAAGCCATGAGACCTACATGTTGCGGTCCCAGTGAAAGACACATGCCAATGCTCGTTTATGCTGTCTATTTATAATTTTACCTGATCTCGCTCAGCAAAATTGTATTGAAATAATACACACATACAAGAACAAAAAAAAAAAAAAAATACTAACGGATAAACTTACCACAATTATTGTAAGAATATTTTGTATCGTGACATTTCCATCAATTTTATACAAGCCACAAGCAGGAAATTCCCGAGTACTTGCTTTTTGTTTATTTACTCATCTTATTTGTTCTTTTATTATATTTTATTTTTAGAGCGGATATTTTAGGTACAAACGCACTGCAAAGCAAGCAACAGGTCAATTAATTTCTTCCTGCCGCTCATGTACATAGAAACCATTCGCCTGGAGGCGGCTGACGTCATTCTCAAGGGTACAAGCAGAGAGAGAGAGAGAGAGAGAGAGAGAGAGAGAGAGAGAGAGAGAGAGAGAGAGAGAGCACCGCATCTATTCCAAAATCTCGTTTAATGCAAAGGATCATGAAAACTACGCAAGAAAGAAAAATAAATGAAAGAATAATAATATAATGTTACCGTAATATGAAAAAAAAAAAGTACATCAAGTTCGTTACCAGATGAACCTCACGATGTCAAAGCGGCGCTCCTTCCGACAACTGGCGGAGCTTTGTTGGCCATGAGGTAATTACATCCGATTATTTCAGGAGACGCTTCGTGATCCGGCACGGAGTGGAAAAAGCGCGGGACTCGTTAGTGCGTGCCCTGCCTCACTGGAAAGAAAAAGGAGAACAAGCGGAGAAAATGGAATTCCGTGGCGGGCGAGTCTCAGGGTATTGCAGGCAAAACTTTTTTATTATTTATTTATACTGCCTTGTTACTTGCTTTTTTTTTTTTTTTTTACCGAGTTTCCATACGAGTTGGTGGAGGAAACAGGCGGCTGGAATATTGAAAAAAGCATGAAAAAGAATTGATTGGAATTAAATGCAGAGCTTGGAACGAATCAATAACGAGAGGGAGAGAGAAGAGAACAACAAAGGGAGAAACCAACACAACGTACACCACCACCACCACCACCACCTACACTACGAGCACACCCACCACCACCGCCTCGCCATTCCCGAAAAGGTCGAGCCTGTCTTCGGTAACCAACTAAGGACATTTTCGCAGTACTGGAAATTGTTGCAGCGTTCTCTCGTCGGCTCCACAATCGTCGCGGCGGGGAGAGGGACGCCATTACCCTCAGCGCCGCGACGAGCTTTTCGGGGGCGCTCTCAGACTGTCTTTGTACTTCCCTTCCCTGCTCGCGGCGGTCACGGGGGCGGTGATCTCTGCTGGCAAGGTGGAGACATTTTTTAAGTTTTATTATTTTTTTTGTATTATTTTCATTGTTGTTGTTCTACGATGTTTTGTCTTCTTTCTGTATTCTTTTCTTTGTTCGTTTATTCTTTATTTTCATAACTCCTCCATCTTCTACATCTAACTTTTGCTACTGTTGCCATTACCGTTACTGTTAGGACAGCAACTACGACTACTACCACTACTACTATTGTCGTAGCCAAGCCGAGGGTGTGTTGTCGCCAAAGCACCCAGGCCTTGGCCACCCATTGCCCCAGAGGTCACTGGTTATCGCCGTGACCCCTTGTGAGGCTTACGGCATCCCTGGTCACACGAACAGGACAGTGCCTGCCTTGATGACGAGGCACCCGAGCGCCGAGTAAAGGTGACTAAGGCCGTGTAGTTAATGATCCTAGCCTATTCGTAATCAATCTTGTGATCAAGTTACCTTACAGTCGCTGACTTCACAAAACACTTCAGTAATGCACGAACTAGAAGGATATAGAAAAACCATATATGTTCGTGTGTAAAGGTGGTTATTGCCCCGCACAACCCCTGGTAATTCACAATGTGTCGGGTCGCCGGCATTGCACCACCTACTCCCTGCACCGTAGCCACGTCACCACATAAATCCTGCACAGCTATGCACCGTATGGAGGCAATCCACACATTTTCCCAGAACCATACCCACATCTAACAACACACATAATAATCACAGTCAAATAGAGACATTTATAGTGCTTAACATACCTTCAAAGGCCAACACAGGACCCAGGTGCACCCCACACAACCAACACCACCCTGGTGTCGACACAGCCCTGGCCACGTCACCACTGGCCACCCAGAACGCACTTGATAACACCTCACTTCCCTATATATACTAAGCCTCACCTAAGTAATATACAAAAGGCACATAAAAATGAATATTCATAATATGATCTACAAATATACATACAAAAATGCATAAAAGAAGAAAAAACCTGGCAATACACAGGACCGTCCCGTAACCCGGGCGAATACGAACAACCACGACTCCCGTCAGGTACTCAAGACATCGTGATTCATGACACAAGGATGAACGTGTACCAGAAAAGATGAAGACGAAAATAGAACAGCATAAAACGTCTCTCTACCCACCTATCTCCCCCCCCACCTTCTAGACTCCATTCCCAGAGAGAGAGAGAGAGAGAGAGAGAGAGAGAGAGAGATGTGCCGAGAGAAAGTGTTTGTGTAGTAGGAGTGAAATACTTTCCTTTTTTTTCCTGATATTCATGTTCACTTTCTGACAACAGACAATAGAAACAAGAATAGCAACACACACACACACACACACACACACACACACACACACACACACACACACACACAATACCAGCATGTACTCGTACGTAAGAGGCAGTCGACTCAACTCACCGTCTCATCTCCCGCAGAGCTTCTCCTCCTCCTCCTCCTCCTCCTCCTCCACCCTCTGCAGTCTCTTATTCCTCATCATCTTTCTCTCTCTCTCTCTCTCTCTCTCTCTCTCTCTCTCTCTCTCTCTCTCTCTCTCTCTCTCTCTCTCTCTCTCTCTCTCTCTCTCTCTCTCTCTCTCTCTCTCTCTCTCTCTCTCTCTCTCTCTCTCTCTCTCTCTCTCTCTCTGTGTGTGTGTGTGTGTGTGTGTGTTCCCACGTCACGCCATGCTCAAAAATAGAGAGAAGCCATAAGAGAATATTTTCAGCTGTCTATTCCTATTCATCTTCGCTTTTTACCTCCTTCACTCCTTTCCTTCACTCCCACACCTGAAGGACAAGAGGAGGCTGTCTCGTCGTGCTGACAGAGGCAAGGTGAATAAGGTAATCAACACAGGTAAAGTATTAATTCCACACAGCAGGTAAGAACAGGTAAAGTAATAAAGAAATCTCCAATCTATGCTCACCTGGCGCCGCTAATGTACAGGTAGATGAGTGGATAATGACCCTCGGCTTACCTGTGAAGGGAGAACATAAAAAGGTGTATTGGCTCCTCGCCTTACATGGATCACTCTTGTTTAATTTTATGAGTGTTCTGACATGTCTTGTCTTCCAGTCACACACACACACACACACACACACACACACACACACACACTGGCAATCTACCCGAGTGTCCAGCGTCTTCTATCCCCCATCTCTCTCTCTCTCTCTCTCTCTCTCTCTCTCTCTCTCTCTCTCTCTCTCTCTCTCTCTCTCTCTCTCTCTC
This sequence comes from Scylla paramamosain, assembly GCF_035594125.1. NCBI lineage: Eukaryota > Metazoa > Arthropoda > Malacostraca > Decapoda > Portunidae > Scylla > Scylla paramamosain. Next base: position 26,410,007 of record NC_087152.1, on the reverse strand, counting down.
ATGCTCTCGTCTTTGTAAGGAAACCCACAAAAGATACACACGTGACACAGATTCAATCACACACACACACACACACACACACACACACGTTATCTCTTTCTCCGCGTGTCTTCAGTCAAACTTTGGTCGCCAAGTGTTGTTGTTTGCGTGAGGGAAGCACCGATGACACAACACCTGCCCCTCCACCGCGATACAAACTAATACTTTTGCTTCTCTCTCTCTCTCTCTCTCTCTCTCTCTCTCTCTCTCTCTCTCTCTCTCTCTCTCTCTCTCTCTCTCTCTCTCTCTCTCTCTCTCTCTCTCTCTCTCTCTCCCTTGACTTACATCGAGGAGAGAGAGAGAGAGAGAGAGAGAGAGAGAGAGAGAGAGAGAGAGAGAGAGAGAGAGAGAGAGAGAGAGAGAGAGAGAGAGAGAGAGAGAATGCGTACTTAAAAATACATAGAGAACGTTCAATTAAAGAGAGTTTACCTATGAAACTGTGCATGAAAATGTTTGAAAAATTACAAGGTTAAAGAAATTCAAGAAAGAAGTTATTGAAGGTTGTAGAATATTGAGGAGGAGGAGGAGGAGGAGTTACAAAGAGTTACAAAGATACACAGCCTACAACAGACCCTGCGGTCCTCACGAGGTGACCTGACCTAGGGGTATTAAGGTGACTGTACAAGAAAAGGACAGGAAAGCAGAAGGTTCTCTACCACCTTCAGGCAAACAGAAAACATTTCCTGGAGGCAGGGAAGTAAACAGAACTGTAATAAGTGCAACATCATTAAGGGGACTGATTATTGATAAAAGATAAATCGAAAAAAAAAATAATAATAATAGGTAGAGAGACCGCTACTATCCGTGTCAGAGCCTGTGATGCATCGTTTTGCGCAAACATCTTGTAAACAAACAGTTGGATCATTATGGCATTTTGGCACAGCTTGTTTGACACTGTGACAACACTGCATTGCTAAGTGTGTTTCATTAAGGAGTTTACTCTTAGCTTTGAAGGCGAAGGTGGCGAAACCCGAGAAGACATTGGGACAGGACAAGGTTTGATGTGACGCGTGATGGTGCTGCGGGACAGGATCAAGGCAAGAAGGGTCTCAATATTTTTCGTGAAAAGTTACGTGTGTTTATGATTCAGCAGTGTGTACTTATACTCAAGTTCCCCGCCACAGATTTCATGAAAAGAATTAGAATAAATCAATGCCAGTTAATCACCTCAACTCTAATTAACCTGCAACCAAGGGGAGGAGGGAAGAAAGAAAGACTGACAAACAGACACACGGATGGACGAGTGTGTAACAAAAGCTATAATTAAGAAACAAACAGTCAAATCAGGTATCGTAGTCACCTACCAAAAATTACTTTATTTTGATGAGAAAGCAGCAGACGTGGCAGTAGTGATGGTGTAGTGATGGTGTTGGTGGAGTAGTTGCAAGGTGACCTGTTTGATGGTGTATATGGCAACTCTCCACATTCACCATCCATAAATGGTGATTCACCTCACCACTGCTTTTTTCTCTCCTCTGCTCACAATATCAATTCAAACCAAACATGAAAACTTGCGCAAAGACTTTCAGCATCTGTGTGGTGGTGGTGAGTGTGGTGGTGGCGGTGGCGTTCATCACCTCCTCCTTGTGGGGCGTGGTGATGGACGCCCGCAAGCTTGGACTTCTGGTGGAGGCGTGGCAGCGCGCCGGTCGCCACACCACTCCTGTGGGGAAGGTGCGGGAGTGGCTCGCCACTGCCTGGTGGTTGGGGCCCCTGAAGCCTGTCCCTCCAAGGGATCCCCTGTCGGAGTGCGGCATCCCCGTCACCGACTGGCGGGAGCTGGTGGCCCTCGTGGTGAACATGAAGGCCCGCCTGGCCTGCGTGCAGGAGCAGATCCTGCTGGCTGAGCAAGAGCATGATGACTTCTACACAAGCCTGGTGGTGGCGGCGTGTTGCCTGGTGGCGGTGCCGCTGTGTGGCGCCCTGCTGATAGGGTGCTCCTGCGTCCTCCTCCTCCTGCCGTGGCGCCACCATCAGTCATTCGAGGAAACCAAGGATCTGCAGACTTATACGGGACACACTGAGGATCAGCTCAAACTGATCCACTACAAACTTGTACGACGGAAACTGAAGAAGCTTCTAAAGCAGCACTGTCCCCTGAAACGACACGTCCTGCTTGTAATGTTTGACTGGCTGACCGAGGTGCAGCTCTCCCCGGACACTGGTGGCGACGGCCGCGTCCCGGTGCCTCTCCTGTCGCGGGAGGCGGTGCCACTGGCGCTGCAGGAGGACGCTCGCGTCGAACAGGGAGGCCAGCTGAGCGTCCCCCCCGTGGAGGACCCGGCGGCCCCTGTAGAGGACACTGCAGCCCAGGAGGCAGGTGGCGAGGAGGCCCACAGCCTGGTGCGGCGCAGCATTGTGGTGCCTCCTCGGTTCAGGCACAGGCTGGCGGGCGCCGGGGAGTGCCACCTTCGGTATTTAGCGCGCCACTACTGCGTCTTGGTGTGCCACACTTGGGACGCGCCGCGGGGCAAGCTTCACATTAGAGGCCCCAAGAAACGCGTGCTGGAGTGCCACGCCCACGTGCAGGAGTTGCTGGCGGGCTACCGTGCACGTGAGGCGGGGGCCCAAATGAGAAGCCTTCACTTTGCTCTCCCTCAACACAAAGGACACGCTTTGTCCTAAGAAACCTTAGAGTGACTGTAGTAGTAGCAGCAGTAGTATTAGTAGTGGTAGTAGTAGTAGCAGTAACAGTAACGGTAGCATTAGTAGCAGTAGTATTAGTAGTGGTAGCAGCAGTAGTAGTAGTAGTAGTAGCAGTAGTAGTAACAGTAACAGTAACAGTAGCAGTAGTAGCAGAAGTAGTAATTCGTTGTTACCTGTTCACTTTACGTCAGTTTCGTTATCTACACTTTTATGTTGGCTACCATTCATAATATACTTTGCTTTCTCGTTTCGATACCCTATATGAAACACTTTGTACTTATTCACATTAAGACTCATTTGACAGAAGGTGGAGGAGGAAGAGGAGGAGGAGGAGGAGGAGGAGGATGGCAAGGAAAGTGATGTGAAAAGGAGAGTAAAGGGAGAAGGATGAAGAGAGAAAGGAGGGCAGATGAAGAAAGAGGAGGAAGATGAAAAGGAAGACAATAAAAAGGAGAACAAGGAGAATGACGAGAAAGACGAGGCAAGGACAGAGATGAAAGGAAGAAGAGAGAGAAGAGAGGTGAGAGAAAGGATATAAAATTGAAAGAGAAGACGGAAGGAGAGGAGGGAAGAAAATGCGGATAGGAGAGAGAAAGAGGATATAATAAACGAGATAAAAAAAAATATAATGAAGAGAAAGGAGAGAAAGACAAACAATAAACAAAGATAAAGAAGAGGAAATACAAGGAGAGGAAAAGGAGGCGTTTCTGAAACTGGATGAGGAGGGAGAGAGAGAGAGAGAGAGAGAGAGAGAGAGAGAGAGAGAGAGAGAGAGAGAGAGAGAGAGGAGAGAGAGAGAGAGGAGAGAGAGAGATATGAGAGGAAGGAGCAGAAAGACGGAAGATGAGGAGAAAGATGAAAAGGAAGACGAAGAAGAAGAAGAGGAAAAGGTCGTCTTGTTTTAGTCCGTCTTGTCTGGAAGTTAATCTTGCAATCCTCATCTCCTCTCACTCCCTTTTCTAGTTCACAAGATTTACAGTGTGTCTTCTTCTCCTCCCCTCCTTATCTCCTTTAACCCTTTAAGGACCAAATTTATATCTACGTGTAGGAAAAATTTGATAATGAGTAAAATCAATTGATTGTATCGAACTTTATTGAAAGTAAACCTTAAGTTTCTACAAAACACATTTCTATAATATATTAATGTATTGGTTCAAAAATGGACCATTGGTCATTTTGACCTTGGAAAAACCAATTTATTTCAGAAATGAATTTTTTACATTGTTGTGCCTCTATAATCCTTATAAAATAACAAAACTTTCCTACAGATAACTTGTAATCAATAGACAATACAGTATACAATACACAGCCATTTAGAATTGATGTTTTGATTGTGTTTTTCTTTACGGAAAGTACCTATTATGTGTGAAACTCAATGAAGCAATTTCTTTCTTTATTTAGGCAAAGTGCAACATTGCATTTGCAGCAGTATGTGTTTGGCCTTCCTTTACAATTTGGTAGCTTGCAACGAGGTCTTTCTTTCGTCTCAACAATCTTGGGCCAGTGGCCAATTCCATCTTTTGTGATGTCAACACTTGGAATTGGTTTTGTTGCATGACCTCTCTTTTTTTTTTCCTCGTGCTCTGTCTCAAGACTGCTGGAGCGTGGTCTTCCCACACCGGGTCTTTTCAGGGGGTCTTTGTTTTGGCGTAGGAGAGAATATGCCACCTTCAACTTGAATGCCTGCAACTGAAGTTGCGATTTTTTTTGACACCCCTATTGCACTAGCATCCCTCCTGTAGAGAAGCCATGAATTTACTATTGTGACATCAAGAAAGTGGAAAACAAGTTTATGGTAGTACTTGTGAGACCTTATGTGGATTCTATATAAGGCAATCAACGAATCCAGAAGATCAACCCCTCCCATTTCCTCATTATAGGTTTTGACTATTTTGGGGCAAGGAATTTCAACAATCTCCTTCCTTTTCTTGTCATACCTCTTACATGTTCCCAAAGGTTGAGCAGATGAAAAGCTTGTGAGGAGAGTCACACAACGATTGTCTACCCATTTCATTGCATGTAACTCTACTCCATCATAAGTTGTGCTTACCTCTACATGAGACCCCCTTTGCTTTTTCAACATTTCCTTATCTGTAGGCAGAACATTTCCTATCCCTTTCAGTCTGTTTTGTCTCACAGTACCCAGAGAGTAGATCTGCTTCGTTGCTAAATGAGCCATTAGTTTAGGAGATGTGAACCAATTGTCATGGTATAACAAATGGTTTGGCATTTACTGGGATTGTGCGCGCCAACTGCAGAACTATATTGGATGATGGACCCAGATCCGGTTCACCTTGGACTGGCTTTAGGGGCCCATCATAAACATGGAAGTCATTCAAGATCCCAGAGGTATCACACAAAGCAAATACCTTGAAACCCCATTTGTGTGGTTTGGATGGGATGTACTGCTTTAGGTAAGAATTTCCTTTGAAGGGAACAATCATTTCATCAATGCAGCACATTTGTTGCATTGGGATGCTGCGAAATTTTGATTGCAAATGGTCAAGTAGTGGGCGAACCTTGAAAAGCCTGTCAGCATTGGGACCAGTCCTGTCAGGTGCCTGAGTGTTGTCATTGAAATGTAGAGAACTTTTTTATTTCTTCCCATCGCCTTCTACTGAAAACTTTGGATACGGAATCGAATTCCAGCACCCCACTCCAATAAAGCCTAGTGTTAGATATTTTGAACAAGGACATAAGAAAGACAGTCCCTAGAAATTGTTCCAACTCATCTTTATCCAGCTTCAGAGGCTTGTTTACATTTTGTTGTGTTGCATACAAATTGCTTTGTGTCACAATGAACTTTAAACCTGCCTCCATAGAACTGTGACGTGTCCATATCTGAGGAAACAGAATGACCCACTGGTACATTTTTGAACCATTTAAAAACACCTTTTTACATTACAGTAATATAATCCAAAGTCAGGCCAACATTATAAACACATTCTACTGAATATATGGGATATATCATAATTTTTTGTAGTGACCTGGCTTACCTATGAGTCGTCCAAAAAAAATCATTGAAAACGGAGGATCAGTCACTACGTCCTCCCCCTCTGAGTGGTCACGAGTCAACTGCTGTTACACAGAAACAAGAGCTTTTTTTCCACATATCGTGTGAGTGATGTTTTCTGATATGGTGCAAAAATGTACCACCGGACGGACACGCCTCTACAAGGGAATTTCATCCAAGGAAAAGCACGCTTTTGAAGTGGTTCATAATTGTACCAATGGTCCTTATAGGGTTAAAATTTCTTTCCGCAAAGCCCTTCATACAATGTCACGCGTGGTCACTGTACACACACACACACACACACACACACACACACACACACACCAGAGCATCATAGTGGGTAAATTAGAGCATTAATATTTATTTTCAGGTGTGGTTGGTGTGTATTAACATAAAAGTCCTATTAGCAATGTTTTCTTTGTTGGCTTTTTGCTATGTATTTTTCCATGATGCTTTTGTCGATCTGTTAGGAATAGTGACCTGGATGGTGTGTGTGTGTGTGTGTGTGTATGTGTGTGTGTTTCTATCGTAAGGTGGTGAGGGATCAGAGAAGTTTCTTATTGCTCTTATTGTTGTTGTTGTTGTTGTTGTTGTTGTTGTTGCTGTTGTTTTCCTTCATCATCATTAGTATCACGTTTGCCTCTTCCTCCTCCTCCTTCTCCTCCTCCTTCTTAATATCATCATCATCATCACTATATCATTACTATTGTTGATATTTCCATCGTAATTATCAGTAGTAATACTAAATACACATGCATAACGCATTTATCACGTTACGCTACCTAAACATAAGTATCATGACACTCTCTCTCTCTCTCTCTCTCTCTCTCTCTCTCTCTCTCTCTCTCCTCTCTCTCTCTCTCTCTCTCTCTCTCTCTCTCTCTCTCTCTCTCTCTCTGTCACTTTTACATATACTTCCTCTTCTCTCTTTCTCTTCGTAATCATCTTTCATATCCACTTTCTCTATTTTTCACACTTTTTATTTCCTTTATGTCAGCTTAACCCTCTCTCTCTCTCTCTCTCTCTCTCTCTCTCTCTCTCTCTCTCTCTCTCTCTCTCTCTCTCTCTCTCTCTCTCTCTCTCTCTCCCTGACGAGCGTGAAATTGCCAGTTCGCTCCTCTCTTCTGTCTTTCTATCAACTCCTCCCCCTTCCTCTCCCTCCTCTGCTCTTAGATACGCTGTGCCCAGTGGCTACTCCCGCCCTCTGTTGCATCACGTACAGCCAAGATACAGGAACGAGTCATTTGGGATGGGAAGGTAAATGGTAAATAATATGGGGACAGATTTATGGAAGGTATGAAGAGCTGGTGTTGAAGCTTGGACAAAACAACGAGTCACTTGGGTTGAGAAGTTAAAGACAAGTCAAATAGTTGTGTCTGCTTTCGTTTTCTTTATTGTTTTTTTTGTTTTTTTACGCTATGTATAAAGAGTCTACACACACACACACACACACACACTCACACACACACACACACACACACACACACACACACACACACGTACGTTTCCGGTAACTATCACTGCCAACTTCACCATTACAAACTACCTTCATTACCAAGCGAATTTATTAACCACCATCACCACCGCCGCCGCCACCGCCACCACCACCACCACTGCCGCCACCATAACCATCACCTGCAGACAGGCGCCATTGCCATCACCACCACCGCCAGAAGCATCACCACTGCCGTGTCTGTCATTTGTGTGCAGCACCAGGGAACGGATTCAGACCAGGAGGAGGAGGAGGAGGAGGAGGAGGAGGAGGATTAGAAAGGAAAACCAAACAGCAGGAGATATTCTGGTCCTCGGTGAGAGGTTGGGACGAGGAGGACAAAGAGAACAAGTACGAAGACTGGAAATACCATGAAAAAAAATATGTATAAAAAAGTGGGTAATTAGACTCTGTATTAGAATAAGAAATATTTGTCAATATGAAGAGAATATACTGAAAGAAAGCAAGGAATATAAGAGGAAGATGAAAGAACACACACACAAAAAAAACATTCTCCATTTTTTCATTACTGTACGACAACTAAATTTCAGCCAGTATACTTGTCATCACCAGTACTTCTCTTCCAGACGCAAGACTTACATGCAATTCTTTGAGAGTGAGAGGGAGAGGTGTTGTGTTCAGTGTATCCGTTAGGAGTTTATCTATATTTTGTACAATAACCTTCAAATCAACAAAATTACAGTTAATCCTTCACTTTCTTCTTACAATGAAGAGAAACTTCTAATGAACATTTTAAAATAGTAATACATTCAAATATACATAGCTCAATATTCATACCTTGAAAACCGTAATACATTTAAATATACGTAGTTCAAGAGTAATTCCATTTTTCCCTACTCTTGTTGCCCTACGCCAGTGTTCCTCTTACGTAAAAATTCGTAATACATTCCTTTCATTAACAAAAACACACCGAATTCCTTGCCCCTATAACTTTTACAACGAGCGGCAACTCACTCAACGAAAGCCAAATTAATATTGAAACCCTCGAGTGCAGAGAGAGATCACCTTTCACTTCACTCACTCACCTCAACATTCACTTCTACATTCATTGCTCACCCACGCAACACTCCACACTCTCCGTCACCGCAATAAACGGCTCCCTTTTTTTTTTTCCGCAGTAACCTCATACGATCCACCACCACAAAATTCCAGTAATTCACACACATTTCCAGCCTGTCAGTGTCCTGTCCGAGTCCTAACGGTTTTCAAAAGATACATCAAAATCACCATGCTTTTTTTTTTTTTCCAGATATCCTCGCTTCATATTCACTGGCACTCAGTGATACGTTCAGTTACTCATCCACTCATATTTATTCACATTTATTTATTACACTTCACCCTCTTTTGGATAAGCCGTTTTTGACTTTGCTAATTTAAAGAATGGCGCCTCAATGGACCTTTCTCTCTCTCTCTCTCTCTCTCTCTCTCTCTCTCTCTCTCTCTCTCTCTCTCTCTCTCTCTCTCTCTCTGTAGTCCAGTGTTCACAAAATGCACCTGATTATTCCTCTCTCTCTTCCACTATTTGCCTTTATTTTCCGCGGCTCTCACCTCCCCTCACCCCGCCCCGCCCTGTCCCGCCTCTCTCCTCCCCGCCCCGTCCCTCCTCCTCCCCTTTGTCGTGATCCAATTACCCACCTCAAGTCCACAAGAGCAGGGGAAGGAAAAAAAAAGCAATACTAGCGCTTTCCGTTTCCTCACCTGTCCCCTTCCCCTCCACCCCCTCTCTTTCCACCTCCTCTTCCTCCTCCTCCTCTTCTTCTCTACTGTCTCCTTTTCTTCGTTCCTTCACATCTTCTGTAATTATTCTGCCTTTCTTCTTATTATTTTTTTTATCTATGTGTGTTTCTTAGTTTATCCTTCTTCCTCTTCCTCCTCTTCCAATTTTCTTTCTTCTCTTCTCTACAATTTTCTCTCCTCTTCATATCATTCACTTATAATAATTCTCAATTTTCTTTTCTTATTTACATGTACTTTTTTTTTTCTGTTTCTTCTCATCCTATTTCTTCTTCTCTTCTCTGCTGTCTTCTTTCTTTCTTTCCCTCTTCACATCGTCCCCACTCCTAAATATTCTCCTTTTCTTTGCTTATCCATGCGGTTCTTTTTCATGCTTCTCCTTCTCCTCTTCTTCCTCCTCCCCTTCCTCCTCCTCCTCCTTTTCTTCTCTCTTTCGTCCCCTACTCAGATCATCCTCATTCTTCCCATTTTTTTTTTCCTTCATGTAGATTTTCTTTCCCTCTTCCTCCTCCTCCTCCTCCTCCTCTGCTCATCACCTCCCTTTCCTCCAATAGAATTATTTCCTGCATCTCCTTAACTTCCACCTTTCCTTCTAGTCTTCCGCCCTTGGAATCCCTCCCCTCCTCTTCTCCTCCTCCATCAACATCGCTCTTCCTCCCTTCCTCTCAATCTCTATTTCTTTTCGTATTTGTATTTTTTTCCCACTCCTTTTTTCCTCCTGTTTTTTTTTTTTTACTTATCTTCTTCACCTCTCTTTCTTACACTTTCCACTCTAGATTTTTTTTTTTTTTTACTTTTCTCACCAAACGGTTCTCCTTCTTCTTCTTCCTATTCATCCTCATTCCATATATTTAGTCTTGATCCTCATTTTTAACTTTCCTTCCTTATACTCTCCATCTCTGGGTCTTCTCTTTCACACTCTCCTTCAAAACACAGTACTTTCTCCTCCTCCTTCTCCTCCTCTGTCTTCCTCATCTTACAGTTTCCAGCCTTAGATATATTCCACCTCCTCCAAAAACAGTTTTTCTTCTTCCTCCTCCTCCTCCTCCTCCTCCTTCTCCTCCTCCTCCTCCTCCTCCAGATATTTACTCCGACGACAATAACTGGAGGCGACCCATTTGTTCCTCTCCTGGCCTCTCCCTTTGGCCAGCAGACGAATCACTTGACACACACACACACACACACACACACACACACACACACACACACACACACACGTGAGTCATGAGCTGGTTTGTTTGTTCGGTTAAGATGATTGATAAGCAGAAAGAGAGTGAGAGGGAGAGGTGTTGTGTTCAGTGTATCCGTTTGGTTATTTTTATTTTGCAGAGTTGTAGTGTGTGTGTGTGTGTGTGTGTGTGTGTGTGTGTGTGTGTGTGTGTGTGTGTGTGTGTGTGTGTGTGTGTGTGTGTGTGTGTGTGTGTGTGTGTGTGTGTGTGTGTGTGTGTGTGTGTGATGGAGGATGATAAAAATGTCAAGCTTTGGGTAACAGAAAACGTAAAAAATGTGTTAGTTTATAATTTTACTCAATATAATCTCTAGTCAGAATCACTAACATTTTTTTTTTTTCATGTATTAGAGAAAAAAATCGCTCAAAACAAAAAAAATAAGTAAATAAATGAATATAATAAAACCAAATAAGGCAATGAAAGAAAAGAAAATAGGTAAATATAAAAATAATAATAATAATAATAAATGAATAAATAAACGCTTCCTTCTATGTCGTACTTTAAAAGAAAACGGGAGAATGAAAAGAGGCAAGCCAATTATTATTTTTTTTTTCGAGGTGTCTTCTTCCTCTTTTGAAACAGCTCAAGTCGTAAGCAGGATAAAATAGAGAAACACAAGAGAACTGCAGACTTTACGAGTTGAAAAGAAAAGAAAAGAAGAGAGAGAGAGAGAGAGAGAGAGAGAGAGAGAGAGAGAGAGAGAGAGAGAGAGAGAGAGAGAGAGAGAGAGAGAGAGAGAGAGAGAGAGACCTACCCTAACTTACATTAAAAGCGCTGTACAAAACACAAAGACGCCTAGAGAGAGAGAGAGAGAGAGAGAGAGAGAGAGAGAGAGAGAGAGAGAGAGAGAGAGAGAGAGAGAGAGAGAGAGAGAGAGAGAGAGAGAGTCCTACCCTAACTTACATTAAAAGCGCTGTACAAAACACAAAGACGCCTAGAGAGAGAGAGAGAGAGAGAGAGAGAGAGAGAGAATGTCCTAACGTAAAATAATCAAATACAGATGAGGGTTGTAGAGATAAACAGTAGAAGGGATGAGAGAGAAACCTAATGTAACCTGAGAGAAGCCTAATGTAACCTGACATAAACACTCATATTTCCTCTGTGGACTAATGGCGAGGCGAGGAAGGTGTGTGTGGATTTGAAATGAAGTGAAAAACGAATGATTTGAAAGTGGTGTCTCAAGTGTGGCTGTTCTTTTTGTTACTTGGAATGGAAGAAAGGGACGTGAGGCTTTACATTATATGAAAAGAAAGTTGACATTAAGTAACTGGAAGTGTTAGTGACTTTTGGAGGAGTTATTAATGTTAAGGGGAAGAAGGTACGAGAAATACAGGTTAAGTCAAAGGAAAGTTAAAATAATAAAAAAAAATTAACGAGGATAATTTCATGAGATCGGAAGAGAAGGAAATTAATTTTAAATGTCATGAAAAGAAAGTTGAGATTAATTGGAAATGTTAGTGACTTTTGGAAGAGTTATCAATATAAAGATATAAAGTTAAAGTCAAATGAAAATCATATTAATATAAGCTAAAATTAACTAATGTAATTTTCAGAGATTATTTATAGACTATTATTTCTTCTCAAGTTTCACAAAATAGACTAGGCTGATTCAAATTTTCAAAAGTTTACGACATAATTTCAAGAGACCACGGAACAAAAGGAGTAAGATAAATTTCAACCTGTTTATATTTGCTCACTAAAGCCACCTAGGAATACTGTATTGAGAGATATGAAGCGTCACATTGCCATTCACACTCAAACAATTAAGGAAAGGAAGTTAAGGATGCAGACAACAAATTAAGCAAATGGAAAGTTATTAAAAAGTGTAAATTTTTTGCTGGTTTTCTCTCTTCTTGGATTACTACTAATGAAAGATACGTGCAATTCAGTGAAGGAAGCGACAATTTATTAAAAACCTGGATTTTTGCTTTTTTTTTTCTATGTATGCATGAGCAGATAATGACACGTGAGTAAGAGAAAAAAAACATGGAATAACAAACTGTGGATAAAAAAAAAATACGTGAAGAATACTAAAAAAAAAAAAAGGAGGAAAAAGATAAATAAGCAATGGCATAACCAATGAAGGAAAAAATATACCTAAAAAAGAAAAAAAATCTAGTTATAACATACGCATTTAATAATAATAATGATAATAATAATAATAATAATAATAATAATAATAATAATAATAATAACACATGTTGAGAAAGGAAAGGAAAATAATACCAACAGCGAATAACACAAACACTTAATAATACGTGAAAAAGAAATAATGAACTACCAGGAATATCATAAAGAGCAAAGAGAAATATACATGAAAGGAGGAAGACAATATGAGGTAGGATGAATGACACAGACAGTTACTTGGCCAGGAAGTGAGTGTGTGGGAGTGCGTGAAATGACAGAAAGGAATGCCCAGAAAGGACGAAAGTAAATACCCTATGATTTTTATTCCTTCCTCACAGTGATGATAAGTAAAGGTGAGAACAAATGAAATTCAGAGAGAGAGAGAGAGAGAGAGAGAGAGAGAGAGAGAGAGAGAGAGAGAGAGAGAGAGAGAGAGAGAGAGAGAGAGAGAGACTCCACTGAATAACAAACTGATATGAACACGCACACACACACACACACACACACACACACACACACACACACATACATACACACACACACACACACACACAGAGAGAGAGAGAGAGAGAGAGAGAGAGAGAGAGAGAGAGAGAGAGAGAGAGAGAGAGAACATCAGATATCTCCTAAATTACACGCATACAATCGTTGTGTATTTAAGAGCGCCGGTAGGTAAAGGATTTAAAGAACAGAAATTCGAAAGAGAGGGAAAAGTGTTCGATCCAATTATAGACAGATATATTGCGTGGGACAATGTTTTCCATTTTTTGTCCTCTGAGGGGAGAGGGGAGAGCTGGAAATGGGAAAAGGTAGGTAGTAGGAAGAGAGGTGAGGGGAGAGATGGGTAGAAAAGGTTAGTAGCAGGATAGGGGAGGGTATGGGAGAGAGATGAGGGGAAGAGCTGGATACGGGAGAATGTAGGTAGTACGAGAAGTGGGGAGGGGACATGGGAGAGAGAGGTAGGCAGGAACAGTGACAGGGGACTAGGGGGAGGGGAGAGCTGGAGTTGGAGAGAGGTGAGGGGAGAGCTGAGTCGTGGACAGTGGTAAGGGCGGCGAGGTGAGGGGAAGAGGGTGATGAGGAGAGAGGAAGGACTGAGGGAGCGCTGTGGCTGGTACGGACAGAAGCGAGGGGAAGAAATGCAAGATAAAAACTCGTACAATGCTCCGATGTTGTCAGCGCCAAGCCACGCTCCAGGCCAGCAAAACATTCCGTGCCTCATGCGTTACGGCGTGAATTAATGTACCCTCAGCCTAAATAAGAAGCAAATCAAATAAAAGGAAATGAAAAGAGAAAGTATCATATAAATCTGAGTAACAATAAGCAACAAGTTATAATGATGGGTAGGTTAAGTTAGATTAGATTAGGATACGTTAGGTTAGGTTAGATTAAGTTAGGATGATTAGGTTAGGTTAGGTTAAGTTAATTAAAGTCAGGTAGGTTAAGTTAGGATATTTTAGGTTAAGTTAGGTTGGTTAGGTTAGGTTACGTTAATTAAGGTCAGGTAGGTTAAGTTAGATTAAGATACGTTGGGTTAGGTTAGGTTAAGTTAGGTTGGTTAGGTTAGGTTAATTAATGTGAGGTCAGGTCAGCTCAAGTCAGGTTTGGTTAGGTTAGGTTGGGTTATATTATGTTAAATCAGGATAGTTTGGGTTAGTTTAGTTTATATTAAGGTAGATTAGATCAGGATAGTTTAGTTTTGTTCAGTTCAGGTTAGGTTAATTAAAAAACGTCATCGATAAACTGAACACAAATCTTCACTCGGCACGCCTGAGTCTCGCTGATCGCGTGTCGTGAGCGGCAAGGCGAAGCAAAAGCCGACCATTATGAATTTCAATGAGAAATTAAGGAAACACGAATCCCGTTTTACCGATAATCTAAGGAACCCTCATTGCAATTCATGTTTGTTTCCTTAGTGTTGATACCTTTCCCTCTCCCTCCCCCCCCCCCCCCTCTCTCTCTCTCTCTCTCTCTCTCTCTCTCTCTCTCTCTCTCTCTCTCTCTCTCTCTCTCTCTCTCTCTCTCTCTCTCTCTCTCTCCTCTCACTTCCTCTCCTCTAAATCCTTCTCTTCTTCCATCCGTCTTTTCTTTTCACTGACTATTTTCCTTCGTCTCCCCTCTGTGTCATTCCCTCCTTCCCTCCTTCCTTTTATTCGCCTCTTTTTCCTCCTACCTTTTTAACTTTTCTTCCATTCCTCTCTCCATCTTTCTCTTCCTCCTTCCGGCCTTTGTTCTCATCACTAATTCCTTCCCTTATTACCTTCTTTCTTTTCCCTCCGTCTCATTCTCTCCTTTCCTCCTTTCTTTCATTTGACTTTTTTTTCTCTTTCCTCCATTCCTTTCCAACTTACTTTTCATTTCTCTCTCATTCCTTCATCCTTCCCTAATTACTTCCTTCATTTCCCTTCCTTCCTTCGTTTTCTGCCCTTCATCTTCTTTCCTTCCTTCATTTCTACCTCCACTTTCCTCTTTCTCCTTCCTTCCCGTGTTTTTCTCCTCCTCCTCCTCCTCCTCCTCCTCCTCCTCCTCCTCCTCTTTCCCTTCTCGCTACGTTTCAACGCAACATCTGGTGAAGGAAGAGCAGAGGAAGATTCTCTCTCTCTCTCTCTCTCTCTCTCTCTCTCTCTCTCTCTCTCTCTCTCTCTCTCTCTCTCTCTCTCTCTCTCTCTCTCTCTCTCTCTCTCTCTCTCTCTCTCTCTCTCTCTCTCTCTGTGTGTGTGTGTGTGTGTGTGTGTGTGTGTGTGTGTGTGTGTGTGTGTGTGTGTGTGTGTGTGTGTGTGTGTGTGTGTGTGTGTGTGTGTACCTTCATGAGTTTTTAAAGTTTCTATTTAAGTGAAGTAAAGTTGAGTAAAGAACAATTGCAGTTTTCAAAGGAATTAACTTAATGTTTGATATCAAAGCTTAAGAAAGAAACAAAGGCACTGAAGTTTTCAAGTACAGTGCGCGACGGTGGGAAAGTTTTTTTTTTTTTATCTTACTTTATTTTGCCTTTATTGTTCTTCCCATTAAATATTAAAATAGTGATGAAAGTACGGTGTGCTCTCTCTCTCTCTCTCTCTCTCTCTCTCTCTCCTCTCTCTCTCTCTCTCTCTCTCTCTCTCTCTCTCTCTCTCTCTCTCTCTCATCAGTCTATTTGTCTGTCAATATATCTATTTATTTATCTATTTGCTACTACTACTACTACTACTACTACTACTACTACGAGAGAGAGAGAGAGAGAGAGAGAGAGAGAGAAAGAGAGAGAGAGAGAGAGAGAAATAATAATAATAATAATAATAATAATAATAATAATAATAATAATAATAATAACAATAATGAAAATAATGATGATAATTTTATATTTCCATGTAACATGGTTATTCTTATTTATTCTTAAATAAGGTGCAAAATGAAAAAAAAAAATAAAAAATAAATAAAAAAGAATGAGCTGCCTAAAATAAAAAGACCTACCTAAGATACAAGATGATCTAAGATAAAAAGATTTCAATTTAGATTTAAAAGTTTGCAGGCTCCCCGAGTTGTTGATAGAAGAGGGCAGATTATTCCAAAGTTTGTGCCCTGACACAGCAGTGGCCCTCGCCCCTGAGTCAGTGCTGGCTTTGGGTGTGTACAAGTCACTGAGCTGCCTTGTTGTGCTGCTTGTTTTTTCCATGACACTGGGAAATTTCATGTGCCATTCAGGATATAATCCATATACTACTTTATACATTGTTGTACATTTTTCAAAAGTGTGCTTGTCTTTTACTGTCATCCATTGTAGATCTTTAAATACGGGAGTGACGTGATCATATTTCCTGCGCCCCCCAGTAGCTACTTTAGCTGCTAAATTCTTGCAATTTTTGTATGTTTAGAAGCAGTTTTATTTGTGGAGCCCCATATACTAATGCAGTAATTTATTAGGCTGAGCACCACAGACTCTACAATTAATACCCTAGTTGGTTTATGAAAATTGTCACTCATTCTGTTGCTATACATCAGTATTCCCATGATTTTCTTATAAAGCTCGGTGATGTGTACATGGAGAAGCATGTATCTGTTGAAATAAACGGCCAGGTTCTTCACATGCGTCACCGGGTGGATATGGTTGCCTTCACAGTTAATGAATGTGTTTGGGGGAATACGTAATAGAATTTGCCTATTGCCAATAAAGATACATTGTGTTTTCTTTAGATTTAGCATAAGACCATTACTAAGAAAATACTGCTTCACATTGTGTAGTGTGTCTTCAGTTTTAGAGATGAGGTCCCTGAGATTACTGACAGTGTCAGCCTGTACAAACTGGGTATCATCAGCACACTGGATTAGTCAGCACACGTTTAATTTGTCATCTAGGTCATTAACGTAAATCGAGAACAGAATGAAGCCTAGCACTGAGCCTCGTGGAACCTTGTAGTCTACATTTAGATTATAAGACTGTGTTGCTCAAGCGTACCGACTGTGTTCTGTCTTTCATGTAACTGTTAAACCAGACGTTATCTGTATTGAGTTTAATGCATTTACTTAGAAGAGTCTCGTGGCTAACACTGTCAAAGGCTTTCGACAGATCACACAAAGTCAAGATTGTTACTTTCTTTTGGTCCATGTTGTCACATATTTTATCAGTGATAAAAGAGAGAGCAGTTTCTGTTGATAGTTTTGGCCGAAATCCGTGTTGTGAGATAGATAGCAAGTGATTAAGTTTCAGAAATTTAATTACCTGATTAGCAAGTACTTTTTCTAGTATTTTAGAGACAATGGGTAAGAGTGAAATTGACCGAAAATTGCTTGGGTCGCTAGAGTCTCCGCTCTTAAAAATGGGGATTATAAGGTCATGTTTCCAGGCTGTGGGAAAGACGTCTTTAACTACTGAGGTAGTGATTATTCAAGGAATATGCGAGGCTATTATACAAAGAGCATCCTTTGTAAATTTCTTGGGAATGCCATCACTGCCAACAGAACTGGTTTCGTTCATGTCTTTTATCATGAGAATAACAGTGTCAGTGTGTGCTGGTTGAGGCCTGAAGGTGCTGTCCTCACCACTCATCCCAGAGGCTACATTCTCACAGATAGAATATTGCACATTTTCACCGTGGATGAGCTCCTGAGTTTTAGTATATGAATTCTTACCAACATTAGCAAAATAAGAATTAAATTCCTTGGCTTTGTCGAGTACATTATCAAAATTAGAGGTAATGGAAATGTTTTTAGTGTTAGGGACTGTTTTTGTAATAGTTTTCCATGTTTTTTGAAATGCTGCCTTTATTGTTGAGGAAGTCATCGAGATAATATTTTGCTTTGCACTCACCAATGATGGTTTTAACTGGTTTGTTTTCCTGTTTGTATTGTTGTTGCAGATGAGCGTTATGCCCATCGTATTTTAGTTTTGCTCGAGTAATATTTCCAATATTCATAGCTTCCTGGATTGAGTTGCTCGTCCATGGTGTAAATGGTCTTGTGATTTCTTTAGTAACAAGGGGCACATTCGTTTAAACAGTAATAAAATTTGCGTTAAAAAATATCTACATGCGTATTTACGTCGTCTGTACTTAAAACCATATGAAAATTGTGCGTCTTCTGAAGAAGCCTAAAACAAAATTTCACTTTGGTATGATGACCAACGTGTGGAAATGTTGGAATAGCTGGCGATCTCTTAGGTTTGCTGATATCTGTCATAATACTTGTGAGGTGATGATCAGCAATCTGTTGTGGCACAGCATCACAGGAGCATACAGTGTCGGGCTTGTTAGTAATAGCAAGATCTAATGGAGTTGAAGATGTTGGCGTAACCCTCGTTGGTTTATCAATTACTTGAGTTAACTTGTTGCTCTTTATGATCTTAGATATCTTGCTATTACCAACAAGTAAGTTGTCATTGAAATCACACAATATAAAGAATGTCTTATTCTTCGTACTAATTAATCTAAACATGTCTTGTATGCATTCAAAAGCAGTGGCAGAGGCTTTACGGTGTGGGTACATGCTTCCAGAAACCTTCAGTGTCCACTTGTTTGGGGACGTTCAAGTTAATGATATTGAGTGTTAAGACATTCTTTACATAGATACATACACATACATAAATACAAAGATACATACACCGCCTCGCCGCCGCTGCGTATGTATGTACTGGTAGTAGGGGCGCCCTCCTCGTTACCCCATCATGTCTTGCTCCCTCTTGTCGCTGGCCTGCTGGGTTTATAATAGGAAGGGGCTCGTCGTTGGAATGCAGGGCGGGGCTGGGAGGTAGTGAGGGAGCTCTGGGGAGCTCTGTGAGTCGAGGCGTTGCGGGCGTATGATCTGCCTTGTGGACTTGGCCTGATGTGAATGCCTGAGGCAGCCTGACGTTCTTGGGATAATGGGCGGTGCTCAGCGTTCTCAGCAGGTGCTCTGGTTCCCAGTGTGGAGTTGTCGCAATCCACGGACCTTTTTACCTTTCGTTGTGCTTTATGTGTGTTAATGTTTTTCTCATTAATATTTTTTTTTTTACTTCTTTCCAGTGTGTGCAAAGACAGAAGTGTGGGTGTTGCTTTTTAATGGTGGTCAGTAGCTTGATTACACCCAGCCTATTCAGTTCTGGTGGGAATTATTTTCCATGTCAAAGCACACATCATCAACCTCACCTGTGCTAAGTATGAATGCAGGAGCAGTTTTGGTGGTATTTATTCCATTAGCTTCACCCCATTTCATTAAATGCTCGTTTTAGTCAAGTGTTTTTGCTTGTACTTCCTGAGTCATGGGTGGTGGCACGAGCTGACACACATGCACCTTCATAGCACTAACTTTTTTCCTTCAATGCTGCGATCAAACAGTCTAAATTGTTTAGTATTGCTGTAGGTGTACACGGAGCATGGATGGGGAAGAGGACCCGTTCGCAATACACCACCTCTCTTTCTGCCCCGATTCGCGCCTCCTGGCTGTGGCTGGCGCGACACCCCACGTTCTGCAGTTTAAATTCACCAAACAGAAGACTACGGCTGAGATTCTTGTAAGGTTTCTTATAATTATTCAAATATCCATCCATTTTCTCGACTGCGATAGCTCAAAAGGAATCCATATAGATTCATTATCTATTTTAGGCGGAAAATTAATCCTTCATTGGTTTTACAGGGAAGTTTTAGGGGTAACTAAAGTATATTAATTCTCCCTACCAATACTAAACATAATAATGCATTACCCTTCAATAGAAGGCATTTTATGCGAGTCTCCCTTCTAATACTCCGAAATAGCTGACGTTTTTCTTTCCCTCCCGGGAGTTTTAAGGGGGAGCCTCACTAAATCGAGTAAATTATACCCATTTTCTCTCCCACGGTGCCTCGAGGTGCCAATCATTTATTATTTATTTAAGTTTATGAAAGCAGAAACGGGTCTCTAGAATATGATTTTTGTCCAGGATCTTCCCTTCAGGTGAGTCTGATGATGACGAAGATACTACTATGACTACTACTACTACTACTATTATCTTGACAGACCTCTGTGGAATATTTCGTGCCCATCCATGTGAGAGCAGGACCGCAGAGAAGACCAGCCGGCTGCCAGGTAAGAGAGAGAGAGAGAGAGAGAGAGAGAGAGAGAGAGAGAGAGAGAGAGAGAGAGAGAGAGAGAGGTTACGGAAAGAGACGGGAAAAAGAAAAAAATAAGAGAATTAAAGATAGAAACACGTAGGGGCATTGAGAGAGAGAGAGAGAGAGAGAGAGAGAGAGAGAGAGAGAGAGAGAGAGAGAGAGAGAGAGAGAGAGAGAGAGAGAGAGAGAGAGATTGATAGATTGATAGATTTAAACAATATTTCTACTACTACTACTACTACTACTACTACTACTACTATTACCACTACTACTACTACTACTACTACTACTACTACTACTACTACTACTACTACTACTACTGAAGGTGGAGCTGGCATGCCTGACCCCCTGGGTGGATGGGGAGCCTCCTGGAGAAATCATAACCTTTGCCATTAACTCCTTATATGGACTGAAAGTGTGTGTGTGTGTGTGTGTGTGTGTGTGTGTGTGTGTGTGTGTGTGTGTGTGTGTGTGTCTATCTGTCGATGTCCTGCGGCAGGTCGTTGAAGGCTGGGCCCAACACCCTGCTTATTCCCACGGCGAGAGGCGGGAATTGGTCTGGCAGTACGAGGGCCGCGTAATGCTCACGTTTGCGCTCCTTAGCCGCTCGTGTGGCAGCGCCGGCGACAGAGGCACAGTGAGGGAGGTGTGGGTGGTGGCGTGTGTGTTGACAGAGGCACAGTGAGGGAGGTGTGGGTGGTGGCGTGTGTGTTGACAGAGGCACAGTGAGGGAGGTGTGGGTGGTGGCGTGTGTGTTGACAGAGGCACAGTGAGGGAGGTGTGGGTGGTGGCGTGTGTGTTGACAGAGGCACAGTGAGGGAGGTGTGGGTGGTGGCGTGTGTGTTGACAGGCACAGTGAGGGAGGTGTGGGTGGTGGCGTGTGTGTTGACAGAGGCACAGTGAGGGAGGTGTGGGTGGTGGCGTGTGTGTTGACAGAGGCACAGTGAGGGAGGTGTGGGTGGTGGCGTGTGTGTTGACAGAGACACAGTGAGGGAGGTGTGGGTGGTGGCGTGTGTGTTGACAGAGGCACAGTGAGGGAGGTGTGGGTGGTGGCGTGTGTGTTGACAGAGGCACAGTGAGGGAGGTGTGGGTGGTGGCGTGTGTGTTGACAGAGGCACAGTGAGGGAGGTGTGGGTGCTGGCTGAAAATGTGTCTGGCCTTGTAATAGTAGACTATCAGGCCTGGAGGTGTCTTCTATCCCTGGGGACACCTGACCTTTATGGATCAGTTGACCCCTACCAGCGCGCCCCGAGGTCACTGAAGAGAGGTGGAGGAGGAGGAGGAGGAGGAGGAGGAGGAGGAGGAGGAGGAGGAGGAGGAGGAGGAGGAAAAGGAAGAGAGGAGAAAGAAGAGGGGAGGAGGACAGGTGTAAATCTCCGGCTTCTGACCAAGTAATTGACCATTCTATTTTGACTATTTTGAGGTTAGGTTTCTACTACTACTACTACTACTACTACTACTACTTTTTTTTTTTTTACCTACATTAAAATAATACCTCCACCCCATGTTTATTGATGTGTCAATTAGGGGCTCCATTACTTGGAGGTCATTAGCCCCAGCTCTCGCTAATGACTGTGGCATCCAACCATATCTAATACTCTATACTACTACTATACTACTATACTACTACTACTACTACTACTACTACTACTACTACTTGATATTTTTGCTGGTTTGTTAGGTTAGGATACTACTATTACTACTGCTACTACTACTACTACTACTACTACTACTACTACTACTACTACTATTATTATTACTGCTACTACCACTTCCTCCTCCTCCTCCTCCTCCTCCTCCTCCTCCTCCTCTTCTTTTTCTTCTTCTTATCTTCTTCTTCTACTACCACTACTACTACTACTACTACTTCCTCTTTCTCCTCCTCTTTCTCTTCTGCTACTAATACTACTATTACTACTACTACTACTATTACTACTACCACCACCACCACAATATAATTATGTTAGGTAAATTTTTATATATAATCAGTTTTCTCAAGGTAATTACATAGGATTATTATATGTAATATTAAATAATTTTTGTATGTAATTAACTGCAAGGAGGGAATGTATAATTAAAGAGAGAGAGAGAGAGAGAGAGAGAGAGAGAGAGAGAGAGAGAGAGAGAGAGAGAGAGAGAGAGAGAGAGAGAGAGAGAGAGAGAGAGAGAGAGAGAGGCTTTAATTATTATTATTATATTGTTATTATTATTATTATTATTATTAGTAGTAGTAGTAGTAGTAGTAGTAGTAGTAGTAGTAGTAGTACTTATTTCTCTCCTCTCCTCTCTTCCTTCTCCTCCTCCTCCTCCTCCTCCTTATATGGAATTGGAGCAGCACGACTTGACAGACTCCTTAGTACTAAAGTTTCCATTTTCAGACCAAAAAACGACCAGCAAGATCGTGTAGCTCCAGACTCTTAGTAGCCTCCTCACGCAACCCAACCTCCATGTGCAACACTATAAAAGCTTGCCTAATCAACGCTCGCAGACTTAGAAATAAATTTTCAGATTTAGAAACCCTGGCAGCTGTAGAAAACTACCACATTATTGGTATTACTGAATCTTGGCTGAACTCTTCGAACAGAGACTTTCTTGCGGAATACAACTTGCCAGGCTATGAAATGTTCAGCAGTGAAAGAAAAGACAGGATAGGAGGCGGTGTATTGCTGTATGTAAAAGCCAGTCTTCAGCCAACCATACTAAAAACTGAAAAGATTAACAATATAGATTCAGTCTTCTTGCATTAAGAGTACGTTCTAAGAAAACTGTTATAGGTCTTATTTATAGGCCTCCGGTTCACAATGTTTCCTCCGATAAGAATTTACAAGATCAAATTACTGAAATAAGTAACACTTTTGATACAGTCATCTGTGGAGACTTCAATCTACCTGTTAACTCATGGGGAAATCCACTTAACTCTCACTCTGGTCACGACTTGTATAATAATTTATTGCAATGTTCTCTAAAGCAACACGTTCAAGGACCCACACGAGGTGACAACATATTAGATCTTGTTCTTTCAACAAACGATGACTTCATATCTAACGTTAATATTGGTCCTGAATTTAGTACAGGTGACCACAAGATTGTCTCCTTTAATATCAACCTTCAAGCATACAAAGACATTGTTAGCAACGAAAAAGTTTTCATGTACAAAAAAGGAGACTACGAGAGACTCAGGTCGATTCTTTCTGTCGCAGATTGGAACGCTGGACTTGGTGAAAGTAACACTGAAGAATCATGGGCGAAATTTAAATACATTTTATAAAATGCTGTGAAGACATGTATCCCTATGCGTAAAAGACGTCCATGCAAGAGAAACAAACCTAAATGGTGGACAAACAACATTGAGTCACAACTACTGCAGAAAAATCGTGCCTACCGTAAATATTTGTCCTCTCAGAATGAGGCCGATAAACTACAATATGACAGACTTCGACGCGAATCAAAAAAAGCTCATTAGACAGAGTAAGAAAAATCTAGAAATGTATATTGCAAGCATTGCTAAATCCAATCCCAAAGAATTTTATAGTTACGTTCGAAATAAAAAAAAGTCATTACATCTCACATTAAGAAAATTACACTAGATAACAATAATTTTGTCAACGAAGAAACTCAGATCGCGGACACACTAAATGATCATTTTGCTTCAGTTTTTACAGAGAAAAACACTCATATAATCCCCGAACCACCCCTTATACTCCACAACATAACCCCTTTAAGTGTCTGCGTTTTTCATGAAGACGAAATAATTGATAAAATGAAAACTGACAAAGCCACCGGCCCAGATGGTATTGCACCACATGTCTTGAAAGAAACTAAATTTCAAATTTGTAAGTCCCTTTCATTGCTTTTCACCAAATCATTTAACTGCGGTAAGGTTCCCAAGGATTGGAAGTTAGCTTACGTTACCGCCTTAGAAAAAGAGGAAAAATGTATACTCCATTGTTAGATTTATAGGTCAGATTCGGAAGAAGGGAATGTATTAACAGTGAAAAACAAACGTGTCTAATAAACAAGCGAAGTTAAAAGTCAACAGAATATATTGACGGAAAAATACAATAAATACCACGAACGCAATACTGTGAAAAGAGAAAGTAGTGGAAATACATCATAAAAGCCCCAGAATTGAAACATGTTATTATTAAGCCAAACCAAGGCAGAACTAGGTCAAACAATTAAACAGAATACTCAAGTCTACATACATTACGCCTATTCATTTGTAAACGAGTGAATAAAATGAAAAGACTCTGCAACAAAAAAAAAAAAACATAAAAGTATAAGGAAAGTGAAGTATTAGGAAAAGAAAAGAAGATACAGAAATTAGGACGGAGAACGAAACACGAATTAGTAGAGAATAATAATATAAAATAAACACACACAAAAAGATGAAAACCTAACTAAAAATAAATAAATAAATAGGTGAGAAAAACATGAATAAACTCACAAAAAGAAGGGAACGTAAAACAGGAACGTTAAAGAAAAAAAAATAAATAAAAACAGAATAATAAAACAATACAAAATATATGATAAATTAATAAAAAAAAAAAAAACAAACAACATACTAAACAGCAGGCAGAGAAACCCCTTCACCTCCAACAGAAAGACGACACAATAAAGCAAAACAAAATATGATCAAATAGTAAAAACTCATCACAAATAGCCCGGGAGCCGCCAGGTAGAGGACAGCTTCCCCTCTGAAGGGCAGGAGTAAATCAGCAGCCATCGCAACGCACACTCTCCCGCAGGAATACAAATATTGCGTTTACAGGCCCCGCGAGAATCCTGCTGGCGACTCCACTTTGATTTATCGCGGCACATGATTTAATCCAGGCAGGGGAATGTTTCATCTCATAATTGATGGTTATTACGTAGATGTCTCCTCCCTCTCCCTCCCCTCTCCCTCTCCCGTCCCCCTCCTCCCTCCCTCAGCGCTTGTGTCAACAGCAGGGACATTTTAACCAAGTCTCCCCTTCGCCACTGACACACTTTTCTTTCATTACCGCAGTGTGCTGTCGCCACAACTCGTTTTCTTTGAGTTGTTTCCTGAAATCTGGTGTGTTTTCTCTAAAAGTGTGTGTGTGTGTGTGTGTGTGTGTGTGTGTGTGTGTGTGTGTGTGTGTGTGTGTGTGTGTGTGTGTGTGTGTGTGTGTGTGTGTGTTGAATTTACTGATACATTTCCTTTACGAAGAAGAAAAAGACGATACAATCAGTATTCACACACACACACACACACAGGCAGGGAGGGAAGGAAACTGGAAAACTTCTCGACGTATATTATTTTCATCATTATTTCATTTTTTCCTTGCGCGTTCCCTCAAAGAGAGAGCCATGAAATTACGTCCACTTAAGAAAGTTAGAAAATGCTCGTCTCGATTCATTAACCCTTTTTATTATATTTTTATTCTCCTTTATAACGTTTTCCGGAGAGAGAGAGAGAGAGAGAGAGAGAGAGAGAGAGAGAGAGAGAGAGAGAGAGAGAGAGAGAGAGAGAGAGGGATGACTGAGGGACGCGGAGGTGTAAAGAGGGAAATATTGCTGGCCATAACTATTCTTCAAGACCTTAATCTTTAAATCCTTGTTTATTCATCTCTTCGCTAATCCCTTTTACTCTTTCAGGAATCTTGATAGACGAGGTCCAAGCCAGATATGTGTTCATGGTATCTGAATGTACGCTGTCTTTATTCTCTCTTCTCAGGACCCACAAACTCTCTCCTCTCCCTTTTATTCCTCTCTCCTCTCACTGCCTTCTTCCCCTCTCTCTCTTCAGGACCCACAAGCTCTCTACTCGTCTTTCTATCCCTTTCTCTTCTCACTGCCTCCTTCCCCGCCCTCTCTTCATTCTCTCTCTTCCTCTTTTCACGACCCCACAAACTCTCTCTCTCTCTCTCTCCTATTCCTCTTTCCTCTTCTCTTCATGAGCCACAAACTCTCTCCTTCCTATCTCTCTCTCCTCTCGCCGCCTTCTCCCACTCCTGTTCTTCAAAACACACTGTTAGTCAGAGGAAAATGTACTTTCTTAATTTATCACGATGGTCTGAAGCCTACACATTTCCAGACTCCCCCCTCCTCTCTCTCTCTCTCTCTCTCTCTCTCTCTCTCTCTCTCTCTCTCTCTGGATCATATTCTGAAACCCCTCCCTGTCGTACCTTCACTGTTTCAAAAAGCTCTAACTGTAGTTGTACGGGTTTTAAGAGCTTTTTTACGATTTAATTGATAGATTAACAAGATTGGTACATTATTAATAAGAGAAACACTCTTGAGAACCCGGATAATTATCTTTGTGGCCTTTGACAATAGTCGTGGCAAGAGAACAAAGCGTTTCTTAATATGGCACCTCTCTCTCTCTCTCTCTCTCTCTCTCTCTCTCTCTCTCTCTCTCTCTCTCTCTCTCTCTCTCTCTCTCTCTCTCTCTCTCTCTCTCTCTCTCTCTCTCTCTCTCTCTCTCTCTCTCTCTCTCTCTCTCTCTCTCGTGATAAAATTCCTCAAGAGAAGTCACGCTTTCCGTTCCTTCCCAGCCTCCTCCTCCGCCCCCTAAGGCAGCAGCTGGGCGTCCTGTCGAGATAACTTACGGTCGTTCTTATACACACTAAGCACTTCCTCTCCTTCATCCTGCCCACGCTGAAATTTCGCGACGCTCAGGAAAATGAAGATAAAAATTAAATATTAAACTACTCATTCGCATTTTTTTTTTTTTTTTTTGCGCAGTTTCATTAATAAATGTTTGTGGTTTCGTGTAATAATGTGAAAGATATCTTGTGTTGTGTTTCTGTTGTGTGTGTGTGTGTGTGTGTGTGTGTGTTGTTGTTGTGTGTGTGTGTGTGTGTTGTTGTGTGTGTGTGTGTGTGTGTGTGTGTGTGTGTGTGTGTGTGTGTGTGTGTGTGTGTGTGTGTGTGTGTGTGTGTGTGTTGTTGTGTGTGTGTGTGTGTGTGTGTGTGTGTGTGTGTTGTTGTGTTTTATGAATGAAAGAAATGAAGGAAGGTTAATAAACAACTCATTCTCATTTTTTTTTTTTTTTTAATCGGTTTCATTGCCAAGTTCGGTGGTTTTCTTTGATATTGTGAAATGTGTCAAGTGTTTGTGTTTTGTTTCAGTCTTGTGTTTGCGAGTGCTGTGGTCATACACTTCGGTAGAAAAGTGTCCAATTTGCAGGGTTCTGTGAATTCATGAACCACATAAAAAATTTCAGCGCACAATTCCGACTACTTTTAGGAGACTTTAGTGAAAGTTACTGGGGGTTTCTAAGGATTTTTTTTTTTTTTCATGATCTCTGTGATAGTTTAAGAATTCCGCATCATCAATAGGAAGAACACTTATGAAAACACGTCTTATCATCTCTAGAGCCTTTGGAAATAGTCCATGTGTGAGGAAAGGGTTTAACAATACAGGCGTGTAAGTGGTGCTGAAAGTAGTGATGGAAAAAGGTGTTTTTGGGAAATACGAGTAGTGTGGGAGGAAATTAAATCCTGCACACACACACACACACACACACACACACACACACACACACACACACACACACACACACACACACACACTTCCAGGAGCTGTAAAGTGTTTGAGTAATGAGAAGAAGAGCGCTGCAGGGTAAAACATTTAATTTGAGACAAGGCTGAAACACTTGTGTCCTGCAAACTGAAGGCGAAGATGCCAACTCGCTGCACGGGGTTTGGGAAACTGAAAATTAATTAAACCGACGGGGAAATTCAACCATTTTTAACCCTTATCTCGTATCTATTTAACGTGATTTTTGTAATTCCATACAAAAAAAAAATCTGTATTGTTATAACTATATTTCAGAATTTTCTGAAAAGTCGTTTACTTTCACTAATATGTCATTAAACGTACAAAAACTCAGCCACATTTGAAACATATCTTCTCAATATTTCGCTTTATTTTGAAGTTGGGCGTAAAAAATCTCTGTAATTTTACTGAAATATCGGTTATCAATAAAGATTTTATCAAATCCACTTCTTAATAATTCCTCTATCAGCTACATCAAAAAAAAAAAAAAAAAAAAAAAATTATATATATATATATATATATATATATATATATATATATATATATATATATATATATATATATATATATATATATATATATATATATATATATATATATATATATATATATATATATATATATATATATATATATATATATTTTTTTTTTTTTTTTTTTTTTTTTTTTTTTTTCATTACAGTGAAGACTGATAACTTCCTAGTAAGCAGGATCCTGCCGGTCCCAGCGGACATGATAGTGATAGTAATAGTACCAAGTGAAGACTGATAACTTCCTAGTAAGCAGGATCCTCCCGGTCCCGGCGGAGGTGTGGGAAGCGAGACGTAACACCGGAGAGAATATGTTGGCGGGAAGCCGAGGCGGGAGGCGGCGGTTGGTGTGAAGGAGAAAATCTTTAGACGGGAGAGAATTTGGGAGCGAGAAGCGGGGGCGGGGTGCGAGCGTGCGTGTGTGTTGAAGAACGAGAGGCAGGGATATAGAGGGAAACACACACACACACACACACACACACACACAAGCAAGGCCTCTCCTTTTCCCCGCCGGCCTTAAGGAACCATCAACTTATTAGCCCATGCAGTTTCCCTCCCCAAACTTTATCTCTTCGGCAACTTAATGGTCGAGTAACACGGGCGGGTGGCGGGCGACGCTTAGACAAGAACCTTATTCCCTTTGATATAACGAGCCTTCCTTAGTAGTCCTGCGCCTCCTTTTGTTCCTCTTTTATAAGGGAATGCCCTTGAGAGGCTCTCCTGTGTGTGTGTGTGTGTGTGTGTGTGTGTGTGTGTGTGTGAATAGATATTCAAAGCATTCATAAATTACACGTACATGCATACAAATTAATGTAAACTAATTCAGTAGCTAATCAGTATCTTTACTCTTTCATCCCTCTCACTGACAGACCCTGGATCTCTCTGCCTGATTGACTCTTTCCTTCTTCCTAGGACTTCAACTAATTTCGTTACCGGAATATCAAGACACCTCCTGAAGTACACTGGCCAACCTAACTGAAAATCTTGAAATCTATTTGTATCCAACTTTTATAGAGGAGAAGTACTGAAGCGCCCTTTTTATTCTTAGTTTCCGTAATCTTTGACCAGCCACCATTTTATGTAAGGAGGAAAATAAACTTGTACCGAAAACTAATCGTAGTGATAAGACACACTGCACGAAAACCCACTGGAGCCTTGGTCATCTTTGCCTAATCGCCAGCGTGTCAGAATCACTTGTTTGACTGAAGTAATCATGTCGTGGTTCAGTTCTCGACAACGAAGCTAGAGCCTGTGATGTGCCAGTTTATCCCCCCAGATCAATTTCCCAGTTTCCATGATGCTCCAAAGCCAGTCATGACAAACACACACACACACACTCACACACACACACACACATTAACATTATCATTAGAATTAGCTGAATATCATATCACTTGGTTAGTGTACACAATACTAACACTCATATGAACAATTGCTTACGTACACACAGTCTCACTATACCAAACACTGAAACTTTCATGTATGTCCGTAGGTGGATTACGTCGCTTTATGTCCTTTGTCCGAGGGTATATTTGGTCCACGCACGGTGCTTGCTTCCACGTACGGTAATTGGTTAGTGCTGGCCAATTGAGAGCGGCGAGTGGAAAGGAGTAATTGGCGGGAGAATCGTTTAGTTTCCGCAATCCGTTCGTGTATTAAGGAATTATGAAGGTAGTTCTTGCCTTTCACAGCGCGGGACTGAGCCAAGTTATGAATGTAGGTGTAATAAAAGCTGTGGTTATGTTTTGGTCATGCGTGTGTAAGTGTGTGTGTGTGTGTGTGTGTGTGTGTGTGTGTGTGTGTGTGTGTGTGTGTTTGCAGAGCGCTCTTCCTCCCCTTCCTCCCCTGTCTCTCTCACAGCAAGGACATCCAGACCATCGTCCAGTCCAACCCCCTCACTCTCCTCTCACTAGCACCGATGTCTCTCGTTGCAGGAAACACGAGAAGCCTAACTCCTGCTCTTAATTATCGGACAGAATGATGATATGGCGCGCTTGGCTTTCTCGTATTGCCAGCTAACTTCAAACTTCAACCAGCGATTCTGGCGGAATGGAGAGAGAGAGGGAGAGGGAGAGGGAGAGTGTGGAGGGAAGCTAGGGGAGGGAAGTGAGGGGAGGAAAGTGAATGGAGAGGAGGAAATGAGAGGACCACTTGGACAAAAGGGTTCCTGAAGCCTGTCCCGAGGTCCATTTGGTTCCATCTCGTCATTCCCCTTTAATTACGAGCGTCACTAATTTTGTATTTGACGTGTCCGCTGGGAGACGTGACGAGGACCATCACGGATCGTCTCATACACACACACACACACACACACACACACACACATCTGGCTACGACTACAGAGTCATTCTCATACTAAATTTATCTGTGCTGTATACCTCTCTCCTAACTCCTCTGACTATAAGAAATTCTTTGACTTCTTAACTTCCAAAGTGGAGCACATTCTGACCCTCTTCCCTTTTGCAGAGATCTCCATTCTTGGAGACTTCAATGTTCACCACCAGCTTTGGCTTTCCTCTCCCTTCACTGACCATCCTGGTGAACTAGCCTACAACTTTGCTATCCTCCATGACCTAGAGCAATTGGTGCAATACCCTACTCGTATTCCTGACCGTCTTGGAGATACGCCCAACATTCTTGACCTTTTCCTGACCTCTAATCCTTCTGCTTATGCTGTCACCCTTTCTTCTCCATTGGGCTCCTCCGATCACAATCTCATATCTTTATCTTGTCCTATCACTCCAATCCCTCCTCAGGATCCCCCTAAGCGAAGGTGCCTCTGGCGTTTTGCCTCTGCTAGTTGGGGGGACCTGAGGCGGTATTTTGCTGATTTTCCTTGGAATGACTACTGCTTCCGTGTCAGAAACCCGTCTTTGTGTGCTGAGCGCATAACAGAGGTGATAGTGTCTGGCATGGAGGCGTACATTCCTCACTCTTTTTCTCGTCCTAAACCTTCTAAACCTTGGTTTAACACAGCTTGTTCTCGTTATATACATGATAGAGAGGTGGCCCACAAAAGGTACTTAAGCCTTCCTTCACCAGAATCTCATGCACTTTATATTTCTGCCCGGAACCATGCCAAGTCTGTTCTCCAACTAGCCAAAAACTCCTTCATTAACAGAAAATGTCAAAACCTTTCAAGATCTAACTCCCCTCGTGATTTCTGGCATCTAGCCAAAAATATCTCCAATAACTTTGCTGCTTCTTCTTTCCCTCCTCTACTTCAACCAGATGGCACCACTGCTATCACATCTATTTCTAAAGCTGAACTCTTTGCTCAAACCTTTGCTAAAAACTCTACCTTGGACGATTCTGGGCTTGTTCCTCCCTCTCCTCCACCCTCTGACTACTTCATGCCTCGTATTAAAATTCTTCGTAATGATGTTTTCCATGCCCTCGCTGGCCTAAACCCTCAGAAGGCTTATGGACCTGATGGGGTCCCTCCTATTGTTCTCCGAAACTGTGCCTCCGTGCTTGCACCTTGCCTAGTCAAACTCTTTCAGCTCTGTCTGTCAACATCTACCTTTCCTTCTTGCTGGAAGTTTGCCTACATTCAACCTGTTCCTAAAAAGGGTGACCGCTCTAATCCCTCAAACTACCGTCCTATTGCTTTAATTTCCTGCTTATCTAAAGTTTTTCAATCTATCCTCAACAGGAAGATTCTTAAACATCTATCACTTCACAACCTTCTATCTGATCGCCAGTATGGGTTCCGTCAAGGCCGCTCTACTGGTGATCTTCTGGCTTTCCTTACTGAGTCTTGGTCATCCTCTTTTAGAGACTTTGGTGAAACTTTTGCTGTTGCCTTGGACTTATCAAAAGCCTTTGATAGAGTCTGGCACAAAGCTTTGATTTCCAAACTACCCTCCTACGGTTTCTATCCTTCTCTCTGTAACTTCATCTCAAGTTTCCTTTCTGACCGTTCTATTGCTGCTGTGGTAGACGGTCACTGTTCTTCTCCTAAATCTATTAACAGTGGTGTTCCTCAGGGTTCTGTCCTGTCACCCACTCTCTTCTTATTATTCATTAATGATCTTCTAAACCAAACTTCTTGTCCTATCCACTCCTATGCTGATGATACCACCCTGCACTTTTCCACGTCTTTTCATAGACGTCCAACCCTTCAGGAGGTAAACATATCACGCAGGGAAGCCACAGAACGCCTGACTTCTGATCTTTCTAAAATTTCTGATTGGGGCAGAGCAAACTTGGTATTGTTCAATGCCTCAAAAACTCAATTCCTCCATCTATCAACTCGACACAATCTTCCAGACAACTATCCCCTCTTCTTCAATGACACTCAACTGTCCCCCTCTTCTACACTGAACATCCTCGGTCTGTCCTTTACTTATAATCTGAACTGGAAACTTCACATCTCATCTCTAGCTAAAACAGCTTCTATGAAGTTAGGTGTTCTGAGACGTCTCCGCCAGTTTTTCTCACCCCCCCAGCTACTAACTCTGTACAAGGGCCTTATCCGTCCATGTATGGAGTATGCTTCACATGTCTGGGGGGGTTCCACTCATACTGCTGTTCTAGACAGGGTGGAATCAAAAGCTTTTCGTCTCATCAACTCCTCTCCTCTAACTGACTGTCTTCAGCCTCTCTCTCACCGCCGCAATGTTGCATCTCTTGCTGTCTTCTACCGCTATTTTCATGCTAACTGCTCTTCTGATCTTGCTAACTGCATGCCTCCCCTCCTTCCGCGGCCTCGCTGCACAAGACTTTCTTCTTTCTCTCACTCCTATTCTGTCCACCTCTCTAACGCAAGAGTTAACCAGTATTCTCAATCATTCATCCCTTTCTCTGGTAAACTCTGGAACTCCTTGCCTGCTTCTGTATTTCCACCTTCCTATGACTTGAATTCCTTCAAGAGGGAGGTTTCAAGACACTTATCCACCAATTTTTGACCACTGCTTTGACCCTTTTAGGGACTGGCATTTCAGTGGGCATTTTTTTTATTAGATTTTTGTTGCCCTTGGCCAGTATCCTTCCTACATAAAAAAAAAAAAGAAAACACACACACACACACACACACACACACACACACACACACACCTCCTCTGTACCATTGCCCCCTCCCCAGCTCTCAGTGGGCCCTCACCCACTCCAGGTGGTCCGATGTGCCAAGCTCCTCGGAGTCACGTTGGACGACCAGCTGACCTGGAAGCAGCATGTCGCCAGCACCATAAGATCAGCTACCTACAGGCTGTACATGCTGCGCAGACTCAGGTCGCTGGGGACGCCGACAGATGAGTTAAGGGGGGTGTATCTTACTTTCATCCTCCCCAAACTCATGTACGCCTCCCCAGCGTGGTCCTCCTCCCTCACACAAACTCAACAGCTACAGTTGGAGAGTGTGCAGAAAAGGGCGTGCAGGGTCATCCTTGGCCCTGCATACACCACCTATGAAGAAGCCCTGAACACCCTGAAGCTGTCCAGACTATCCACCAGGTACAGTGAGGCTCTGGAGAAGTTTGGAAGGGGACTTCTGAATCATCCACGTCTCAGAAACATGCTGCCGCCTGACGCGCCTCGCCCTACCCGTGCCACCAGACACCACAATAAGATAACGCCCCTAAAGGCGCCACGTACGGACCGGTACAGACTCAGTGCGATTCCCACCATGGTGCGAGCCATCAATCAATAGTCTCTTCTAGATTTGACTTACCTTTAGGATTAATGTCAAGTATTTCCCCACCCCCAATGTACATTTTCAGTTTGTTGACTGCCTAAAGAATAAACCGTTTATTATTATTTTATTATTACACACACACACACACACGCCACCACCTCCTATGGGTTATTTACTCCATTACCCCCAAATAAACACACGCCAAAGTGACCGCCATTCACGCTGCACTTGCACAAAAACACGAGGCACTGATGTAGAGTCAAGGCCACGCCAGTATTTACCCCGATAACTGGAAATTGACTTGTTAAAAACCACCCACTGCCGCATGAAGTTTCTATGATTCTGCTTTTTTCTTTTTTTTTGTGTGTGTGTTATTTTGAAAGCGGTGAAAGAGACAGGACGCGGAGCCGACATCACGCGCGGGTGTTATTCGTGTAAATGAAAACACCGCCTTTTGAAGATGTGCGGCCAGCGAGGATGAAGGACAAAGGTAGATTAAGTTTATTTAAGGAATAAGATTACATAAATAAATAAATAAATAAATAAATAAATAAATAAATAAACAGAAATGCATATTTAGCAATGCCACTGATGAAAAGGAAGAATACGCATAATGAAAGATGAAGGACAGAGGAAGATTAAAATCAGTTAAGGATTAAGATTACATGAGACAAATAGATAAATGAATAGAAACACATAGCAACGTCGCTGATGAAATGGAAAAATACGTATAGTGGAGGGTGAAGGCCAAGGGAAAATAAAGGTCGTTAAGGACAATGAAAAATAGATCAACAAATGGAAAAGTGAAATGGTGACAAAAGAAAAAACTATGGAGGAATGGCGTTGATTGAACACAAAATTCTCTTAGCATTTTTTTTTTTTTTTTTGTTTGGCGAGTTTGCTCTTGATTTTGTTAACTGTGTGTGTGTATAGCGACTCGTTTTCTTATTTTTGTTGGTAGTACCCCCTTTTTTGTGGCCTTTGTGTTTGACAGATAAAAGTAAAAGAGAAAAAAAAGCAGAGCTATCTTGAATTCCTGACATTCCATCACCTCCAGGAAACATCAGAGAGAAAAATACAGAAAAAAAAACAAATAACTGGAAATAAAGTCACGACAGTATATTCCTTGTGAAGCACAAGATTCTTTGCAACAATGAAAAAAAGAGCGATATATTGAATTCCCAAAAAATTTTTCGTCCTTCAGAAAGGTTCATAGAGGGAAGAGAAGGAAAATAACTGGAAATAAAGTCAAGACAATATTTTCCCAGTGGAGCATAAGGTTGTTTGGTATACAACACTGAACGCCGCCAAGGAACGGATGCCAGCGCGGACGGAATGGAAAAAAAATAGAAAAAATAACAAGGAAAAAACTCGCTATCGCTCCGTATAATATTTTAAGCGGCAAGGAATGCAAGACGAGGCCTGACAGGTTCGACACGCGTATCATGAAGTTCTTACATATTCTGACATGGCGGCGATGGCGGTGGCGGAGGCGGCGGTAGCGGTGGTGGCAGAGGCGAGGGTGGCGGCCGGAGCGTCGGTGAATCAGGTCAAGGTCATCGTGATGCTCTGAAGGTCATGACTTTAATGCATGCATAATGTGTACCAGGATCATGGCTGTTTGATTAACGTTCATTGCATCTGTTTGTGACCTCTGGGTTGCGTCACTGAAATGTTGCAAAACATACTATTTTCTTTTTTTGTACTTTTTTTCTTGCGAAGTGTTTTCGACCTTTAATAACTTTATCTAAAACTTACTTATTTTCTCTTTTTTTTCTTTTCTTATAGTAAATGTTTTTGATAATTTGATTATAACACGGAAATTTTTGCATATATTTCTTTCCTTTCCCCGAATTTTCATCACATTATTTACATTATTAACTTTATTCCGTTTCTTCATTGTATCTATTCGTGAGCTGAATACTCAAACGTATTCATTCATTCATTTTAGAAAAAAAATATTCTTGGTATCTATTCATTATCTTTGAACTGCATTATGTAAATGAAAACATCTACTTTTCTCATGTTTCATATATTGATGTCTTTTTAGTTACTTTATTTTAACATTTACATACATAACATTTTCCATCTTTTTTCCCCCCTTTTCTCTCTTGTCAACACTTGAAGCCATCATACAAGACTCAAAGTGTTGCACGTCGCCGTTAAGTGACGCTGCAGGTCATGTGACCCACTAAGCTTCACGTCAAAACATTCAAGGTGACCAACTACGTAACTTTCAAGGTCGCGAATAAACGTTGTTATGAGTGTGTAACGTCCTCAAGGCCGCCTCCACGCCTCACCTCCACGCCAACAGCACATTGATGGTCAGAAGTAAGAGTATCTTTCTGTATACACTCAATTGTACTGTGTTGTGTTAGCGTTGTCCCTCAACCTTAACCATAAGTACTCTGATCCGCTGACACTCGTCCTGCATCTGCCTGTCCTAGCAGATCAGAAAACATGAGACTGAGGGAACGCGCTCAACACACTGGAAATTACCAGTACACCTTCAATTGTAATTACGTAATATATTCAAATCTGAGCCAGCTTAACTTATACTTTTTACTTTTTATTTTTCTTAATTGTTCTAAATTTGAACCACCTCTCCAACCCTGAACTAGGATCCGAGGGAGGGAAAGAGAATATGATCGAAAATTAAATGGACAGTGGGGAAGGAGAGAGAGAGAGAGAGAGAGAGAGAGAGAGAGAGAGAGAGAGAGAGAGAGAGAGAGAGAGAGAGAGAGAGAGAGAGAGAGAGAGAGAGAGAGAGAGGCTGCAACACCAATTACTAGAAATATGCTTCTAAGCCTCACCTTTTTTGTCTTTTTTTTTTCCTTTTTTTCTGTGAGACTCAGTTGTCATAGGATGGCGACAGAAATTCTTATATATATATTTTTTTTTTGTCCACATATTGTGGTATTTTTCTTGGTAAAGTTGGTAGTTGTCTCTCTTCTTTCCTATCTTAGTATCGGTTGTCTTTGTCCACGATACCGTTACTTGCTCGCTCGCGTTCACGTTACTGGGAATTCTGAATTTTGCAGCACTGTGTGTGTTAATTGTTTGTACTAACTACTCGCTTGTGTGTATTGCACGTCTTTCTTAGCTTGATATATGAAATTGTATGGTATATCTTTATTTCAGGTTTGCTTCATGGTAATCATCAGTGTTTCCTTTGCTAAAATGAACCTAACACATAAGTCAGTACAAAATTAAAGGAATAAGGTATCTATTTATTTATATTGTTTCCGTTTTTATTTAGGGATTCCCTCAATGGGCTCCTTACTACAGCCACAGACTTTCGTAGTGCATCACATTATATTACGAGTATCACTGAATATCACTATAAACACAGGTGGTGATGCCCGCAGCTCCAATGTAACTATAACCACATTATTACCAGTCTCTCCTAATGGATTTCACTGTCCACCACCACCACCACCACCACCACCACCACCACCACCACCACCTCTAGCAGCAGTAAACATGTTAACCAACGCAGTTTGTCTTTACAGCTCTACTGACTATTTAATTTCATTGTCTACCACCATCCTTACTAACAGCGGCGAAAAGAGACTAACCCAATCAATTTCTCTCTTCTCTTCTACTGACTGTATTATTTTAGTGTCCACCTCCACATCTAGAAAAAAAAAAAAAAAGTATAACCAAGGGAATTTGTCTCTACGTCTCCATTGACAATTTAATTTCTGAAGTGGAAAGCATTAGTACACACACTCTGTTGGTTAGAATACACGTCATCGACTGTCACAGTATTTACCACCAGCCAGTAATGGAAATCTTGTCAATAATTCCTTTGTGATGTGTGACGCCAAACCAACGACATCTACAACAGTTTTTTTTTTCTTTTTCATTAATTTGTTCCTTTACTCTCTCTTTTTCACATGGCTGGGAAAGTTTACATCCCTTAGTATTTTCTCCCTATCAGATTACACTTTTCATTCACTCCTTGTCTGATAACTTTAAACTTGCCTATCACATCTTTGAGAAATTAAACATTGGACAATTCTAGTTTTCTTAATTTTTATTCAATACATCCTTACTCTTTCATTAAATATATTCCTGGAGCAGCGTTCTTAAACACCTCTGTACTCCACTACGATTAATTTTCACAGAGTCTGATGAAAACTGTTGTGGACACCAAGGATGTTTTCATGATTCAAGTGATCTTTCAACAAGCAGTCTGTATCATCAATGAAAAAAAATACCCATGAGAATTCGACTAAGTTTCCGTGGCCAGTGATCGCCGCCATGAGAGAACAAAGTGATTCAGAACGCGGTCACTTTTTTTGCTGTTGTTTTACCCACTCTCTCTGGCCTTGACCCTCGGAAGCCTTGTGGGCAGCGTGGCTTTTCTCTCGGCAAGTCCTGCTGAGACAACGAAGTGTTTCAGAACGCTGCCACTATTCCTGGTAATATTCTGCCTGGTCTCTCTGGCCTTGACCCTCGGAGTCCTTGTGATCAGTATAATGTATCTTACTGTCGTCATGGACTCTCCTCTTCTCACCACGCTCCTTACAAAAAGTGTCTTGTATTTCGATAAACTGTTCTTTATCTTTCTTGTTTAAAGTTTGAGTATATTTTCTCTCTCTCTCTCTCTCTCTCTCTCTCTCTCTCTCTCTCTCTCTCTCTCTCTCTCTCTCTCTCTCTCTCTCTCTCTCTCTCTCTCTCTCTCTCTCTCTCTCTCTCTCTCTCTCTCTCTCTCTCTCTCTCTCTCTCTCTCTCTCTCTCTCTCTCTCTCTCTTAATCTCTCTCTCTCTCTCTCTCTCTCTCTCTCTCTCTCTCTCTCTCTCTCTCTCTCTCTCTCTCTCTCTCTCTCTCTTTAATATGTCATACCGTATAGTTCAGCCCTTATCATTTATGTATGGGCTTATTCCTTACGCTAATGAACTGTGTGTGTGTGTGTGTGTGTGTGTGTGTGTGTGTGTGTGTGTGTGTGTGTGTGTGTGTGTGGTTTAGTTTGACTTGGCTTGGCTTAGGTAGGGTTAGGGTACATTAAGTTCTCTCAGGTTAGGTTTCGTTGTGTTTGGTTGAGTTTGGTTGGTTTGGTCAAGTTAGATTAAGTTAGATTAGGTTTCGTTTTGGTTAGGTTTGGTTAGGTTTGGTCAAGTTGAGTGAGACTAGGTTAGGTTGGTTTGGGTTTGAGTCGGTCAAGTTAGGTTAGGTTAGATTTGGTTTTCTTTTGTTTTCTTTAGTTTAGTTTGGCTAGGATAGATTAGATTAGGTTAAGTCAGGTCCAAGAATGACTGGAAAACAAGAGTGTCTCGTGTAAACCTGTGCACACATTATCACACTTTATAAAAATAGATAAGTAGATGATAAGACGCGGAGCATCACGCGATGGGAGCCACGTATGAGGGAGGGAATCAGCATGGTAACGTGGCGGGAGTCTTAAGTAGGGTTATATCTATACAGGTAGCAAATTCGGCGGAGCGTTATCTATGTAATACCAACACGGGATGATTAATGGTACGGCGGGAGGAGGGTAGAGGGCGTAATGGCAGGGAAGCCGTGGGGGAAGAGAGGCGCATGTGCAAGGAACACTGTATCTAAGTCAGGGTATCAGTGTCTTATCTCCACTACTTTTAGCACGCTGTTGTGGAAGCTGTTGTTTTTGTTATTGTTATAATATGTTTGTGCGAAAACCAGACTCCTTCTTTAGCAGGCACCGTCTTGCCCCTGATAGAGCAGGAGACCCGCACGTCAAAAAATATAATAATAATAATAATAATAATAATAATAATAATAATAATAATAATAATATGTAAATTAAATGTAACAGTAAAGGGAATACAAGAAACGATGTGATCAAGGAAAATAGAGTCAAGTTAAATGAGATGAAAAAAAAAGTGTACAGAACAGTATATGTATTAGAGATAAGAGAAAGAGAGACTGTAGCATATTGGTTTTTACTTAAGAGCGTTCAGAATTTGCAGCAACAACTTCCTAGAGCAAGAAATACGATATATCATAACTTATCAACTTTCAAAAAGCTGGGTTATCCTGAAGGGCTCTTTGTTAGGCTTAAGAATAAGGCAAAGAAAATAACAAGTGAAAACAAAGAGAATAAAGATCCCTGTACAACCAGCGAAAGAGAGAGGTATATATGTGTACCAAATGCGGACAAGGCTTCCATAATTAATAAATATTTGTCTAAAACAGGATTAAAAATTAGCAACATTAGCGGGAGAGAAAATTGGTGAGCTAACGAGGACTAAAGAGACCGGACTTGTCAATACAGAATGTTACTCGACTTTTGTCCATGCTTGTACTTGTATAGCGTTTTGTTGCTTCCCTCATTCCGCCGCACTCAATAACTGTTCCGCGTGCGTGCGTCAGCTGTGATGTGTTGCAGTTTTTCATCGCCATATTTCACGAGTTCCGCGCTCCTTCAGACCTTCTGAAGCAATAATTCAGGCCTGTGTGAATTCTGACACACGCGACACCAAATTTATTGTCAGAAGCAACATGAGCTTGTAGCAACACATCACCCTCCTCCTCCTCTCCCTCCAGCTGCTTCTCTTCGCTCCTCCATTGGGTGACAGGGTGAGCAGGGAAGCCCACCGCCACGTGATAGGCCAGCCTGGCCGAGGCTCCTCCCTGACTGGAGTGCGGCGCCGCCAACGGCTGGGAAAGACAAAGGCCAGGGGCTGATTGGCAGCGAGGCGGGTGCGGGGCGAGTGTGGGAAAGGCGCCCCGCCCCTCCCCACCAACATCATGGCGGGTGGTGGCTGCTCAAGTCAAGGTCTACTGCTTCACGTATGTAATTCCTGACGCACGTGACCACAGTGAACACTGAACACCGCCGCTAAAGGAAGAAGGCCATGAGCATCCTGCGTGAAGGCAGCCTGGGACTAAAGGGAATTAACGGGGATGTAGAGGAGGGGGCGGAAAAAGCGACAAAAAAGGGAGAGTCTGCTGAGAGGCGATCGAGGCACCACAAGGAAAGGTTACCCTATAGAAAACTATCAATGCCTACTTAAACTCACCCTCCAAATTGCCCCCTTCCCTGATTGGCGTTCTCTGTTAAGACGTAGTACAAACACTCACACTCTCTCTCTCTCTCTCTCTCTCTCTCTCTCTCTCTCTCTCTCTCTCTCTCTCTCTCTCTCTCTCTCTCTCTCTCTCTCTCTCTTTCTCCCATGTCGAAGGGACCAATAAAGCTTCTCCAGAGAGTTAGGTTAGGTTTGAGAACGTTGACACAGACACAGACAACTGAGCACCTTGTGTTGGTGGTGGCGTAGCGAGCTTCCCTTAAATTTTAATTGTATACAGTAGTTTGACTTGGCAAAGTGCAAGCACGGAGGCACAGTTTCAGAGAACAATAGGAGGGACCCCATCAGGTCCATAAGCCTTCCGAGGGTTTAGGCCAGCGAGGGCATGGAAAACATCATTGCAAAGAATTTTAATAGGTAGCATGAAGTAGTCAGATGGTGGAGGAGAGGGGAGGAACAAGCCCAGAATCGTTCAAGGTAGAATTTTTAGCAAAGGTTTGAGCGAAGAGTTCAGCTTTAGATATAGATGTGATAACAGTGGTGCCATCTGGTTGAAATAAAGGAGGGAAAGAAGAAGAAGCAAAGTTATTGGAGATATTTTTGGCCAGATGCCAGAAGTCACGAGGGGAGTTAGATCTTGAAAGGTTTTGACACTTTCTGTTGATGAAGGAGTTTTTGGCTAGTTGGAGAACAGACTTGGCATGGTTCCGGGCAGAAATATAAAGTGCATGAGATTCTGGTGATGGAAGGCTTAAGTACCTTTGTGGGCCACCTCTCTATCATGTATAGCACGAGAACAAGCTGTGTTAAACCAAGGTTTAGAAGGTTTAGGTCGAGAAAAGGAGTGAGGAATGTACGCCTCCATGCCAGACACTATCACCTCTGTTATGCGCTCAGCACACAAAGACGGGTCTCTGACACGGAGGCAGTAGTCATTCCAAGAAAAATCAGCAAAATAACTCCTCAGGTCCCCCCACCAACAGAGGCAAAACGTCAGAGGCACCTTCGCTAAGAGGGATCCTGAGGAGGGATTGGAGTTTACTTCATTCAATCATTTACAAGTATATTCCTTACAAACTTTTGTCCTGATTTTTTTTTTCTTTTTTTTTGTTACTGCTTACTTATTTCCTGTGCCTATTTTTCTCCATTTGTTGCCTACACTGTGTACATGATTATGTGACACATTTAGCACTACTTTGGGTTATGACACTGCTCAAAGCACGGTTCTAGGCAGAGAGCAGCAATATTACATTCCACACACATATATCGCGTGTCTTTCCGTGCTTTGGGTCGCTGTGTTGATGTGCGACACACGTGACAAGGCTTCTGCTTTTTTTTCTCACACGGCGTGGCAGGGATGGTCTTTGGAAATTGACGTCCTGTGAGGCGTGTAGGGTCATCACCATTTGCGGCCCCCACGCCTTCCTACCCCATTTCGTGGCTCAGAGTACTGTTCGAGAAGCTGTCTCACAACCTCTGTGGTGAAATTATACAGTGTTCTCTTCTTCCCTGTGCTGCCCTGGTACAGGATGTGTGCGTGAGAGTGGC
Source organism: Scylla paramamosain (assembly GCF_035594125.1). NCBI lineage: Eukaryota > Metazoa > Arthropoda > Malacostraca > Decapoda > Portunidae > Scylla > Scylla paramamosain. Next base: position 26,367,921 of record NC_087152.1, on the reverse strand, counting down.
ACAGTCAACAAGATGGAAAAACAGTTTTTTGTACCATTTCATTGTTTGCGTTTGCATTCCACTGTCGACATCATACTGTCACTTTTATCAACCAACCTCATGTTTAGGTTGTAATGAATCACACCTTGAGGCTTGCAGATGAAGGTATACCCGTGCAGCGCTCAGTGTCTTCACTCCGCTCCATTTTTGGCTCATGAACAGTGGTAAGCAAATGAACATTTAGCACTACTCTTGTCTTTCCACTTCAGTGAGAGAATATTATTATTTGCTTGTTTGTGGATGACTTCTCCTTTCACGAGTTTAGGGGGATATTTAGGCATAAACTTCCTATTTGCTTTCACTGTTCCGCAGGCCCCTGTCATATTTTCGTGTAGAAATGAAAAAGAGAAGGGGTGGTGTACCAGTTGTCAACATATAAAATGTGTCCCTTACCCAAATAAGGCTCAAGCATAGTGCTTACAACACTCCCTGACTTGCCCAGTCCCTGCGTTAGGTTTATGTCTGTTCCAGCTCCTAAGTACAGAATCATGTCTAATATGAAGCCAGTTTCACAATCACAGAGAACATATAATTTCAAGCCAAATCTATGACGCTTCGTTCAGATGTACTGGCGAAAATACAAATGACCCCGCCAGAGTACCTGACTTTCATCAATAACCAACTTCTGAAATGGCCTGAATGTTGATTTGAAGCGGTTGAAAATATATCTTTCTCATTCTATCATCATCAGTGGGTTTTGTGTTGCCATGGAAATGTAGGGACTGCAGGAAGGCAGTGAATCTGTTTACTGACATCACTTTACTGAAAACTGGCACGTGATGAAGTGGATCAGTCGACCAGTAAAGCTTATACTTTTCTTTAAGATTCAGCCCCATCAGCATAATAAGTGCCAGGAAAGAATTCTTTTCCCTTACAGTTGTTGGATGCCAGTCTAGGAAGCGAGAGTTGGGTAAAAGTACTCTGCAAGCAATCATAAAACCGTAGAATTTGTTTGTTTCTTCAACTATGGTTTTCATTATTTCCTCTGTAAAAAAACAGCCGAAAAATGTCGCTCTCACTGCTGTTTTCTTTGACTGAGGAGTCACAAATACCACGACCATCTCTATCAAACGGAAGTATTGAGGGAAGAAAGGTACTCCCATCTACCCATTTCCACTCCATGTCAGCAGCGGGGGGGGAGGGGGGATAGGTTACTATGTGCAGTGTGTTGTGTTGACTTTGACATGTGCCTGGTGGGTTAGGTGGTCCTGCACTACCATGCTGGTACCCATTCGATATAGTATCTGTGCATTCTGTGGCTTTCCGTTTTGGAGATTGTGGCTGTATCTGTGCACTGCTGGATGAGGTTGTTGTGAGTGAGCCACATCATCTACTTCACAGTCATCCTCCTCTGTGCCTGACTCACCAGAGTAATCAGGATCATTAGTATCGTCTGATGAATCACTGTCCCCTATCTCTGTCACCCCTTCATCATCAAGAAGGGCTGAAATATCAGCCTCAGACAATACCTTGGGTATCTTTTTATGACAGCAGGCACGCGCTGAATGAGAGCGGGAAAAAAGGTGGCCGCTCCCCCGGCCAGTGTTACCACCACCGCTCAACAAGAAAAACGCGCCAAAAATTCTATAACATTTTTTTTTCATTACACACCTATTTTATAGTTTTGAAATCATATTAATTCCATGGATTTTGTAAATATGCTGATGGATGTGAAGACAAAGTAACAAAATACACTGAAAATGTTCATTATAAATAGAGAAGCACACGGCTCATTGGATATCCCGCCAAAACTCTATGTATATGTGACAAATAATAACTTCCTCAGTTGCCAAATTATTCTTTATTACGACTAAGATATCCACATCTACACAAAAACAAAATAGAAGGACGCACAACTGTGCAAAACGGCAAACGTACAAGTACGTGCTAAACATTTCCCTAAGAGACACGTACTTGTACTACTTGTACGTAGTGAACAGTGCACGGGTTAAAATATCACAAGTTCCATGTTGTATTACCTACTTTCAACTTATAAAAGCCCAGCTTCACTCTGTTGTTAATTCATTTATGTCTGCTGTCCCTGCCTTTGATACTTACCTTCTGCCTCACCACAACCTGCTCGCCTTCATGCTGTCATTATTTCAACTATCAATTTATATTGCCCGAAGTATTTCTATATGGTGTATCCCTGTACACTGGCGCGTTTCCAAGCGCAATAAATTAATCATACAACTAAAACAACTCTCTCTCTCTCTCTCTCTCTCTCTCTCTCTCTCTCTCTCTCTCTCTCTCTCTCTCTCTCTCTCTCTCTCTCTCTCTCTCTCTCTCTCTCTCTCTCTCTCTCTCTCTCTCTCTCTCTCTCTCTCTCTCTCTCTCTCTCTCTCTCTCTCTCTCTCTCTCTCTCTCTCTCTCTCTCTCTCTCTCTCTCTCTCTCTCTCTCTCTCTCTCTCTCTCTCTCTCTCTCTCTCTCTCTCTCTCTCTCTCTCTCTCTCTCTCTCTCTCTCTCTCTCTCTCTCTCTCTCTCTCTCTCTCTCTCTCTCTCTCTCTCTCTCTCTCTCTCTCTCTCTCTCTCTCTCTCATGACCCTAATCACCCAACATCTTGTCCTCCTCCTCTTCCTTTTCTTCTCTTTTCCCTTCCTTCTTTCGTAACCAAGATTGCGCTGTAAAAGTTTTACATAAGACTAAAGGACAATAATGACGATCAATGATAATTATGATGATGATGATGATGATGATTATGATGATGACGATGATGATGATAGTGGTGGTGGTGGTGATAATCTTGGTGGTGGGTTTGGGAACAATAAAAAATAAGGGTGATAATGATGGTGATGACAATGATGACAATAGTGGTGAGATGTGGTGATAATGATGCTGATGGTATTAATGATGATAATGGCAGCGATGATGAAGGCCATTTCTCAGTGTAGTCATTAGGGTCATCATTGCCAGAAGGACGAGAAAGAATGGTGATGACCTCGTGAAGATGGTGATGAGAATGATGGTGATAATGATGATGATAATGGTGGTGATGATGATGAAGATGAGAATGATGATGATGATGATGCGGAGGAGGAGGAGGAGGAAGAAGAGGAGGAGGAGGAAGAGGGTGATAATAACGATGACAGTGGTGTGCATAATGAATATAATGAAGATGATGAGAAATGTTAATTGTATAATGATAACAAGCCCTGTATTGTTGTGTTACGCGTGTCTGTACATTTCCTTCACTGACACATACAAAAATGTAATGAGTCATTTGCTAAGTGTTTCCTGTAAGGCTTGGATCACTTAGTGCCGCGCGGCGCCACTCCAGTACGTAGCGAGCCGAGGAACAAGAAAGAAGGCGGAGGTCCACCCAGGCGAGCCGTTCCCGCGTCACACAACTTACACGTTAATTTCTCGCAGAGTAAAGCAAAACACAACAGATGTGTATAGAGACCCTACACAGTATCCGGAAACATTTCTGCCCGCATCCGAATACTTTCAAGAGGCTGTAGTAGAAATTACACGGGTTTTAAGGATGTTTCTACGGTCCTGGTGACAGACTGGTAAGGTTTCTACACCATCAAAGGAAAAAGCAATCTTGAAAACCCGTGTAATCATCATTGTGGCCTTTGAAAACAGTTTAGTGTGAGAGCAAAGCTTTTCAGAATACAGGCACATAACCTGTCTTCATGAAAAACAAGTGCATTTATGATACCTGAGACTGCCTTACTACATTTCCCCAATGACTCTAATGCATCTTTCTTTTTTTCGTAGCATTAGCCTGTCTCTCATTGGTGAAAACATCCTCACTACATGTATTACATTATTTTATTAGTCTCAAGTCGTTATTCAAAGTCTATATAAGCCTCAATAAATACGAGAACTGTAGTGGTGGCCTGCTTCCCGTCAGCCAATCAGAGCGTTCTATTTTTCCGTTTCTTTCTTACTCTTCGTAAAACTGATGTATCTTTCATTTGTTCTTACTTCTTGCCTCACGGTGTAGTGGTGTCTTCTACTGCTAATATAACCGTGATTCTTTTTTTTTTTTTTTTAATCATTACAAGCAGTATTATGAGTGCGGCTCTGTTCTGAGTGACAATTAATCTCAGCGCAGCCTCGACCAATCAGCACCAAGTATTCAAGTCACGTGATACTCTCTCCTCGCCGTCTCCTCAGCCATTCGCCCTGCGCCCGCTGACGTGAGGTGACGGGTTGTGTTGCAGCGGTGAGGTGGTGTTGCATCTTTTCTCAGCGGGCGTGTTGTGGTGGATTGCAGTGTGGAGGGAGAGGTGGATGTGAGTATGGCCTGGTGGTAGATAGGGAGGAGTGGATAGTGGAAGAGAGATGTGGAGAGTAGGATGGTGGAAGGTGGAGGTGGAGGTGGCTATTGCAGACGTGACTGGGTCAAGGTGGCAGACGTGACTGGGTCAAGGTGGTGGTTGTGGTGATGTTTGGTATGTGTGTGGTTGTAGAGGATGGAAGTGGTTGCCTAACTAGGGTGATGGTGGTGGTAGTTGCGGTGGGGAGGGTGGAATGTTGGTGGAAGAGTGTTGGTAGTGATGGTGAAAGTGACTGGCTTGTGGTGAAGGTGGTTGTGATTGTTGGGGATGGTGATGGTTGTGTAATAGTGGTAGGGATATCGGACTTAACGGTGTTGTGGTTGCTGGGTGCGGTTGAGGGCTGGGGTGGTGGTGGTGGTGGTGGTGGTGATGCTACGGTTGTCAAGGTTTATAGGGAGATGTTCGTGTGTGTGTGTGTGTGTGTGTGTATACTCCTGTAACTAGCAAACTGCTGTCACTCGTTCACTTGTTTCACCTCCCTGTTTCAGACCTTCCTTCTCTCCCCTCCCCTCACATCCCGCTCCCTTCCTCCCCTGCCCGCCACCCTCTCCCCACTCTTCCTCGCCTGCTCTCCCCTGCTCCTCGTGTTCCAGGTGGCTGTTACCTTATCTGATTTAATATATAATGATTTTTATTTGAGATCGAAGCTCCACGTAATGAAAGGCAGAAATCTGTGCTTTTGATTACTATTATTGCACTATTGATGTAAACTTACAATACAAAATTAATTCTATTGGGAAATGAGTGTATATTTAAACAACTCCATCTATATAATGACCTGTGTGATGTGACATCAGCGAGGAGAGAGAGAGAGAGAGAGAGAGAGAGAGAGAGAGAGAGAGAGAGAGAGAGTGAGAGAGAGAAAGAGAGAGAGAGAGTAATAATATTAGTAAATGAGGCTAAATTTTAACGTTATTGACTCTTTGATAATGAAAATTAGATGACTGAGATTGTAGTTAAGTAAATTGAGAAGTTGAGCAAATAAATACGAGCAGGCTGTCTGTCTGTCCGTCTTTCACTCAATCAAACAGTCAGTCTGTTGATGGAGGACTGGTAGAGAGAGCAGCCTGTGTGTCTGTCTGTCTGTCTTTCAGTCAGTCAATCTGTTGATGGGGGACTGGTGGAGGAGAGCAGCCTGTGTCTGTCTGTCCTGTCTTTCAGTCAGTCAATCTGTTGATGGGGGACTGGTGGAGAGAGCAGCCTGTGTCCTGTCTGTCTGTCTCTTTCAGTCAGTCAATCTGTTGATGGGGGACTGGTGGAGAGAGCAGCCTGTGTCTGTCTGTCTGTCTCTTTCAGTCAGTCAATCTGTTGATGGGGGACTGGTGGAGAGAGCAATCTGTGTCTGTCTGTCTGTCTTTCAGTCAGTCAATCTGTTGATGGGGGACTGGTGGAGAGAGTAATTTGTGTCTGTCTGTCTGTCTTTCAGTCAGTCAATCTGTTGATGGGGGACTGGTGGAGGAGAGCAGCCTGTGTCTGTCTGTCTGTCTCTCAGTCAGGTCAGTCAGTCAATCTGTTGATGGGGGACTGGTGGAGACAGCAGCCTGTGTCTGTCTGTCTGTCTTTCAGTCAGTCAGTCAGTCAATCTGTTGATGGGGAACTGGTGGAGACAGCAGCCTGTGTCTGTCTGTCTGTCTTTCAGTCAGTCAGTCTGTTGATGGGGGACTGGTGGAGAGAGCAGCCTATGTCTGTCTGTCTGTCTTTCAGTCAGTCAATCTGTTGATGGGGGACTGGTGGAGAGAGCAGCCTGTGTCTGTCTGTCTGTCTCTTTCAGTCAGTCAATCTGTTGATGGGGGACTGGTGGAGAGAGCAGCCTGTGTCTGTCTGTCTGTCTTTCAGTCAGTCAATCTGTTGATGGGGGACTAGTGGAGAGAGCAATCTGTGTCTGTCTGTCTGTCTTTCAGTCAGTCAATCTGTTGATGGGGGACTGGTGGAGAGAGCAGCCTGTGTGTCTGTCTGTCTGTCTTTCAGTCAGTCAATCTGTTGATGGGGGACTGGTGGAGAGAGCAGCCTGTGTCTGTCTGTCTGTCTTTCAGTCAGTCAATCTGTTGATGGGGGGACTGGTGGAGAGAGCAATCTGTGTCTGTCTGTCTGTCTGTCTTTCAGTCAGTCAATCTGTTGATGGGGGACTGGTGGAGAGAGCAGCCTGTGTGTCTGTCTGTCTGTCTTTCAGTCAGTCAATCTGTTGATGGGGGACTGGTGGAGAGAGCAATCAGTGTCTGTCTGCCGACGTGATTCCTGCCTCCATTGTTTCATTACATATGAAAACTACAAGAACGGGAAGTATTGGTTTTATTCATTAATTGACTGATGTGTGGTGGTGGAGGTGGCATTAGTAGTATTTAGGTGTTCTACTTAATAGGGAATGAAGGTAATGCGTATGCGCTGGTGGCTTGAAAGTAACAAGTGGTGATGAAAGGTGGTGGTTTGAGATGGTGGCAGGGCCTGTTACCACCTTCACTGTCCCAAGTCAAGGAGGGAGGCACTTCATTATTGTTACACCTGCTCTCTCTCTCTCTCTCTCTCTCTCTCTCTCTCTCTCTCTCTCTCTCTCTCTCTCTCTCTCTCTCTCTCTCTCTCTCTCTCTCTCTCTCTCTCTCTCTCTCTCTCTCTCTCTCTCTCTCTCTCTCTCTCTCTCTCTCTCTCTCTCTCTCTCTCTCTCTCTCTCTCTCTCTCTCTCTCTCTCTCTCTCTCTCTCTCTCTCTCTCTCTCTCTCTCTCTCTCTCTCTCTCTCTCTCTCTCTCTCTCTCTCTCTCTCTCTCTCTCTCTCTCTCTCTCTCTCTCTCTCTCTCTCTCTCTCTCTCTCTCTCTCTCTCTCTCTCTCTCTCTCTCTCTCTCTCTCTCTCTCTCTCTCTCTCTCTCTCTCTCTCTCTCTCTCTCTCTCTCTCTCTCTCTCTCTCTCTCTCTCTCTCTCTCTCTCTCTCTCTCTCTCTCTCTCTCTCTCTCTCTCTCTCTCTCTCTCTCTCTCTCTCTCTCTCTCTCTCTATTTTACTCTCTCTCTCTCTCTCTCTCTCTCTCTCTCTCTCTCTCTGTTGTTGGAACTCGAAGGGGACGGACGCTCGCTCGCCGCTCCTGGACACACAGCAGCGGGTGTCAGTGAGGCAGTAACTCCACTACACGACGTAAAGCAAGGCAGAAACTCCACTACACGACATAAAGCAAGGTAGTAACTCCACTACACGACATAAAGCAAGGCAGTAACTCCACTACACGACATAAAGCAAGGCAGTAACTCCACTACATAACATAAAGCAAGGCAGTAACTCCACTACACGACATAAAGCAAGGCAGAAACTCCACTACACGACATAAAGCAAGGCAGAAACTCCACTACACGACATAAAGCAAGGCAGTAACTCCACTACACGACATAAAGCAAGGCAGAAACTCCACTACACGACATAAAGCAAGGCAGTAACTTCACTACACGACATAAAGCAGGACAGTAACTCCACTACACGATATAAAGCAAGGCAGTAACTCCACTACATAACAAAGCGAGGCAGTAACTCCACTACACGACATAAAGCAAGGGCGTAACTCCACTACACGACATAAAGCAAGGCAGTAACTCCACTACACGACATAAAGCAAGGCAGTAACTCCACTACACGACATAAAGCAAGGCAGTAACTCCACTACACAACATAAAGGAAGGCTACACCACCACACAGCGTCAAGCAAGGTCGCAAACCCACCACATAAAGGCCACCACATAAAGCACCACATCACATAAAGCAAGCTGTCACTCTGCTACGTAGTAAGAAGACGAGCTCCTAACACTTAAGCCCCAGCACCTAGGTCATAAAGTGCGTAACAAAGTGAACATGACAACCTATGAAGATCCAGCTACTGTTAGAGCGTTGGCTCCAACAGATATAAATAAAATGACAAACCCACAACTAAAAAGAGCGCTTGCAACTCTACTAACAGCTGATGCCTCTACACAACCATCTAATAATGATCTATTGGAGGAAATAAGAAGCTTAAAAGAGGAAGTGAAAGGCATGGCCAGCATTAAACAAGAAGTGGAGCAGTTGTCTGATAAGTTGGACCAAGCATTCCAGATTATTTCACAACAACAGTTATTTTTAGAATCTTTGGACAGCAAGGAGAGGAAGAGAAATTTAGTTATTACTGGGTTGACAGAAGAGAGCGATGTAACAGGGTGCAACGATGCTGAGAAAGTACGCAATGTGATAGCAGCGACTGGATATCAGCAAAACGTTGATCCTGCAGCGTGGGAAATCAAACGACTCGGAAAAGAGGACCAGCGTAGGAAACGACCGCTTCTTGTCGTGGTGGGAGACGGAAATCAACGTAATGAGATCGTGAGGATGGCAAAGAACTTGAAATCAGTTGAAGGACCTCTCTCTTCTGTGTATGTCAAGAAGGATGTCCACCCGGCAGTGAGAAAGGAGATGGCGCGGTTGAGGCAACGTGAAAGAGAAGAAAAAGAAAAGCCAGGAAATGTGGGTGTGTCTATTAGTTATGATTGGAAAAGACGTGTGTTGTTAAGGGATGGCAATGTAATCGATAAGTTTTCACCATATTTTTTCTGAATACAAAGAAAAATACCAGTGTGTTGAAATTATGTTCATGGAATGTATGTGGAGTAAGGGAAAATTTGAATGATCCGGAAATTCTTAAGTTCTTAATGCAATATGATCTGGTTTGGCTGTTAGAGGTTAAAAGTGCGTATGAAAAAAGCGTACCTGGTTTCTATATGTATAACAATAAGTCAAGAGTAGGCTGTAACAGAGGTGGTGTTATGTTGCTCATCAAATGTGCGTTGATGCAATATGTGACCAATGTAAACATGGAGGAAGATGACATGATATGGGTGAATTTATCGGTGTGTAAAGATGTGAAATTCGGTGGTGTTTATATACCTCCAGAAGACTCACTATATTGCGAAGCTTCACCGTTTCGAGCGTTAAGTGAGATGTGTTTGAACACTCGTGACGTAGTTGTTTTAGGTGATTTTAATGCACGAGTTGGATCACATGTGTTGTCGTGTGGTGATGGAAGTGTCTATAGATATGATGGTGTGAAGGATCCGGTAGTGAATAGTCACGGGCGTATGTTGCGTAACATGTGTAGAAGTAACAATATGGTTGTGATGAATCACCTGAACAGAAAAGGAACTACCTTAGGAGGTGACTTATCTTTTAGAAGAGGATCAAGATGGACATCGGAGATTGACTTGTGCGTGGTTACTTCCGATTGCGTACGATTTGTCAGTTCGGTCGAGGTAAACAAGTCAGTTAAAGGTTCCGACCACGCCCCAATTTGCGTAGATCTCGCTACTAAAGAAATGACTCAAGTTTCCCCGACAGAGCTGTTAGAACGAGCTAACGGTCTGGGTGAGTCATACCGAAGAATACGTGCAAACGAGTCGATGTGGAAAAGTCCAAGATATGACACCGTAAACTTACATGATTTCAGTACCGAATTGCTAAGTCTCGATCCACCGAATCCGGACGCTGTTAGTATTGAAAATATTTCTGAAGCCTTCAGATCGAGCAGTGAAATTATTCATGAAGCTGCTCGTAGGAACAGATGTGGACGTCTCGACCAGCAGGAAGAAACGTGGGACAGAACGTTGCCGCGCTGGAGAAGGATATTAGAAACAAATGATGCTAAGTTCATATGGAAGGCCATTAACTGGTCAGGGAATATTGATACGCACGAACACAGACAACCTGAAGACGATCAACTAAAGACCCATTTCGAGAGCTTGTTAAATAATGAGTGTCACACTAATAGTATTCGCACTGTATGTATAGATGACTCGACTCCAACGATACCCGTATTAGACGAACCTTTCACTGTACAAGAATTAGATAAAGTACTCAAGGATGTGAATGTTAGAAAAAGTTATGTTGGTATTTGTCCAGGAATTATGAGAGCTTTACCTGTTGACTGGATCATGTTCCTTTTACATATGTTTAACGTTGTTTTTCTTAATGTGTGTTATCCAGTTTCATGGAGTTGTAGCAAACTTTTTGTACTCTTCAAAGGAGGTAAAGACAGACTTGAATGTGGAAACTACAGAGGCATATCCATTATGAATACATTGGCAAAATTGTATGATTACTTAATTTTGAACAGATTAAAACTATGGACAAGTATTGATAAATGTCAAGCAGGTGCTCAAAGCGGTCGAGGATGTGTCGAACAAATAATGACGTTAAGATTATTATGTGACCTGGCTAATTATAAGAAAAAGAACCTGTATATGTTATTCATAGATTACAGCAAAGCATATGATAGAGTGCCTCGAGGTAAATTGCTTGAATTGCTTAAATCACGTGGTTGTGGTAAGGTTATGTTGCGTGCTATACAAGCTATGTATTCCTGTACTCAAAGTGTGTTACGTTCTGCAACTATTGATGCCACTGTTGGAGTCCGCCAAGGATCTCCATCGAGTTGTCTCTTATTCACCATATACATGGATGAGGTGGTTAGGATGATAAACAGGTGTGTAGATACAGATGGATTCTTGGGGAAACTACATACGCTCCTTCTTATGGATGACATGGTAATACTAACTACTTCTAAAGAAATGTGTGTGAGAAAGTTAACCGCAGTGTTGGATTATTGCCAAGAATATGGAATGGTACTTAATGAAAAGAAAACAAAACTTATGGTAGTGCGAGGTACAGATGAAGACAGATTGCCGTTAACTGTTCGTAACATCAAGATAGACTGTGTTCATAAGTATCTTTACCTTGGGGCATGGATTTGTGATGATGCAAAGATGAACACAGTATTGG